>NC_085958.1:8088282-8417423 GCF_963556715.1 Cydia fagiglandana
TCGTACAACGTTTTACAGTACATATAGTTACCCACCTCCTGTCAACATCATCAGATCAGATCGATGGTACCATAATATTGCATTGTCACCAGACTTACATATGGAAGCAAATTTTCAGTTTCATAGGAAAACGGAAGTGGGCCAAATTTAACTTGTATGATTTGACCCGTACATACATATTTTAATGAAGTGAAAACTTCTTTAGCGGCGCTGGGCACTTTTTGAGAGGGGCAAAATATGATAAACTCGAGACATCGTAAGGCGATCACGTGACCGTAAGGTTTAGATGGCCACTCATTTAGATGGCATTTAAATCAATAAAGAAAAACTCGATGACATTACATGAAAAAGGTTCTAATCTTGTACGGGTTGAAATACGAGGATCTCACAGTTACATTCTAACTTTATATCACTCAAATATAATTCAATAAAGCTACATCTTGATGAAATCGCTAATAAAAGTGAACTCCAGTGAATAAAACTCAAAATATCATGACCAAATATATTTAGATGCGAGGTCTGCAAGGTAACTTTACAATTTCTATTCGAATTTTAAACAATTAACGCTACAAATTTAAGCTCACTGGCCACCAATTTCGGAACTAAAGTTTTTCAATAGAAAGAAGGATATTGTGTCAATTATACATAGTGCTGCAAACATTTTGGACTAGTCATTGAGTTTTCACTTCTGTCGGCACTCCCGGAGTGCAACCCGTTGTTTTTTTTTATTTATTTATATTTTCCGAGATCTTACCTATTCTCAGAGTAAATCTGATCTCTGCCTGTAGAACCCTGAGTTTCCAGAGCCGGGGTCCATAGCGCATTACCATGCCGAGAACCGATTCCTCAATCTGTCAAAAACGGTTGGTATTTAATTGCAATTATTTTTATAAAGAATATTACTATTTATTTTATCGTAACCGCTGTGTATTTAAATACAAGTAAATCGATGATCTTTTGTTGGTTTATTTTCCAACAATAAATAATCACCGATTAACTTTTTTCAATGTTATTGACTAAACTATTTGACAAATAGTCAATGTCCAGTTTAACAAGAAAAAATGGCAGTCACATTAGAATCAATACGATTAGTTTTGAAGTAGATAGGTTAGAGATTTTTCATCACACTTGCTCGAAAAGGACGTTATTTCATTCAGGCCCCAATTTCACATCGGTGACAGGTGCGGCGAATTGTAAAATCACTGTTGCTGACGTCACAGGCATCCATGGGCTACGATTACCACTTACGATCGGGCGGGCCGTATTCCTGTTTGCCACCATCATTGTATTATTTAAAAAAACTTCATTATATCGGAAAAAAACAGATATTTCTCCTGCGAAGTTTCTGACAATTGTCAAAGATTTAGAAGAATTGTAGGTAATTCTTGACAGGTAATGAGTTATATGTCGGAATTTCGTGACAATTGTAGTGTTTCTTGTGACAATTGTCATAAACTTAGCAAGAGAAATATCTGTTTTTTTCCGATATCCTAAAGTTTTTTTTAATAATACAATGATGGTGGCAAACAGGAATACGGCCCGCCCGATGGTAAGCGGTAATCGTAGCCCATGGATGCCTGTGACGTCAGCAACAGTGATTTTACAATTCGTCGCACCTGTCACGTTGGTGAAACAGGGGCCAGGTGTATTGAAAGATAAAGGCCTACATTGTTCCCGCGCGAGTTATGGATTATCGGCTCGATTCGGGAAATGAATTAGAGATACACTAAATCTATGAAATAGTAACGATATGTGACGTTCCACAGAAAAGGTACCTCATGGCGGATGGCGCTTACGCTATTATTAACGCCGCTCCAATATTCACCCGGGGCAATGGTACCTTTTGCTGTGGAACGTCACATATCTTTACTATTTCATATCTAGTGAATCTCTAATTCATTTCCCGAATCGCGCCGTATGTCACTATTTTATACGAACTATGTACGTTATAAGTAAAATACTTTTCATCACACTCGCTCAGTAAATGTGGAATTGAACGCAGGCTTAGCGGGAGTTATAGAAAAAGCGTTTTCCCTAGGGAGTTACGAAGTTTCTAGTACCATAACTAACAGTTTTTTTGTTTTTACACTTCTTTTTTGTATCGCAAGTGCGATGAAAAACATTGTGTGTAACTCGGGGCGTAATAATATTGCAAACTCGAGTCTGTAAATCGCTCCGGTAAGCTTATCAATATTTATCTTACGCCCCATGTTGCACAATGTACTATTGTTGAAAGTCAAGGTATAAAGGAATTTTACTTTTAAAATACTGACGATTATTATTTAATTACGATAATATACATATTTGGTATATTTACCTTAGACGGGTCCATGATGACAGTGGGTCCAAAGTTGAGGAAGATGTGATTGCAATCTGTCCTCTTGGCCAATGGGTGCGAGAAAGCGACCTCTAACTCGTCCATGGCTTCTAATAGTACCCTGTCAATTTAAAAACACATTATAATACTCGCATAAGGAGTACAATAGCACAATACACAATAACAACACAATACATAACAACGTCGAAGCACAATAGTTATTTACGATACAAGTGCGGAAAAGAGGAAATTCGAAACGAGTGGCGATAAATTAAAACACGACCGAACGGAGTGTTTTAAATCGGCACGAGTTGCGAAATTACCTATTCGCACGTGTATCGTACAACGTTTTACAGTACATATGGCCCTTTAAACTTTTGACATACGCACGAAAACTGCTATTTTACGCACTAGTGCGGGAAAATAGGACCACATGTACTGTGAAATAAATAATTGACTGTATTTAAAATAAATTATTTTCACCATGCATGAAATAAATCACCAGATGATTAATAGAGAAACGTAGACAGCAGTTATTTTTAGACACAATTTCTATTTTTAAACTAAACCCGTATAAAACAAAGAGTAGGTAATTTTATTGTGACGTCACATGCTAGTGTTTCATATAAATTCCATAGTAGCAAAATCGTTTTGACAGTTCGAAAAAAGTAACTGATTTGACTGGTAGTCAAATAATCTATAGTTGGGAGGTTTTATGGGTATCGTCTTGGGTCGTCCCATTCGTTTTTCGTCAAGTTCTTAAATTAGTCCTATTCTGCTTTCGTTATTTATTCTACATTGAAAGCCACCGACGATTGTGACGAATAGGACTAATTTAAGAACTTGACGAAGAACTAATGGGACGACCCAAGACGATACCGTTTTATGGTGTATAAAGTCAGTCCATGAAAAGTCTGCAGCGGATTGGATAGCCCATGCAGTGCGCGTGTTATTTTAAACGTCAAACTTCTATGAAATTATGACGTATAAATGGTATTATAATATTAATAAAAATCGGGCAAGTGCGCCTCGGACTCGCGCACGAAGGGTTCCGTACCATAATGCAAAAAAAGGCAAAAAAAAACGGTCACCCATCCAAGTACTGACCCCGCCCGACGTTACTTAACTTCGGTCAAAAATCACGTTTGTTGTGTATGGGAGCCCCACTGAAATCTTTATTTTATTCTGTTTTTAGTATTTGTTGTTATAGCGGCAACAGAAATACATCATCTGTGAAAATTTCTACTGTCTAGCTATCACGGTTCGTGAGATACAGCCTGGTGACAGACGGACGGACAGCAGTCTTTTTTTTTTATTATAGGACATTTTTACACAAATTGACTAAGCCCCACGGTAAGCTCAAGAAGGCTTGTGTTGTGGGTACTCAGACAACGATATATATGATATATAAATACTTAAATACATAGAAAACAACCATGACTCAGGAACAAATATCTGTATCATCATACAAATAAATGCCCTTACCAGGATTCGAACCCGGGACCATCGGCTTCATAGGCAGGGTCACTACCCACTAGGCCAGACCGGTCGTCAGAGTCTTAGTAATAGGGTCTCGTTTTACCCTTTGGGTACGGAACCCTAATAAAATGACTCACCTCTCTCCCTCATTCTGCAGGTATTCGAAGCTGGCTTCCTTCGTGATGAGATCCTGGTGTCTGATGATGGAGCGGATGAAGAACCGGTAGTCCGTCACCTCTTGTCCTTTCTTCACCTATCAGAAATTAAGGTAAGTTCATGGTATAATAATATACTCCGCCTGGTACTCTCTTCCGACCACGTGACTGACACAAGCCTACGTCATCATGCGACAGCGCTATGTAATAATATGAAATAGCGCTATATAAAGCGGAAATGTTATAGTGACGTAGGCTCGTGTCACTCTGGGAAAAGAAGACCATGTTTTAATAGACTATGGGTAAGTTATTAGACAATGTTCTTCATACACAAGGCGCTCACGAGGAATACAGAAGATTTTAATGGCTCCTCTACACGATGGGCCAGCGGCGGCCACTCCAAGGGACGCATTTATGCGTTAGAGGGAGCAAGTGATATTGCTATCTCATTCTATCGCATGGCTGCGTCCCTTGGAGTGGCCGGCGCTGGGCCATCGTGTAGAGGAGCCATAACACATTCATTGCCACCGAGCCAAACAAGACATTCGCGCCAGGCCACAACAATTTCGTCATATAATGCAGTAGCACCACGATCCCGACTATCGGGTCGTCCAGCCTGGTAACGAAATCATAAAATACCCGATAGTCGGGTTTTCGGCTCTAAATGTGTTAACACTGTTAACTTCGCATTTCTGAGGCTAAAATGTCACATCAGTTTAGGTCAATTTCGCCAAAACAAAATTGTTTTCAGAAGATTCTAGAACTAACGTTGGCTTTGCCTAGTATAGATGCATCTTCTGGTTGCTGGTGGGTAGGGCTTCCAGCTCATAGCACCTCATTCTGTACAGCTGGAAGGAGTTTGGTCTTCTATTGGTGTTCTACAGAAGATTCTAGAACTAACCTTGGCTTTGCCCGAGTATAGATGCATCTTCTGGTTTCTGGTAGACTTCATTCTGTACAGCTGGAAGCAGTTTGGTCTTCTGTTGGTGTTCTACAGAAGATTCTAGAACTAACCTTGGCTTTGCCCAAGTATAGATGCATCTTCTGGTTGCTGGTGGGCAGCTGTAACCTCATTCTGTACAGCTGGAAGGAGTTTGGTCTTCTGTTGGTGTTCTACAGAAGATTCTAGAACTAACCTTGGCTTTGCCTAGGTACAAGTGCATCTTCTGGTTGCTAGTGGGCAGGGCTTCTAGCTCGTAACTCCTCATTCTATACAGCTCCAGCTGGAAGGCTGAGGCTGGCTCCAGGTGGCGGTAGATCGTGTCTTCGGTGAAGTCGTTACGGGCGCGGTATGTGAAGAATTTGGGGAATTGGCGTCTGAAAAGTGTTCAAAGTTAATACATTTGAATACCACTTCGGTGGCAGACAAGCATACGGCCCGCCTGATGGAAAGCGGTGGCCGTAGCGTATGGACGCCTGCAAATCCAGGGGTTAGTAAATTCCTCTTCATGTAATCTATTTTAAAATTTTGTTTTGGCATATGTTTGACAAGACAACAAGTTTTATTTCTACTATGTAAATAGCAATATCCATAGACTATGAATACCGCATAGCGTTGCTTTATAGTCTCCATAGGCTACTGTGACCAAAATCGAAAAAAAACTGTCCAAAAACAGAATTTAGCAAGGAGTTAGTACCAGGGCCTCATGAGTTACGAGAAGGTATCGTTGACCGGCCGGCTGCAGCGTATGAAGGTGGCGCGACTGCTAGCGTATCTTAGCTACATACTTTTTACCTTATGTATTTTTCTAAAAGATGTCAGGTACGTGACGTTCACTAATAACCTTTCGCAGTATAGACCTAAAGGCTTATCACACAGGCGCGTATTCCGGGCGGCGCGTGACGCGCCTGTGTGACTAAGCCCTAAGAGATACACATACTTGATGAGCGACATGAAGGTGACACGTCTGATCCTCTTCTGGTGTAGCTCCTGCCGATGGGCGCGACAGAAGCCGCCGAAACGTCGAGCCAATTGCACGTCGTCGCTTTCGCCGTTGTCTCGCACTCCGATCATCAGGATATGGATCGGCTCCAAGTTCTGTATAAAACATTGAATAGAATAGAAGAAATTTATTCAAAAACGCTCAAATTTAATAAGTATTACATGAGACATAGAGAACCAACTTATCATTAAAGTCTGATTTAGACGGCGCGCGAACTCGCATGCGATTTTAGCTACATTGCGGACTGTTGGTTACGTCCAGTTCAACCGAGCGATCAAAACCCGCAATGTAATAAAACTCGCATGCGAGTTCTCGCATCGTCTAAATGAGCCCTAAGCGTCACTGAAAAGGTCTCCACTCGGCTTAATGTCGAGATACCACCTAAGGATTTCGACGCTGGTCTTCCGCGGAAACCCTTCCGAGAGAGCATAACTACACGCTAAAGTACAAATTTAACACAAAATGTAAATTTCAAAAGCCTACACTATCCAATTAAAAACTACAATAATAACAATAAAATATTTTCTACTCGTCGACTATAATTCTTGAATTAAGATTTCTTATACCAAACTTCAATTGGGTATTTTTAATGTATGGGCTTCCAACTCAACTATAATATTCATATCGATACAGTTTAGTCAACTATAATGAAATTGACCAATCACAGCTCGCCGCGATCAAGAGGACGAAACAAAACCATAGCTCAAATTAATTATTTATTTTAGGTTGTATAGTAGAAACAATTGGTTCATAAGTCAGAAACTCGCATGTGACACCCTTAATATAGCAACATCCATAGACTACGAAAACCACTTAGGGTCGGTTGCACCAAACTGTTACGAACGTTAAAGAGTTCGCTAAATTTTTATGTATGGAAAGTTTCATAGTAAAGGCGCGGGGCGCGCCGGCTGACGATGATCAGTCTGTCAAATGTGGTTGGTGCAACTGGCACTTAGTGTTGCTTGTTAGTCTCCATAGGCTACGGTGGCCAAAATCGAGAAAACAACTGTCTAAAAATTGAATTTAGCGCGGAGCAAGTACCAGGGCCTCATGAGTTACGAGAAGGTGTCGTTGACCAACGCGCCGGGCGCGGCGGCCGGGGCGCGTAGTATGATTAAGGTATCGCGGCTGCTCGCGTACCATCTGCATACTTTTGGTTTGGTTTGTTTGTATGATTCTACTAGTTTAAAGTATTATTTTTGTTGGCTCGTAGAAAAAGTATTGTATACAATAGTGATATAATCAAGCTTTTCAATCTCGTACCTGAATTAGGCAACTCAGCAAGCTTCGTTGCCTAAACACGGTACTCGACTGAAAAGCTCTCTATTATATCACGATTGTATAAAATACTATTAAATTACGAAATCTAAACAGTCATTATTAGCGTGTCTTATCAATTTTATCATTGAGTTGTCAGTATAGGGACCGTGCACGTTGGAGGGTCTGCCATCTTGTGGCCTGAATCGGAAACATATGTTGCACATGTACAATGCAAAATCAAGTGCTGCCATCTACCTTTCTCATCGGTACGTTTCCACGTGCATAGTAGTGGTTCTGCCATCTTGTGGGCTACATCGGAAGCATAAACGACACATTTACGCCTCGAGGCAAAAATCTGACGGCTTCTACGCTGCCCTCTATAGTTCATGCACGTGACCTATACCTTAGAAAATAAAGTCCTCCGCCGCGTATGTCTGTGTATTTGTATGCTCGCGTAAAACTCAAAAACTACTGAACGGATTTTCATGCAGTTTTCACCTATCAATAGAGTAATTTTTGAGGAATAATTTGTTAACCCGTGAGAAGCCGGCTTGCTAGTTACTACTAGAGATATGCCACACCAATAATGAAATTCCCGCGGGAGCAATATAGGACTTTTCACCACACCAGCTCGGAAAGGCTTACTTTGCACTTCAAAAACTGATAGCAAAGTTGCATTTTATTCACATGTGAGGCAAAGTAATCAAATACAAATTTTAAGTTGTTTTCTTAAGTTTGCTGGTAAAATTGACTTTTAAATGATGATTTTGGATGATATATATTTAATAATATTCATTTGGATTTGATTTGGTTTAATTTTGTATGATATTTTACTTTAATTTTTTGCTACGGGTTGGTGTGGTGAAAATTTTTGTGTTTCACTCGGGGGCAAATTTCGTTTAACCCTCGTGCTTTGCAACCCTCGCAACGCTCAAGATTCCATTTTTCGAACCTCTCGCTACGCTCGTGGTTCAATTTTGAAATGTTTCTCTTGCTCGGGTATCAATTAGAGCACGAGCAGTTAAACAACAACTTTGCCCCCTTGTAAAACAAATAACTATTGTCCTTCAGTACACCTGCATGTGTGATGAAAAGATATGAAAAACCGGGCAAGTGCGAGTCGGACTCGCGCACGAAGGGTTCCGTACAATAATGCAAAAAAAAAACAAAAAAAAAGCAAAAAAAAAACGGTCACCCATCCAAGTACTGACCCCTCCCGACGTTGCTTAACTTTGGTCAAAAATCACGTTTGTTGTATGGGAGCCCCATTTAAATCTTTATTTTATTCTGTTTTTAGTATTTGTTGTGTAACGTAGATACGTTACGTAACCTAGGTTACATTTATAAAATTAAATTAGATTGTAAAATAACTTATATGGCATTAAAATATAAATACTTTAATAATAATCACTTGTCTTAAATACACTAAAATAATATCACTTTAATATTATTTATACAAAACTGTTCCCTCTAATTGCGACTCACTGTACTTCGAGCAACACTCTTTTGTTCGACGTAAACCGGCTAGCGGCGTCCCCGTCCCGCGGACCCTCTCTCCGCGCGGGACCGCGCGCCAGTCGATCAGGGCAGGACAGATCTAGCTTTCGTCGCCGGCGCACGCTCGCTTGCCTTCGCGCAGCGACGTCTGTCGTGCCCGGCGAGAATGAATTTGTACGATTATATTTATTCATTCCGTTCCTGCACTCATTTAGTGCAAATGGAATCATTTTTTAGTGTTTAAAATCCCCTTTGGGTAAGTGTTGAACATTTCTTACGCTTATTCTAAGCAGGTAGATTTAAATGTTATTTCTAACGGCTATTTCGCTATGCTACTTCTTTGTGTGATTTTGCTTGCCACTTAATTCAAGTATTCTTGCATACATTTCACTCTTATTTCATCTCGTTTTAATTACTAAATTGTGTTTATTTAAAGTCTATGAGTTAATTTAATTTCCAGTACCTTTTAAATTCAAATTCTGACCGTTAGATCCTATACTCAGTTTTGTTTTATAACTTGTTCTTTTAAACTTAACATCAGTGCAAAGTGTAAACTCCGTCTGACTGTACCATTCCGCACATCACCAAACTTTCACCATCATCATCACGCAGTACTGCTTCCTGCTTTGCTTCTTGCCGTGCCGGGTACAGTCAGCGGAGACATATAAAGAACTTCTCTTCACACTATGGAAATAAATTCCAGGGAGCCTAGTTACGGCTAAGACCGTAGCCGTGAAGACCAGCCGGCAGTTCCTGAGCGGCCCAGCTGACGTCCCTCAGCTCGTCCGCGTCCGTCTCCCAACCCGCAGTGGCTCCGGCAGCTTCAGGGGAGTACTTGCGTGGTGGAACTGTCCTCGGAGCAAAATCAGTACCGGCCTAAAACGTACCCTACCCTACGACATATTCGTGTGCTTGCGGCGGAAATTCGGAAGAATAAATTTAGTCCGTTATTTTTAAAAAAAAAACTAGTTTTATTTATTCTCTCCGCCTACCCGTAGCACTGGCGCCTCACCGTGGTTTTTTAAATAGGGTCTGATTTTGCTCTGAGTGGGTATCTGTGGTTTGTGTGTTTGTGTGGTGTTTTGGTTTTTTTATTTTTTGTGAAACGTTTTTTTCCTCTTTTTATTTTTTGGTTGCCAGCAGCTACAGTGTACGGAGTAGTATATTGTTGTAAATTTGTTTGCAATCTCTTTGTATCGTACGCACTGTATAGTCAGCCGCATTTGTTGTATTAATTATTTTTTTTTGTTACTTCTTTGGCATTTTTGTTTGTAACCGGTATTAGTCGTTTTTTTTTCATTAGTACAGTCGGCCATATTAAATTGTGTCTTTTAAGTTTAACTAAATTGTTACTTTGTTTTTTTGTACATTTACGCTCCGTACGCATTAGTTGCATTTAAACGCTTTTTTGATTTATATTTTTGTGTTGTTTTTATTTTCTTTCTTTCTGCTTCTGCTTCTTACATTTTCTTTCGTGCTTTTAAGAAAAACAACCAAAAACGTTCGTAATTTTTTTTTTATTACTGTTGTAACAGACGGAGTATTTTGTTGTTTTTTGAATCTGTTCAACATTTACCCAATTTTTCTTGACTTATTAATAACCAATGGCTTTGACAACTAAATTCTTTTCACTTCCAAATACTGTACGCACAGTGCAGAAATTGCGTAATCAATTGCGAAGTGTGGCCTCCTTTTCCTTCCGGAGATATTCATTTAATTTAAAAATAGTGCGTGATACCTCCTATTTAGCAAGGTACTTGTAGGGTTTCTAGTTCGTGTAACGAGACACCTCATTATTATTTTGTAATTGTGCGTTAGTAATTAAATTCTTGAACGTATTTTCGAGTAATTACTAATGTTTTATGCAAGCGTGAAGTATGAATGAAGATTTATGGAAGCGTATTAACAAGTGCTTAGTTCTGCGGATTTTATTTCATTTAGATGACATAAAATCCTTGACCACGCGCCGGGGTATTGTAACGTAGATACGTTACGTAACCTAGGTTACATTTATAAAATTAAATTAGATTGTAAAATAACTTATATGGCATTAAAATATAAATACTTTAATAATAATCACTTGTCTTAAATACACTAAAATAATATCACTTTAATATTATTTATACAAAACTGTTCCCTCTAATTGCGACTCACTGTACTTCGAGCAACACTCTTTTGTTCGACGTAAACCGGCTAGCGGCGTCCCCGTCCCGCGGACCCTCTCTCCGCGCGGGACCGCGCGCCAGTCGATCAGGGCAGGACAGATCTAGCTTTCGTCGCCGGCGCACGCTCGCTTGCCTTCGCGCAGCGACGTCTGTCGTGCCCGGCGAGAATGAATTTGTACGATTATATTTATTCATTCCGTTCCTGCACTCATTTAGTGCAAATGGAATCATTTTTTAGTGTTTAAAATCCCCTTTGGGTAAGTGTTGAACATTTCTTACGCTTATTCTAAGCAGGTAGATTTAAATGTTATTTCTAACGGCTATTTCGCTATGCTACTTCTTTGTGTGATTTTGCTTGCCACTTAATTCAAGTATTCTTGCATACATTTCACTCTTATTTCATCTCGTTTTAATTACTAAATTGTGTTTATTTAAAGTCTATGAGTTAATTTAATTTCCAGTACCTTTTAAATTCAAATTCTGACCGTTAGATCCTATACTCAGTTTTGTTTTATAACTTGTTCTTTTAAACTTAACATCAGTGCAAAGTGTAAACTCCGTCTGACTGTACCATTCCGCACATCACCAAACTTTCACCATCATCATCACGCAGTACTGCTTCCTGCTTTGCTTCTTGCCGTGCCGGGTACAGTCAGCGGAGACATATAAAGAACTTCTCTTCACACTATGGAAATAAATTCCAGGGAGCCTAGTTACGGCTAAGACCGTAGCCGTGAAGACCAGCCGGCAGTTCCTGAGCGGCCCAGCTGACGTCCCTCAGCTCGTCCGCGTCCGTCTCCCAACCCGCAGTGGCTCCGGCAGCTTCAGGGGAGTACTTGCGTGGTGGAACTGTCCTCGGAGCAAAATCAGTACCGGCCTAAAACGTACCCTACCCTACGACATATTCGTGTGCTTGCGGCGGAAATTCGGAAGAATAAATTTAGTCCGTTATTTTTAAAAAAAAAACTAGTTTTATTTATTCTCTCCGCCTACCCGTAGCAGTTGTTATAGCGGCAACAGAAATACATAATCTGTGAAAATTTCAACTGTCTAGCTATCACGGTTCGTGAGATACAGCCTGGTGACAGACGGACGGACGGACGGACGGACGGACGGACAGCGAAGTCTTAGTAATAGGGTCCCGTTTTACCCTTTGGGTACGGAACCCTAAAAACTTACCGCCTCCTCCATATCGTTCGGCTTATAATCCATGCCGACGTTGATGCTGGTGCTGTCGCCTCGGCTCTCGCTGCCATCTTGCAATGCTTGCAGATCCTGCCAAGGGGAAATACATGTCAGTTTGCTCATTTGAAATTTGAGTCAGGCAACAAGGCCCATATTACAAATACCTTACAGACTAACATATACACCGTGTTTTATTTGATTTCCGTTAATTTCAAGAGTGCATTCCTGAGCTTAAATCAAGTAACTTTCTCAAAGACACCGATATTCTAATTAACTCCATTTCGGAGATAATCAATAAATTTTTTTTTTCTTATAAGGCCTCTACAAGCGTGTACACTTGTCTTAGGGCCGGTTTACATATTGATTAGTGTTAAGAATGAGTTCATACATTTGCTACTAAACTTAAGTACAATCTCGGTCGATCAATGTTCGAAATGACATTGATATGTCATAGATTTCAATTGTTTGGTTGAGTTAAATGTAATGCCCGTGTTACAACAACGCTACATGCTACATTTAATTACTTTTTAAAGTTAATTTTTTTGAAAAAAAAAACAAAAAAAAATTTTTTTTTTCAAAATTAACTATGCCATTTAGTTATCTTAAACGTACTTAACCATACCCCGAAGTTAACGGAATTCAATAAAAACACGGTGTATATGTATTTTATAAACTTTAGACACTATTTATGCGACAAAACGGCGTGGCTCCGTTGAATCGGCTGCTCTTGTGTCATGTGTTGTGTTTAGTATTGTATGTATGTCTTTATTGTACAAGACACAAATATAGCACAGAACAGGCAGTGTCGAGGCGAACTTATCCCTATGATTGTAACAAATATATGATAAATAAAGTTCAAATAAAAAATAAAGTAATCGTTCGTTACGTTCCCTGAAACATCATATTGCTTATTATTAGAAACTATTTTCTTATTTTTAGCTTTTGTTTCATCCGAATATGTTCTTAAACTGACCCCTGCCATTTGTAGGGTTCCGTACCCGGGTAAAAACGGGACCCTATAGCTAAGACTCCGCTGTCCAACTTGGAATTGGCCAGTTTTTGTTACCTACACCCTGTATATCAAAACAACATACATTTTGAAGCAAAGTAGGCCCATTTTACGGTACTAAAACTGACAAACATGCAAATTAAGACGAGACAGGAGCTGAGTTTTAAATATTTTAGGGAAATATATCCGTCTCGCTAACGGAAGCGGCTCCTAAAACTAGTGCGATAAGGACAAGGCGAAATATCCCGCGTAAAAATCCAAAAATCGAGGTTTCGTACTCGACTGTTTCCTTCTCCAAAACTTAACCAATCCTAACCAAACTTGGAAATCTAAATGATTATGAAATTATATGTGTCGGACCGTTTTGCTTTTTTGGCTAATTGATATCAGTTTTAAATACAGCGCCTCTCATTGCGGCATAGTCAATTAGGCCATTTTGGCCATTTTTGAAGGGCTCTAGCGCCTTAAAAAACAAAAATATCAAAAAAAGCAAAACGGTCCGACACAGATATTGACAATATTAATCTGCGTTGAAAAAACCATTGCTCTAACATCAAAACCCACGGAGGAAACAGTCGAGTACGTTTGTATGGAGAAATGACCACTCCTGTTGGCTCTTAAAATCATAACAAGGAAAACAACAAGGGAATAACAATATGAGCTCATATTATATGCAATAAACAAACGTCCCAGCATTCTTACGTGTCGTATTTCCCCGCTACACAGACTTATATACTAGATGGAGCAAATTGGTCTAAATTATTTTCGTTGTAGTGTTATTTATCGCCAAAAATGTGACGGAGTTGAACTTTTTTGTTTGGGGTGAAATTTAGTTATTAATTTTTCTCAAGAGAATTATAATCAGCTACAGCTAGAAAGACATGCAACAGCACTCAACTTTATTTATTTATTTAATAAAAGACAAAAATAGAACGTGACAGAGTGGTCAGAAATAAGAAAAAGTAAAGAATAATGAAACAAATAGGACAATTCCATGTTTCATTTACGTCAAAAAAAGCGCAAATCAAGTTTTTCTTGTCACACTGGTTTCATACCCAAGGTCACTTTGTTTGTCGAATTTCATTTTTGTCACAAGCTTTTATCGCCGACTGTAGTTTTCGACAGTCAACGAATACTTATCGATCCAAACCCAAACACAATGATGTTGCGTTATTTTATCATAGTGTTAGTGTTCAACATGAGGTCAGCACGATGGTACCATTGGTACGGTCAGCCAAGAAAGGGGTCTACCACTTTTCGACTCAATCAATCAGATGATAGAGTCGAAAAGTGGTAGACCAATTTCTTGGCTGACTGTATCATAATACATATTCTTACACTGCCTTCTCAGTTCATGTACGACGATGCGAAATCTGGAGGAAGTAGTCAATGCCTCGCTATCAAACCTGGTCACACGAGTCAGACTGGATTTCTACAAACCTACCAACCAAATATAAACCTTATTATAACTACATAAAGTCTATCAACGTATCGTCGACTTAAATCGAAAACTTCGCAACTCCTCCGGGGGAGTTACGAGGTTTACGACTTTAAGTATCGTTGTCCAAGGTAGCAAATTACTAATTCCCTTGAAATGGAGTTACGAGGTTTGCGACTTAAGCCGACGGTATACTAAAATAAAATAACTGGTCATATAATATAAGTATTATAACCCTTGTATGATGTACCATTTTATACCTGTCACTCGCTCGGACAACACGTGAAATGTATTCGAAGTGTGTGTTGATGTTTTTAATAGCTTATGTGCTTGTGAATGTGGTCACGGCCAATCCTAAGGATGTGAGTGAGAGCCGACATAGGTACGTGTGTAATGTGTGGTTTATTTATAGTAGTAGTAGTAATCACTTTATTGTACACAACACAGGTTTACATAATATTTACAGAAGTAAAGGTACAAAGGCGAACTTATTCCTGTAAGGGATCTCTTCCAGCTAACCTTCGAGTAGATGAGGGGAGAATGCAAATTAGATACACAAACCTACAGAATGCACAGTAACGTTTTAAAGGTAACTAACCAAAATGTTCAAAAGTAAATAGAATACATAAATAATATTATAAAATAAAATACATGCTGCATACATAAATACTAAATATATATATTATATACAAGTGGCAACAAATGAAAATAGAAATCAGTACTTAGACAAATCACGCTTGGTTGGAAAGCATAAGTTTCTTCAAATTAGCCTTGAATGACGCTACATACTGGGACTGCTTGAGCGACAGGGGCAACTCGTTCCACAACATCACAGCGCGTACCGTGAACGAATTCGCATACGATCGTGTCTTATTCGGGGGAATAGCAAGCGTAAGATTAGCACTTGAACGTAAGCGGTGTTCACTGCCTTATTTATTAGACTCGGCACAACTTACACACAACAAACTTGTAACATTATAACAAAAGCCTCTTTGGGCTTACTGTACACTGAGAGAAAAGTACAACAAAAATACACTTAGAATTACAAAAATAAACTTAATCCGGGGACAAGGAGAGTTAACTAATAGGAACTTTAGGAGGATAAATAAATGAAATGAACAAATTGATTTTTGCAATTTCTATTAGTTCTTGCAATTTCAATTATCTGTTTGTTATAATTATATTTGGGATTACTGAGCTGTTTGTAGAAATAAATAAGCTTTACAGAAATAGTGAAACGTCCATAATTATTACTAAAACTTAATTTTTTCCCCCAGTACAGAACTGTTTTTTAATTCCTGGCGATGATTTTTCTATCAGTGTAAGAGTGGGACTTAGTCAATCTGTGTAAGAATGTCCTATAATGTTCTTTTTTTAGGGTTCCGTACCCAAAGGGTAAAACGGGACCCTATTACTAAGACTTCGCTGTCCGTCCGTCCGTCTGTCTGTCACTAGGCTGTATCTCACGAACCGTGATAGCTAGACAGTTGAAATTTTCACAGATGATGTATTTCTGTTGCCGCTATAACAACAAATACTAAAAACAGAATAAAATAAAGATTTAAATGGGGCTCCCATACAACAAACGTGATTTTTGACCAAAGTTAAGCAACGTCGGGAGTGGTCAGTACTTGAATGGGTGACCGTTTTTTTTTCTTATTTTTTCTTTTTTTTTTGCATTATGGTACGGAACCCTTCGTGCGCGAGTCCGACTCGCACTTGCCCGGTTTTTTATTTTCTGTTGTAGCGGCAACAGAAATACCTCATCTGTGAAAATTTCAACTGTCTAGCTATCACGGTTCGTAAGATACAGCCTGGTCACAGACGGACGGACAGCAGAGTCTTAGTAATAGGGTCCCGTTTTACCCTTTGGGTACGGAACCCTAAAAATCACCAAAATATGTCTAATTTTCATTCTTCTACATCATGACCTAAATTATAAAATAATAAGATCAAATAATTTGACCTATATCCCGTTGTTCACTATGGCTGAAAATTTGCATACTGAAGGACGCTTAGCAAGAGAAATTTCGTACATTGACACGTCCGCTCCTATCTCTTATGACCTTGGAGGATATAACCTAGCGGAGACGCCTTGTTTTCTGTACAAAACAGTCGATTTTTGCGGGAGAGGCACGTCAAATGTATACGTAACGTAAAAATAGCCATGTCTCCTGGAATGGAGCAAAAGCGGATTATAGTAATTTAGAACCAAAGAGAGGTATTAAGAGCCAACAGGAGTGGTCATTTCTCCATACAAACGTATTCCACTGTTTCCTCCGTGGGTTTTGATGCTAGAGCAATGATTTTTTCAACACAGATTAATATTGTCAATATCTGTATCGGACCATTTTGCTTTTTTGATATTTTTGTTTTTTAAGGCGCTAGAGCCCTTCAAAAATGGCCAAAATGGCCTCATTGAGTATGCCGCAATGAGAGGCGTAGTATTCAAAACTGATATCAATTAGCCAAAAAAGCAAAGCGGTCCGACACAGATAATTTCATAATCATTTAGATTTCCAAATTTGGTTACGATTGGTTAAGTTTTGGAGGATGAAACAGTGGAGTACGAAACCTCGATATTTGAGTTTTTTACGCAGGATTTTACGCCTTGTCCTTATCGCACTAGTTTTAGGAGCCGCTCCCGTTAGCGAGACGGGTATATTTACCTAAAATATTTAAAACTTAGCTCCTGTTTCGTCTTAAGACGGTTTCCAGCTTTCTGTGTATTAATTCTTGGAAAAAATCTATATTGACCGGGAACTTATTTTTGTTCCAACAGACGCTGGCTAACCAGCAATAACCGATGCGACAACTTGGACAAGTACGTCGGGGGCGACTGTGGCTACGAATGCAGTACATACTGTGGTTACAATGACTGCAGCGGGGCGTGCTCCGGCGCACTGTGCACGTGCACCGACAGATATTGAACGAGACACGTCTTTAGCGACATTTATAATAAAGAAAGATTTTTAATGTATTCTAAAATCTTTTTATTTGATCCAAGTAAAATACCCATTTCTTATTAGTTTTCACACTAGCGGCTCACGGACCATTTTCGCTACGCTAAAGAAATTTTTCAAATCTAACGCGGCATGCCATTTGCAATGACAAAGTGTGTCAATGTCATTAATGTCAAATTTTTATGATAATATGACATTCCAACACTTTGTTAATTCAAGAAGGTGCACAGTTAGTTTAGAGTGACTCTAAACATAGGTATATGATGTAGTTATAGTTGCGAACTCAAAACAAAAGCAACTCCGTTTCATTAAATAATGATATAATTTTCTTTACATGCCATATAATTTGTACTAGTATTAGGACCGTGGGACGCTAGAGGTTCCAACAGACGCTGGCTAACCAGCAACAACCGATGCGACAACTTGGACAAGTACGTCGGGGGCGACTGTGGCTACGAATGCAGTACATACTGCGGCTACAACGACTGCAGCGGGGCGTGCTCCGGCGCACTGTGCACGTGCACCGACAGATATTGAACGAGACACGCCTTTAGCAACATTTATAATAAAGAAAGATTTTTAATGTATACTAAAATCTTTTTATTTGACCCAGGTAAAACACCCATTTCTTATTAGTTTTCACACTAGCGGCTCACGGACCATTTTCGCTACGCTAAAGAAAATTTTTCGAAGCTAACACGGCATGCCATTTGCAATGACAAAGTGTGTCAATTGTATTTATTGTATTTATTTATTGCAATTCACATGTACATTAAAGGTTTTACAAGTACTTAAGAGTATGGGTAGGTACACAAATGACACATGAAACCCTGATGGGCGCAGCAATGTAGGTAGATATGTAAACAATACTTATCATTATATATGCCCGCATAATTTCATATTCTAGCATTATACAATTAGGTAGGTCGGTGCCTTGTTACTATCACACCGAGACCGTTGTACACAAACAAATACGAATAGGTAAACTGAATCAGCTATTTACTTACAAGTAGGTATTTAAAAGTTTGACCAGCGTAAGTATACATTTATTTGGCTGTTTACTCATTTTCATTAAAATAATCCTGTACGCTATAATAACATTTTTTGATTAAGTGTTGTTTTAAAGTTTTATTAAATATTTTTTCCAGTTCAATATCTTTTATATCGTTAGGTAATTTGTTATAAATTTTGATGGCCATGTTTTGTGGGCTTGTGCTATGTAGTTGTGGAATGTCATTAATGTCAAATTTTTATGATAATGTGACATTCCAACACTTTGTTCATTCAAGTAGGTGCAAAGTTAGTTTAGAGTGACTCTAAACATAGGTATATGATGTAGTTATAGTTGCGAACTCAAAACAAAAGCAACTCCGTTTCATTAAATAATGATATAAACTTTAGAAGTCATATAATTTGTACTAGTATTAGGACCGTGGGACGCTAGAGGTTCCAACAGACGCTGGCTGACCAGCAACAACCGATGCGACAACTTGGACAAGTACATCGGGGGCGACTGTGGCTACGAATGCAGTACATACTGTGGTTACAACGACTGCAGCGGGGCGTGCTCCGGCGCACTGTGCACGTGCACCGACAGATATTGAACGAGACACGTCTTTAGGAACATTAATAAAAAAAGTTTTTAATCTATTCTAAAATCTTTTTATTTGATCCAAGTAAAACACCCATTTCTTATTAGTTTTCACAAGCGGCTCACGGACCATTTTCGCTACGCTAAAGAAAATTTTTCAAAGCTAACACGGCATGCCATTTGCAATGACAAAGTGTGTCAATGTATAATAACATTTTTTGATTAAGTGTTGTTTTAAAGTTTTATTAAATATTTTTTCCAGTTCAATATCTTTTATATCGTTAGGTAATTTGTTATAAATTTTGATGGCCATGTTTTGTGGGCTTGTGCTATGTAGTTGTGGAATGTCATTAATGTCAAATTTTTATGATAATATGACATTCCAACACTTTGTTCATTCAAGTAGGTGCAAAGTTAGTTTAGAGTGACTCTAAACATAGGTATATGATGTAGTTATAGTTGCGAACTCAAAACAAAAGTAACGCCGTTTCATTAAATAATGATATAAACTTTAGAATTCATATAATTTGTACTAGTATTAGGACCGTGGGACGCTAGAGGTTTCAACAGACGCTGGCTAACCAGCAACAACCGATGCGACAACTTGGACAAGTACGTCGGGGGCGACTGTGGATACGAATGCAGTACATACTGTGGTTACAACGACTGCAGCGGGGCGTGCTCCGGCGCACTGTGCACGTGCACCGACAGATATTGAACGAGACACGTCTTTAGGAACATGTATAATAAAGAGAGCTTTTTAATCTATTCTAAAATCTTTTTATTTGACCCTGGTGAAACTCCCATTTCTTATTAGTTTTCACAAGCGGCTCTCGAACCGTTTTTGCTACGCTAAATTTTTTTTTTTAAAGCTAACACAGCATGCCGTTTGCAATGACAAAGTGTAACAATGTCATTAATGTCAAACTATGATAATATGACATTCCAACACTTTGGACATAACGTTTTTTTGACGCTTAAACTGCTCCCTTCTGACCGTGTCGAAAGTCTGTGTTGGTCGAGGGCTATAACCCTAGCCTATAACTAGCTAACTAAAAGCTAGCGAAAACATTAATCAGAACCAATAATTCGTCAACACATTGCACGAAATTTTCGAAGGAATCCAACGCACTTGGTAATTTTACGCAGAAATATCTTATCAGCACTCGCGAAGTCATGAACCAAGTCCAGTAACTCATCAGCATATTGCGCGAAGTGTTCGAAAGAGTCGAACGCCGCCAACGCCCCGGTGCGTTCTTGTCATTTCCTAATATCAATCACACCAAGACAGTAAGTCTTCAGAAACACAGTTTTTGACGACCTGTTTAGCCTATGAAGCCGATGATCCCGGGTAGAACGCCGCCAACGCCCCGGTGCGGTGACCTTTCCTAACTATAACACCATGAATTGAATGGTCTTACCTCTCTCCTCACACTCGCAGTGCTCGCGAAGTCATGAACCAAGTCCAACAACTCGTCAGCATACTGCGCGAAGTGTTCGAAAGAGTCGAACGCGGCCAACGCCCCGGTGCGGTGGTGGCATTTCTTCATGGCGGCCGTGCAGAGCTCGGCCGGTATGCCCTCCGCGTCCTGGGCCGATGCCAGCTCGATCTCTGATTGGCTCAGCGGGATTCTACGGACGAAATATAATACTTTAGTAAATATTTGTGACTATTTCTATGAAAAGGGACCTTATTGTCGATGGCGCTTACGCCATTGTTAACGATGCTCCGATATAAGTACAATGCCGCACGACGCTGTGCGGCGTAAGCGCCATCGACAATAAGGTCCCTTGTCATATATAATGCCCCATTTTTATATGTCTTCTCTTAATGTACATCGATATCATCATCTCAGCCATAAGACGTCCACTGCTGAACATAGGCCTCCCCCTTGGACCTCCATACGTGCCGGTTGGAAGCGACCCGCATCCAGCGTCTTCCGGCGACCTTAACAAGATCGTCTGTCCATCTTGTGGGTGGACGTCCTACGCTGCGCTTGCTAGTCCGTGGTCTCCACTCGAGCACTTTTCGACCCCATCGGCCATCTTCTCTGCGTGCAATGTGGCCTGCCCATTGCCACTTCAGCTTGCTAATCCGGTGGGCTATGTCGGTGACTTTAGTTCGTCTACGGATCTCCTCATTTCTGATTCGATCACGTAGAGAAACTCCGAGCATAGCCCTCTCCATAGCTCGTTGAGCGACTTTGAGTTTTGAGATGAGGCCGATAGTGAAAGACCACGTTTCGGAGCCGTAAGTCATCACTGGTAACACACATTGATTAAAGACTTTCGTCTTGAGGCACTGAGGTATGTCGGACGAAAAGACATTACGTAGTTTCCCGAACGCTGCCCAACCGAGTTGGATTCGGCGGTTGACCTCTTTCTCGAAGTACATCGATACAAGAAGGAAAATATAAAATTTGCCAATGAAATTTAACTATAGTCGCACCAATAAAAGTCTGCAGCGGATTTGATAGCCCACGCAGTGTAAGTGTTATTTATACGTCATAATTTCATAGAAGTTTGACGTTTAAAATGACACTTGCACTGCGTGGGCTATCAAAATCGCTCCAGACTTTTTACGGTCTAACTTTACTCTACTCTCATTCTTCCTTGCGTTATCCCGGCATTTTGCTACGGCTCATGGGAGCCTGGGGGAGGCCGATTGACAACTAAATCAACTAATCCCATGATTTGACGTAGGCACTAGTTTTTACGAAAGATACTGCCATCTGAACTTTCAACCCAGAGGGGAAACTAGGCCTTATTAAGATTAGTCAGGTTTCCTCACGATGTTTTCCTTCACCGGAAAGCAACTGGTAAATATCAAATCATATTCACGTTCACACTCATCTCTCCGGACAGGTCCAGGCATTGGATCTCGTACGAGGTGTCCCAGATGTCTGGATAAACCAGCTCTCCAGGTCCAGGTGTTGGAGACACTAGATCTCGTACGAGGTGTAAGATCCAGGTGTTTGTGTGGAACTAAACACACCTGTTAGGGTATCCGGTGGGCAGGACGAACTGGAAGTGAACCACGCTCAGCTCTCCAGGTCCAGGTGTTGGAGACACTGGATCTCGAGGTGTAAGACCCAGGTGTGTGTGGAACTAAACACACCTGTTAGGGTGTCCGGTGGGCAGGACGAACTGGAAGTGGACCACGCTCAGCTCTTCTGACAGATCCAGGTGCTGGAGACACTGGATCTCGAAGTGTAAGACCCAGGCGTCTGTGTGGATACGAGGTGTAAGACCCAGGTGTTTGTGGAACTAAACACACCTGTTAGGGTGTCCAGTGGGCAGCACGAATTGGAAATGGACCACGCTCAGCTCTCCAGACAGATCCAGGTGCTGGAGGCACTGGATCTCGTAGGAGGTGTAGGCGCGGCGGACGTACACTTCTAGGGAAGCGTTGATCACCTGTTGAAGATAATTTAATTATTATAATAATTTGTAGAGATACTGTGGCGGGTACGGATGCGCGCGCACTCTCGCATGCCTGTACAGTCGGCCAAAAATGTGGTCTTTATTTTTATTTTTATTTTAGTTATTTATTATACTATAAGTTACAACTTTATTGTTACATACAATGCTCCACAAAACTACATTTAGTTTGACTGTGGAGTCTCAGTATACTATAATACTATACTTAATTAAATTTAAAAATTAGAATAGGTTTACATTCGTAGTTGAAATAGGTAGGTATATCTACGGTTGAAGTTAGGTTAAGTTAGGTGAACGTCATGAGACAACAAGGTCGATTCACCCTTGCATATTATATTATGTGACAATTATTCTCTTTATCATTTAAATTATTATCTTTATCATTTATGAATTTTATGATATTTACGTCATGCCATGTGTCAAGTTTGAAGTCAACCTTAGCTATCGTTAGATCTCGCAGAAACTTTTGTCAAAACTGGTAGACCACTTTCTTGGCCCACTGTAACTCGCTCTATGTCATCGTCTCGGCACGTCAATAAGAAATGTCGATGTATTTGGCTTAGCCGTTGAATTTGGGTCGATCAACTATTTCTTGTTGTTATTCTGTCCCATCAGCCAGGAGACAATAGCAGCATAGTGTCTTAGAAGAGCTGCTGTACCATGTTCTACGGACGTACTTAGTAGATGTCCCTTCCTACCAAAAAATTCAAGTTTGGTTCATATAAATACGAAATAACTAGTATTTTAAGAGTGGCCCAAGAGACCGTAACCATGGCAACTAGTGACAAGAAAAAGTTGATTCATAATATTGTAAATACTGTTGTGCATCCTTACGATCGCTATATAATTACTTATAACATTTTCCTTTATTATGTTACATCATTTGAACGTATGAGTGTTGTGCTCCGAAATATAACATTTGGTGTTCAAATCAAAGTCTTTCATTTCGCCTGTTAGGAAGATTATAGTCAAATACAAATATAAATACAAAATTTCTTTATTAACCAAGTAGAACAAGCAAGATTGACAAATGTAGGCAATTATAGTAGTGTACCCTATGATGGGCGTGGAACCAGTAATGGGACAAAAAACCACAAATCCTGTAAAATAAGTGTCTAAAAGTAGTTTATAAACACTGCCTGTATATTATCATAAATAAGAATCCTAGAGCTGTTTCAGTTTGAATTTTTATTAAATTTGGTTGTATTTTAAGAAATTGGCGTCAACCCAAAAGTTGTCGTGTCACTGAAAAAAAATACCACTACGAATTCTTAACAACTTCGCTAAGAGAGGTGAGTTAATTTATTAAATTTTAATTAATTAATACTTGATGAAAACTAGAATGTGCTTTGTTAATTGCATTTACCATGAGATAAGGTATACAACATACTATGTTGTGACTCCACAGATGTAAAAAAATAGTGGTATTTGGCCCAATCCCATTATAGGAGCTCTAAAACTGCATACCTCCTATAATGGGACAATTTACATAATGATGCTTGCCATGCCATCATTTCATGTTTAAACAATACAGAAGTAAATTTAGTTACGAAATATGTCAACCAGGAGGTACGCTCGGACTTCGGATAAATTAATATCGTTTTTTAGTGTGGGTCAAATCTTGGTAGCCGAGTTTGAGCCACTTTCCCGTTTTCCGATTGAGTTGAAATTTTGTATTCGTAATTAAATATGCAAATCGGATGATAATGCAATATTATGATAACATGGACCAGATCTGATGACCTATTTCACTATTTTATACTGATAGAGCAGTGTCCATTACTGGGGGGCCCATTACTGGAGCTTTGGTGTCCATGACTGGAGAAAAATAGCATAGTTTTAATTTGTTAAGTATGTGGAAACTCATTGCAGTATCTTTGATACAACACGCCTAAAACATGAAAGACGGATAGGACTTTCATCTTTCAATACGCTTAGCGGTAGACCATTCACATGTATTAGGGAAATATCACAAATACTCCAAATTCCCTCTTAAATGTCCCATGACTGGTGCTGTTACTATATACATGTATAATACACACGTCACGTTACATTACAGTTAGATTAGCAGTAGCCCTCACACTAGGTCGAGCCTGTGTCGTGAGGACTGTGGTGAGACAGTAGTAGCAAAAAGAATGCGTCTATGCACCCCAAATGTCCTCCTTTATAAAACATATGGCAGAAACCATATCTCAACGGTGGAACCGTTCTCTAAGCACCATACTGGGCTGGCTGAGATGTAGGATCAGTATCGCCGTTATACGCGCCACCAGCATGTGTATCCGAGGCACACGCCACCGTTTTAAGTCGACCGCCAGGTGGCTTGGGTTCGACGACGGTGCCGCCCTTCCACACATCGATTGAAACCACTTTTCTACCCTACCCACATATGTATTACCTAACCCTTTGCCTATGTACTTATGATTGTTTTAATGTAATAAATTTTTGTTGTTTGTAGCAAAAAGAATTAACAACTAGGTGGTGCTATAATACGAGTACATGAGATGGTATAATTTTACAATACAAGTTAATTAAGATTATATACTACTTTAACTTAAGGGGCAACTAAACTAATTAAGCTAACTTACATGCAAATAATGACTAATTAATAACTATATGAAATTAGTGGATTATGCCCTTTACTCTGTGCGCACGTGTGTGTGTGAGTGTGAGTGTGTGTGTGTGTGTGTGTGTGTGTGTGGTTGTGTGTGTGTGTGTGGTTGTGTGTGTAAGAGTGTGTGGTTGTGTGTGTAAGAGTGTGTGTCTGCATGTGTTTTACTGCAAAGGTTTCAGTACCTCTTCAGTTTCCTTGTAAGAGAGAGAACCTCTAGTCGGGCACTGCATTCCTACAATACTGTGATTGATACGATGATGATGAACGTCCAATACGCAGTTCGTCCAAATCGCATTTCGGTCATTCGTCTCCTACGTGTTCGTCCATAAGGGCTCATTTAGACGATGAAAGAACTCGCATGCGAGTTTCATTAGTCATTACATTGCGGGTTTTGATCGGTCGGTTGAATTGAACGAAACCGCATGCGAGTTCGCGCGCCGTCTAAATCAGCCCTAAGGGGCTGTCCATAAATTACGTCATCGATTTTTGACCCCCGCCCCCCCCCCCCTATAATCATCCAAAAATCATGCTTCAAATGACCCCATTTCCTCCTACTTCATGCTACCGTCATCCGATGTCCAGACCCCCCCCCCCCCTAATTTGAAATGACGTAATTTATGAATAGCCCCTAAGTGATGCGTCCATTTTGTGATTCGTCAATTAACCTTTTGAACGTCAAACCCATAAGGTGTAACTCACATGTCGTCGTGTCATTAGCTATGCATATGCATGTACAGTCAGCTTCGAAAGTAGATGTATGCTTTTGAATACGAGGAAAGTAAAATACAAGTAAGTATATTTAAAATAGCCTGACTATACTCTGTATCTTTAGGCATTTTAATAAAAGTAAACAAAATCTACTTTTATTTAAATACCTAAAGATACAGAGTATAACATTTATTTAAATCAAAACATACATACAGTTAGTCATACTTACAAACTATACACACACAAGTTACTAACTAAACATTGCTGCCGCTCCTAGACGCTTCCAGTGCAAAAGTGCCCATAATACTCGCGGCATTGCCGCGCTGGATGGCTATCGATAGCCTTTGCACCAGAAACACAGAGTATAACTACTATAAGTACCTATACACTTTTATATCTCTTGGGTGTACTCTCAATTAACTGGGGAATGCTCCCGGTACGGTACTGAGTTTGTATGGCGAGAACCGGGAATTCCCGATTCCGGTACTGTGTTTGTATAGAAGACCAGTACCGGGAGCACTCCCTATAATTAACCATTTAGGTCAAGTATCGTTATTTATCGAATGGGGAATTAAATATCAGAATGGAAATTGTACAACAAACCCATCAAAACCAAAATTTAATTGCATATCGCAAAAAAAGAAAAAAAAACGTACTTGGAAAGAAAAAAAGCCCTAGAACAGAAACTTACTTTCTGCACACTTCATACAACAACAATGAGAGCATGAGAAATGAAAATATTTATTACGCAATCCTAAAAATACCCAATCATAACTAAGCTCTCTTTGCTGAGATAAGTATGAGGCAGTAATAACATCCTGAGGATAGCGATTGGTGGCTGGACGCCTTGACTGTCCAATGCCAGGCGTGTCACTCCGCGATTGCGTCGCTTTGCTACAGGTAGCTAAAAGTACATCCGTTCGGCCCCAATTTTGGGGTTTGCCATAAGCCGCGCGTGGCGCTGTCGCCACCTAGCGGCCATATCTGTGCTGATCGTAACAGACGCGTTTTGTTAGAGAGCGAGTCTTCTGTACTTAGTACTATTATTTATTCTGTGCCAATGCCAAAATATTGGATCAGTTTTGTAACGGGTAGGGCAATGTAGGTAGTAATTGTGACCACCTTTTCTTTTTTGCTTAAATTATGTATTTACACATGTAGCATCTAGTTTATTAAGTTTCGACGCAAGTAGACTAACACAATATGGATTTTAAAATCTGAATTAAACAATTTTATTTTATTTAGGAATTTAAGCTCGAGTGTACTCGTGATGAAATAACTTTATTACAGTGATGCGCTGACAGCCTGATTCCTATCAAGTAGCAAATTAGATTATTCCTAGCAAGTTACTTTAAAATAAAGGACATTTCTATAAAAGAATTACATAGAGAAAGACGCAATGAAATCGTTTCGACGGAAAGAGTCCAGCACACTTCCTTTGGGTAAGGATTTTTAGAAACAATTTTCATATTTTTAGTTTTTGTGAAAAAAAATTAATTCTTAAGGCCCCATTCGCACGACAGCTTTTTCAGCGCGCGTTAAAAAAGCGTTTGAATGACACACGAATGGGGGCTAAAGCTGTGTTGTAGACTTATGCATAAGTCTAAAACATGTTCGTGATTTTTATCAATCGGGCGAAAGTCAAGAAACCAGGTTTCGGATTGACGAAGTTACTCCAGATTGCTAATCTTAAGGGGCCCACTGATTAACAGTCCGCCGGATGGTATCGGCCTGTCAGTTATCACAGTTCCGAACAACGGACAGGCCGATACCGTCCAGCGGACTGTTAATCAGTGGGCCCCTTATGATTATCAATCTGACGTAACTTCGTCGATCCGAAACCTGGTTTCTGACTGTATTTAAAATAAATTATTTTACACTATGCAAGAAATTTAGCACTAGAAAATTATTAGAGAAACTTAGACAGCAGTCCGTACAAAAAATTTTGTTCACGGAACACTTATGGGATGACTTCGGTCTTGCAAATCAGTTAAATGCATTTTTATAGACACATTTTCTATTTTAAAACCCGTATGAAACTACAAACACTGGGTAATTTGATCGTGACGTCACATGCTAGTATTCTTTGACAGTTCAAAACAAGAAACTGATTTGACTAATAGTCAAATACTTACCCTATTAAAGTTTTGGCGACCGTATTGTGATATAAAAAAAAGCGCTACGATTTTTCAAGAACTCTGCTGGCTGAACTTACTGAGGCAAAAAAATCAAGATTGTGGTTTGATTTATGTATGGTAGAAAGTATTAGGAAGTTTATCCTCTAGCCGCCCAGAGACCTATAAAAAGTCTCCTGTTCCATTCTAATTTGAACTTTGTGTTCACAAAATAAAATTTCATTTTGCTTGGCAAGGTTTGACGTATGGGCGGCTAGAGGTTATGACCCATTTCATACCTTGTCACAGTGACAATTAATATGTAAGTCGCTACAGCCCTATAGATATAAATTATTCTAAATAGGTGCATACCTATATAATTAGTTATAAGTTTGTAAAAGCCACTAGAGTTCTGTTAGAGATGTATTATGTACCTGTAACCTAATTGAATTATGTACTTATGTTTGCTACACCCTATTCAGGGTCCATGTGATACCATAAGCAATGTAAATACCACCCAAAAAATGTACCATGGAAGCAAGAAATAAATGAATACTGAATACTATTGTCACTGTCACAAGGTGCAAAATGGGTTATCAATTAAAACTTTCCACTATCTTTTTGTAGTTCCAGCGACTGAGGATCTGGAGTTCAAGCCATTCCGTGAAACGTATAAGATCATCACTTTCACAATGATCGTCGGTATGCTATACCCTACGCCAAACACTGAAAAGTGCAGAGTAGTTGGCATCAGTAAGTTTTTTAACTCAAACCACTCTGTGAAATCACTATTACTCCATATCTCCGTCATTAGTGTCATTAATAAATTAATTCGCGAATTCAGTGACATTTAATTTAAATTTGTTTAGTTTAGTAATTTTTTTTATTGTTATTTATTATTCTATTTAATCTGACATTGTGTGAATTGAATGTTTTCCTTTCGCCCATTATCAATGGTGGAAATTTAATTAATAATAAGTAAGTGCTAATCTTCTTTGAAATGTTTTGACGTGTAATGGATCCGTGCGTGCATTTACGAAATAATTAAATATGAAATATGAACCGATTTTGAAAATTCGTTTTTTATTTGTATGTATATGCATACAGATTGGTCCCGTTTTTGTCAAAACCCAGTTCTGATGATGGGATCCATGAGGAATCGAGGGAACTCCTCAAATCTTAAAGGCATATACACGATGATTTTTAATCGGTTCAGTATGGTAATCTATTTTGCAGTATTGATACTAATATCAACTTTGCCGTTGTGCACCGCGGCGCTATTGGATATGTGGAACAGCTGGTTCAGAGGGGACATCATCAACATCATCAGGCACACCACGGTTATTGGGCCGTTACTTGGAGCAGTCTTTAAGGTACTGAATAGAGGACCCATCACGCCAGTGTTTTTGGACATGTGGAACAGCTGGCTCAGAGGGGACATCATCAACATCATCAGGCACACTACGGTTATTGGGCCGTTCCTTGGAGCAGTCTTTAAGGTACTGAATAGTAGACATGTGTAAGTAATGCTCGTAATATCACAAATGAGATATCTCTCGAACACGTAATATGCCATTACTCGTCACTCCGAGAAATCAACCATTACTTCAAACATTACGCATCACGCGAGCCGAGCGCCGAGCGCGCGACCACGCGAACGCCAACGACCGGCCGAAGCGCGCGAAATGGATTCAATTCCACTTAGGTTGACCCGCCGATATGAATGGCCGAGTTAAAGTCTACTCACAGAGCGCGTAATGTGTAATGCCACTTGTGATAGTGTCATGTTTGTTCGCCATGCCATGATTGCTTTGTTATCTCACTCGCACTCGATCTCAGCGCTCGGTCGCTCTCGCTCTGCGATGCTTTCGGCTATCTTCGGAATAATTCGGATCGGTCCGCTCGGCCGATCGCCGCTGTGCGTTTAAGTAGTCGCAAATTTCACTAATATTCTTACGAATAAGATTTTCTGCATCTGCAATAGATTTAAAACTCTAATGCGTCCGCGTAGAGTTTAAAATGTTTTCTTATAAGAAGAGAAGGACGCGGCTAAATCGAGTAATTTGTTTGAGATTTTGAAGTTGACGAAAACAAAACCGTTTTTTATTATTGTTGTGAAATGTTTGGTTGACTTTCGCGGTTCGCGGCGCTAAGTACGACTTATTACTTGTTTATCCCGTAATTTAATTGTGGATTAGTGCATATGAGTGTAGAAATTTGATTTGTGTATATACTGTATATAGGCTGTTTATTTATTTATTTATTATATCCGAGACGCCATAGAATCACTAGAGTGCCGTGGATGCGCTGCGTAATTGAGGAGATAACTGTAATGTGGCGATCTCGCGCGCGCCCGCGCGCTGTTTCACGTTCGGGTCATGTTTCGAGTGATGAGTGATGTGATATCTCAGTGTACCATTACGTGTTCGGAAAAGTGATGTGATATAGCATCACTTTTCGAAGCACTGTTTCGCGCATGTCTACTGAATAGAGGACCCATCACGCCAGTGTTTTCGGACATGTGGAACAGCTGGCTCAGAGGGGACATCATCAACATCATCAGGCACACCACGGTTATTGGGCCGTTCCTTGGAGCAGTCTTTAAGGTACTGAATAGAGGATCCATCACGCCAGTGTTTTTGGACATGTGGAACAGCTGGCTCAGAGGGGACATCATCAACATCATCAGGCACACCACGGTTATTGGGCCGTTCCTTGGAGCAGTCTTTAAGGTACTGAATAGAGGATCCATCACGCCAGTGTTTTTGGACATGTGGAACAGCTGGCTCAGAGGGGACATCATCAACATCATCAGGCACACCACGGTTATTGGGCCGTTCCTTGGAGCAGTCTTTAAGGTACTGAATAGAGGATCCATCACGCCAGTGTTTTTGGACATGTGGAACAGCTGGCTCAGAGGGGACATCATCAACATCATCAGGCACACCACGGTTATTGGGCCGTTCCTTGGAGCAGTCTTTAAGGTACTGAATAGAGGATCCATCACGCCAGTGTTTTTGGACATGTGGAACAGCTGGCTCAGAGGGGACATCATCAACATCATCAGGCACACCACGGTTATTGGGCCGTTCCTTGGAGCAGTCTTTAAGGTACTGAATAGAGGATCCATCACGCCAGTGTTTTTGGACATGTGGAACAGCTGGCTCAGAGGGGACATCATCAACATCATCAGGCACACCACGGTTATTGGGCCGTTCCTTGGAGCAGTCTTTAAGGTACTGAATAGAGGATCCATCACGCCAATGTTTTTGGACATGTGGAACAGCTGGCTCAGAGGGGACATCATCAAGTCATCATTTAGATATTTATTCTCATAATATTAAATTGCATCATAAATTATGCTAGACTAATCTACATGAATTTATATTATGATCGTCATTCAAATTTACATAATATTATTTAAGGTGGTTCTCCTTGCTCGATTTTCATACAACTTTCTTGGCACCCTAGCTCCTATTATATAGGGTTTCTTCACTTGTATATGTAATGTTTGGGTAGTATATATATTTCTGTCTTCGCAGAACGTAAAAAAATACTAGATTTTGATTAAAATTATTAAGAAAAAAGCCTTTGAATATTGGTAAAATTTTGCCTCATTGCTTGTTTGTGTGAGTGATGCTTATAGTATCGGTGTAATTCTAACATGGCGACTTCATTTGACAAGCAATCATTTTTAATTTGTCAAAGGTGTAACAGATGGCACTTTAAAACCGCAACACAGATTACCTGTGTATTTTGTTTTATTTTCACTCAATAGAGGGAGGTATATTTAATGCACAAAGCATGTTACGAGTATACCTACTCATTTAAGAATCTCCTTTCTGATATAATTTCATTCCCAGATTTAATATAACTTAATAATTATTATGATTATTACACAATAAAATACATTAATATATTTATAGAAAGGTCAGTCCAAACAATCATTCGCGTTACGGTCGTCCACCGAAAACCCTTGTGAATTCTGCTTTCGTTTCGGTAAATGTTCTCTGGAAAAGCCTATATTTATTGTAACAATGATTTTTAAACTAAAATACCTAGCTATATTTTTCTCAAAAATATATATAGTAGTGGACCCTATAATGGACGTGGAACCAGTTATGGGACAAAAAACCACAAATCCTCTAAAATAAGTATCTAAAAATAGTTTATAAACACTGTCTGTATATTATCATAAATATGAGTCTTAGAGCTGTTTCAATTTAAAGTTTCATTAAATTTGGTTATTTTTTAAGAAATTGGCGTCAACCCAAAAGTTGTCGTGTCACTGAAAAAAAATACCACTACGAATTCTTAACAACTTCGCTAAGAGAGGTGAGTTAATTTATTAAATTTTAATTAATTAATACTCGATGAAAACTAGAATGTGTTTTGTTAATTGCATTTACCATGAGATAATGTATACAACACACTATGTTGTGACTCCACAGATGTAAAAAAAAATAGTGGTATTTGGCCCAATCCCATTATAGGAGCTGTAAAACTGCATGCCTCCTATAATGGGACAATTGACATTATAATGCTTGCCATGGCATAATTTCATGTTTAAACAATACAGAAGTAAAATGTAGTTACGAAATACGTCAACCAGGAGGTATTCTCGGACTTCGCATAAATTAATATCGTTTTTCCAAACTTTTATTTAACTTGCCCTGTTAGTTTGTGTGGGTCAAATTTTGGTAACTGAATTTGAGCCACTTTTCGATTTCCGATACAATTGAATTTTTTTGTAAGTACGTAATTAAGTATGCAAATCTGATGATAATGCAATATTATATATGATAACATCGACCTGATCTTATGATGGAGACAGGAGGTGGCCATGGGAATTTTATCGAAATAAACCCTAACTAATTGTGTTAGGTATATTAGAATTGTCTCGATGGATCTAATACAATAATAATTGGCTGTGGAAAGAAAAATACATTCATCGATAAAAGCTTATACCAAAAATTGATTTTTTTGCCATAACTTATACCCCATTTCAATATTTTATACTGATAGAGCAATGTCCATTATAGGGGGCCCATTACTGGATCCACGTCCATTACTGGGGGCCCATTACTGGAGCTTTGGTGTCCATGACTGGAGAAGAAAAAAACATAGTTTTAATTTGTTAAGTATGTGGAAACTCATTGCAATATCTTTGATACAACACGCCTAAAACATGAAAGACGGATAGGACTTTCATCTTTTAACACGCTAAGCGGTAGACCAGTTACATGTATAAGGGAAATATCATAAATACTCCAAATTTCTTCTTAAATGTCCCATGACTGGTGCTGTTACTATAGGTATGTGGAGAAAAATGTCATCTTCTTGTAAATAAACAAGATTCTATAATATCTTCTGCTTGTGCATAACAATAACATTAGTAGATGATACTTTTAGGGTTCCGTACCCAAAGGGTAAAACGGGACCCTATTACTAAGACTTCGCTGTCCGTCCGTCTGTCTGTCACCAGGCTGTATCTCACGAACCGTGATAGCTAGACAGTTGAAATTTTCACAGATGATGTATTTCTGTTGCCGCTATAACAACAAATACTAAAAACAGAATAAAATAAAGATTTAAATGGGGCTCCCATACAACAAACGTGATTTTTGACCAAAGTTAAGCAACGTCGGGAGTGGTCAGTACTTGGATGGGTGACCGTTTTTTTTTTGCTTTTTTTTTTGTTTTTTTTTGCATTATAGTACGGAACCCTTCGTGCGCGAGTCCGACTCGCACTTGCCTGGTTTTTTTTCAAAAATGCTGCCTTTCACCCGAGTTAAAACACTCTACTTTTCATTTCGCATACGAGGAAAGTAAAATGCATGTGTTTTTTTAAATACATTTTTATAGTAGGTATTTTTGAGAGTAGGTATTTTTGAGAGTAGGTATTTTCAATTAACAATTTGGCCAAAAGTAATTTATGGAATGGGGAGTCAAATATCAGAATGGAAATTGTATAACAAATCCATTTATACCCAAATTTCAATTGCTTATTGTAAAAAGAATAATAAAATCGTACTTGTAATTGGAACCTAAACTGCTCTAGTGCAGAAACGTATCATTTCCTGCACACCTTTTACAACAACAATGACCCTCTTTCATATATTCGGTCAAATTGTGCTTTTTGAAAAACTAATTATAGCCAGCCTTTTATGAATGTAGTATGATACCTTAGGGTATGGTGCTTTACGCACACTAGCGTCCCTTCCCCTCCCCCTGACGCAACCCACCCTTTTTGCATGAAATATGTCCCGGTTCACAGTTTTTTACATTTTTTGAGGAAAGTATACATTTTAGGAAAAAAAGTGTCAATGAAAGAAATAATCCTTAATAAATTCTTAATAAAAAAGGTCATATTCATTTTTTTTATATCATGCACCTAATTCATGTATTAGCTTGTCAAAATTCGAAATAACATAGTTTTTACTTAGGGTTCGAAACTCATTTATTATACACGGTGTAACATGAGGAAACTGAATAATTTTAGCAGCGTATTCCTGATCACATTTAGAGACAAAAATGTCCTATAAACTTTTTTGAAATTCGCCTAGTTTCAGAGTTAATACCAATAAAAAAAAAACAAGTTTCTATTGTTACATAGTTCAAAACGCCTTTTTGATGGCGATGTTGCTACTATGGGATTTAGTCTAAATATCCTTATTGATATGTCAAAAAGTGACAAGTAACACTTTACAAAAACTAAGTTTTACGAAAAAAAAAACCATTTTAAGTGACAATTTTTATATACAAATTCATTCATAAAATTAAAAAAAAAACCAAAAAAAATTTTTTTTTTGGCGAAATTGACCTAAACACATATTACATCTTTTCCTTTTTTTGACCTCATGTATACATTTTAGGATAAAAGTGTCAATGAAAGAAATAGTTCCTTATTAAATTCTTAGTAAAAAAGGTTATATATTCATTTTATAACACTTATTATACAAGGTGTCCTCAAGAAATGCGAAAGATTTTATTTCTGAGGTCAAATTAAAAGAAGGAAAAAATGTTTGTATGAGTTTAGGTCAATTTCGCCGAAAACAATTTTTTTTATTGTTTTTAGGGTTCCGTACTTCAAAAGGAAAAAACGGAACCCTTATAGGATCACTCGTGCGTCTGTCTGTCTGTCCGTCTGTCACAGCCGATTTTCTCCGGAACTACTGGACCAATCAAGTTGTAATCTGGTACACATATGTAAGTTTGTAAACAAATGAATTTTAAACATGGGGGCCACTTTTGGGGGGTAAATGAAAAAATTAAAAAATAAAAATTTTCAAACTATATCATGTTACATATCAAATGAAAGAGCTTATTGTAAGGATCTCAAATATATATTTTTTATAATTTTCGAATAAACACTTTAGAAGTTATTCAAGAAAATAGGCAAAAAATGACTATTCCCCCCTCCCCCTTTATCTCCGAAACTACTAGGTTTAAAATTTTGAAAAAATACATAAAATAGGTCTATGATGACAGGAAAACCTATTAGAAATGTACAGTCAAGCGTGAGTCGGACTTAATTACAGTTTTTGATCCGACTCCTACGGATTTTTTAAAGATTTCACTCACGTTTCGCATAAATAATGTTTAGTTTTAAGTTTATAAAATACATATGTATGTTAGTCTGTAAGGTATTTGTAATATGGGCCTTGTTCCCTGAATTAAATATCTAAATAAATAAATAAATAAAATAAAAAATACATTGTTAAAAATTGTGTAATATACGGAATCCTTGGAACGCGAGTCCGACTCGCACTTGGCCGCAATTTTTTAATTTTTTGAGTATATATGTATGTACATAAAAAGTAAATGTTATTGGTAAACTTGTCAGTTAACATGGATTTTTACTTTTTTTTCGGTAAACATAGTTTTTGCAACGTGTTACTTAATTGTCACTTTTTGACATATCAATAAGGATATTTAGACTAAATCCCATAGTAACAACATCGCCATCAAAAAGGCGTTTTGAACTATGTAACAATCATCATCATTTCAGCCTATATACGTCCCACTGCTGAGCACAGGCCTCCTCTCATGCGCGAGAGGGCTTGGGCTATAGTCCCCACGCTAGCCCAATGCGGATTGGATGTAACAATAGAAACTTGTTTTTTTTTTATTGGTATTAACTCTGAAACTAGGCGAATTTCAAAAAAGTTTATAGGACATTTTTGTCTCTAAATGTGATCAGGAATACGCTGTTAAAATTATTCGGTTTCCTCATGTTACACCGTGTATAATAAATGAGTTTCGAACCCTAAGTAAAAACTATGTTATTTCGAATTTTGACAAGCTAATACATGAATTAGGTGCATGATATAAAAAAAATGAATATGACCTTTTTTATTAAGAATTTATTAAGGATTATTTCTTTCATTGACACTTTTTTCCTAAAATATATTCTTTCCTCAAAAAATGTAAAAAACTGTGTACCGGGACATATTTCATGCAAAAAGGGGGGGTTGCGTCAGGGGGAGGGGAAGGGACGCTAGTGTGCGTAAAGCACCGTACCCTATGGTATCATACTACATTCATAAAAGGCTGGCTATAATTAGTTTGTCTTCCCCATACATTAGAACACAATTTAACCGAATCAATAGCATGAGAAATGAAACGGATATTTCTTGTTTTCTTTGCATTAGCATTTTTCTCTCGATAATTTAATCAATTTGCAACATAAGTAGAAGAATCCTCATATATCCATAAATATCAAAATATAAAAGGACATACATTTTCAGAAGAATTCCCCGTGCGACGTTGCCAAGTGGTTTAAAGTACAACATGCTCGCAACGTTTGGATGTCAATAACTCGACAATGAAAAATTATATTTCAAATCAATTCAAACTTGATATTTTTGACAGTAATGGGTTACTTAAATAAGAAGGCATTTTTCGCCCGGGTCTACTATGGTCAAATGGTCTAGTGGCTTTTAGCTACTGAGTATAAGTCTAACAAGTTGAACAGCATGACAGGGTTCAAACCACGAACAAAGACTCATTTCTTTTTGTATTTATTTATTTATTTTGTTTCATCTTTTTGGAAATTTTATATGCCTTATTTTAAAAGTTATTTTAAGTAAATGTGTTGTATTTGATTATTTCATGTAGGTATATCATTTCAATAAAATTTTGGAAACTTATTTTATACCTGGTCAAGCAAATCTTGTCAGTAAAAAAACCGGGCAAGTGCGAGTCGGACTCGCGCACGAAGGGTTCCGTACCATAATGCAAAAAAAAACCAAAAAAAAAAGCAAAAAAAAAAACGGTCACCCATCCAAGTACTGACCACTCCCGACGTTGCTTAACTTTGGTCAAAAATCACGTTTGTTGTATGGGAGCCCCATTTAAATCTTTATTTTATTCTGTTTTTAGTATTTGTTGTTATAGCGGCAACAGAAATACATCATCTGTGAAAATTTCAACTGTCTAGCTATCACGGTTCGTGAGATACAGCCTGGTGACAGACGGACGGACGGACGGACGGACGGACGGACAGCGAAGTCTTAGTAATAGGGTCCCGTTTTACCCTTTGGGTACGGAACCCTAAAAAGGCGCGAAATTCAAATGTTCTATGAACGATATCCCTTCGCGCCTACATTTTTCAAATTTGCCGCCTTTTTCTACTGACAAGATCTGCTTGACCAGCTATACTTCGTCGATAGTTGACTTCTTATATACCTATTCTGCGATCCTAATTAGCCTCATGCATGACTTTTTTTTAATTATTTTAATCATTATTTATATCCTTTGAAATCGGAAAATAAAAATACTTTTATAAATCTTCCCATAATATTATTAAAAAATAATTAAAATACTGAAAATATTTTACTCACGTAAGTTTAGTTTCGAAGAATAACATACGCTTAAAATAATTCAAAAGAGAATGCTAAAATTATAAAATAAAAAAAAACTGGCATTGTCGGGGTTTGAACCATGTATCTTAGCTACAATCTGATTTTTTTCAAAATAGAGGCTACGGGTGCCACGAGCACATGACATTTGATGGTCGAAAACATTAGTTGCTTCTGAATGCGTTGTAATTCTTAATCGTTGCTCAAACAAGAATTTATTATTTAATTTCCAATCTTTTTTCAACAATAAACATTTCATCCGCTGCGCCCTCTAGGTTACTTTACTGTAACATTACGAATGTGCTGACATTTGACACTGACTTTAAGGTGACTTTAAGTACGTAAGTGTGCGTGAATGCAAGAAATTGCAATATTTTGCAGTTGGATTCCGGTAATAACGAAATGAGACAATGTTGAGTTGAACATGTCTCGATTTAGATGTAGTATTTTTTATAGTTTTCGCACATATCAACACATCTTATGAAACTTTGTATTTTGGGAGAAATAGTGAAAATCCACAATTCGTGCACAGTGACGCCATCTTTTGGCTGATAATCGGCATCCCATCCCTAGACATCCACCTTAATACATACAAATTAAAAAACCGAGCAAGTGCGAGTCGGGCTCGCGCACGTAGGGTTCCGTACCATAATGCAAAAAAAAACTAAAAAAAAACAGCAAAAAAAAAACGGTCACCCATCCAAGTACTGACCACTCCCGACGTTGCTTAACTTTGGTCAAAAATCACGTTTGTTGTATGGGAGCCCCATTTAAATCTTTATTTTATTCTGTTTTTAGTATTTGTTGTTGTAGCGGCAACAGAAATACATCATCTGTGAAAATTTCAACTGTCTAGCTATCACGGTTCGTGAGATACAGTCTGGTGACAGACGGACGGATGGACGGACGGACAGCGAAGTCTTAGTAATAGGGTCCCGTTTTACCCTTTGGGTACGGAACCCTAATAATAGGGTCCCGTTTTACCCTTTGGGTACGGGACCCTAAAAATGTCTTATGTCAACAATTTATCCATTCATGTCAAAACAAAATACGGGAATAACAAAGTACGAGTATCTCTTAATGATCGTCATGTTCTAAATAAAATATGTATCTGTTGCACAAAATACACTATATTTGTTCACAGATGATGCTGTTTTTCTACAGCAGAAAAGAAGCGTGGAGCATTATTCAAAAAATGGACGCCGACCACGCTCGCTACAACGCCCTCTCCGAACAGCACAAGGAAATTGCGCGTCGGCACATACAGGACACGCAATACTACAGGTACCGACGTCAAATATATGTTTACACTTTTGCACCTTACTCCTTTGTAATAAGGCGAAAAGTGTAAACATATCTTTGACGTCGACTGGACCAACAGCAACTACTAACTGTACATCGGTGGACCTTATTACAAAAGACATAAAAGACATAGATCTAAAGTTAGAATAAGATAAAAAAATATTGGGCTGATCACAGTTTGTGTAGAAGGAATTATAGTTTTGATACTAGAAAATATTTTTTATAAATTAATTATGCACTCAAAGTCAGCGCACATAATTTCTAGTACAGTCACCTGCAATAATATGTAACTCTTCGAAGGCCGCAAAACTATGTGACACGCTCTTATGGCTCTACAAATAAGATCGTGTCAGATATTTTTGCGGCCTTCGTTGTGTAACATATTATTGCAGGTGACTGTACAGTCAACGACAAACACAGATATTTTCCAGAACTTCTAGTTTATGCGTTTCTCGTTGTTTATAAGATTCAGGTATTAATAAATTCACGTACTTAATCAAAGTTATAGGCAAATGTTAGAACTAGTTCTTAAAGTATCAAAATATACTAAATTTTTTACGATTTATAAACATTGCAGTTTTTCGTTATACCACGCGTCACGTCGACTTCGCATTGTCGTAACTGTATTTTGAATGAATGGCAACGAACATTTAGCTTTTTTTAAATCATAGACAATTAGTGATACAACAAGGAAATATCTGTTAACAATATTTGTCTAGCCAGACTCTAATGGCTCCTCTACACGATGGACCAACGCCGGCCACTCCAAGGGACGCAGCCATGCGGTAGAATGAGATAGCAATATCACTTGCTCCCTCTAACGCATAAATGCGTCCCTTGGAGTGGCCGGCGTTGCCCCATCGTGTAGAGGAGACATAACAGTGTGGGCGATGGTACCAACAGCTTCCTAATGGCTCTTTGTGCCGACCCCACACAACGCTGGATAAGGGCAGGGTGAAGAAGATTGGATTTACACCCTGTATGTTCTTTTTTCAGCGAAAAATGCTGGTCAATAACAGTAGCGACCTGCGTACTGACCTTCCCTCTGACCGCGGTCGCTCTGACCTTCTACAACTACGCTTGCAAGGAGGATCCGGTCAAATACATGGTCCATGACATAGACAAACCCTTTTCACCTAAAGAAGATAGATTCTCATCACCATACTTCGAAATTATGTTCTTCTACATGATATATTGTGGATTATTTTATATAATTAGCTTCACGGGATTCGATGCGTTTTTTGGTATAACCATTAACCATGCTTGTATGAAGATGGAGCTGGCTTGTAGGACGATGGAGGATGCTATGTTGCAGAGCGAGAGAGATGGAAGGCATAGGAGGATGCTGGATGTTATAGCGGAGCAGAATGACTTGTTCAGGTGAGACAAGTTTATCTTTTGGACGCCAATGACCTGACCGATATATCCGCACCGCAGGTTCAACGCCAAAGACTGATTAATCGGTCACAGACCACAGAGCAACATAGACCTACAGTTTTGACACTTCCGTGACGTGGCGTCCCCGTGACAGCTTTTGTGTTTGACACGGCGTCGAAAAGGTTAAGCACAATAAGTAATAGTACTACCGTACAGAAAGGAAACTTCCTACAAAACAGAAGTTTGACAGCGGTTCAGGGACGAATCATGCTGTCCCATTCTAATGTATGACACTATCCCTTTCGGCTAATTAGGGTTGTCAAAATTTAAGTAATTATCTTATCTGTGTTATGTTACTTTTAATTTTGTAAATTAACATCACGTTTACAGAATGGTTGAACTCATTCAAGAAACGTTTGCCATTTGGCTCGGAATTATCGTCATAGCGACTATGCTCCAGATATGTAACTGCATGTATCAGATTATTGAGGTAAGTTCACTATGAACTTTGGATGTGGGATTTATACGGGTGTGGCCTGTAATACGAGCAAATAATTAAAACATGGATTGTACTCCTCAAACGGTGACACTTTTGTTCAACAACTTTCAAAAATTATGAAGTATTTAGACTCTCTATTTTTCATACAAAATAAATATTATCTTCAATGGACGCCATCGCCACGCCATATCATTGTGATTGACGTTGCTTTTCACGCCTTAAACATAACAGAATTCGCAATACATTGCGTTTTAGAATAAACTTTAAAGTGTATTAAAAATCAAACCACAAGTTATTTTTAAAAGTCGCTGAACAAATGTTGGTCAATATGAAGAGTACAGCCTACAGTTTAATTTTTTGCTCATATTACAGGCCACACCCGGTATATGTATTTGTTTTGCCAGCTTATGACTGCTAAGTACAGTCGCAATCAGATATATCGTCGGCTGAGAATACGTTTGTACCATATCCATTTACGAACAAATCGTTTTTACGCTTCCGTACCCAAAGGGTAAAACGGGATCCTATTACTAAGACTCCGCTGTCCGTCCGTCCGTCCGTCTGTCACCAGTATCTCACGAACCGTGATAGCTGTTGTAACAGTTGAAATTTTCAGATGATGTATTGTGTTGCCGCTATAACAACAAATACTAAAAAGTACGGAACCCTCGGTGGACGATTCCGACTCGCACTTGTCCGGTTTTTAATTATTCCTAAAATAACAAAAATTATGCTATAATTGACACTAATCGGTTTTTGAACGAAAAATATTTTTCAAAAAAGTTGTGCCATATCCGCATTTTACTATAGGATAATTACCAAAGAGATTAGAGTGTATAGAGAATTACTGTCATGGTAAATTTTGTAGCCACAGTACATTTACTGCCATCTTTCGATAGAAGATTAAAACTGTTAGAACGCCATTTGTCTTTGATCCTTATTCTTTCACTGTGTTAACTTGTTAAATATTAAAATTAACGCCATCTACTCGACAGTAGGCCAAAGGTTATGGCGCCATCGCTCGAAAATATTTGCAGCATACAGACCATACCTTTGGCGCCATATTTATTTATTTCAACTCTAGAGATCCATAATATCGTTAGTACAACGAATCATAAAATTACTTTAAATTATTTAATTTACTGTGACTACACCACGACTAGCAAGCGCAGCGTAGGACGTCCACCCACAAGATGGACGGACGACCTTGTTAAGGCCGCCGGAAGACGCTGGATGCGGGTCGCTTCCAACCGGTACGAATGGAGGTCCAAGGGGGAGGCCTATGTTCAGCAGTGGACGTCTTATGGCTGAGATGATGATGATGACTGTGACCACAAAATTTACTTTAACAATACGCCTCTATACTCACTTTTGATACCAGTAATTTGTTACAGGGTTACGGAATCGATCCTAGATATCTAGTATTCATCCTAGGCACCATTGCTCACATATACCTACCGTGCCGTTACGCCGCCAAATTGCAAGGAAGTGTAAGTGGTTTTTTTTATATGCTACCTCGTTTTTTTAGCATTTAAAAACGTCTACACAATCTTGCCGTGTTTTTATTGAAAAAAACTTTTGGAAAATAATTCACAGCAAATATGTAATAATTATAGCATACATATGACAATTAGAGTTACCGCAAAATATATGGAGCTGTATGTACAGCGCCATCTCGTTTACCTGTCAAATTCGAAGCACGAAACTATCTTACATTTTACACATCTTAGTGCCACTTGCACCATCTCTCTAACCCGGGGTTAACCGGTTAAACCGTTAACCTAGTGTCAAAGTGTACTGGTAACCATGGTAACGCTAGATTTAACCGGTTAACCCCGGGTTAGTGAATGGTGCAAGTGGCCCTTACTCAACTTTGAATACGCTGTATATAAATTAGTACATTCTTTAGGCACTAGATGTCGCCACTCATCTATACTGTTGCGGCTGGGAGCGTGTGAACGACGAGCGCGCGCGTAAGATGATCGTCTTCATGATAGCACGCGCACAGGTATTTGTGGCCTTCCATCAGAGAAGGTTCCTTATGCATCATTTTGCAATAAGGACTTTTTTATCAGAATTTCTGAGATGGATAGGACATTATTGTACTTGAAGCTTAAGGTCCCTTCTGTGTAGGAAAGCCACGTTAGACACTCGTTAGCAATTTTGGCTCTATCACTAAACAAGTGACGTTCTCCGTCAAAAGGTCACATTGACGCTTGCCGTATGGACGCTCTGACAGGTTATTCGTAAAAAGATACAAGCAAATTTCGTCTTTATGGTAAGCGACAAAGTTGTGCCTTTTGATTGAGAACGTCACAAATAAGGTTTCACCCAGGGCCCGGAAACCGTTCTCATTTGTCAAAACCGGTTTCGTTCATTCGCCCGGGAACGAATAGGATTTCGTTTCGGTTTGCGGTTACCGGTTAAAGAACTGTTCTTTTGAGATAACGGTTTGAAGCTATATACGTTCTCATTTCGTTCTCGAGGAACGAAATTAACCGGTTAATTTGAAAATATTAAAGCAAGATAGAACGAGTAAGTATTGCTATCTCTTTCACGTATGATAACGAGTTTAACCGAGTCTCCGAAAGCCAAGAAGAGTAACCGGTATTATATCATTCCCTGCGAACCATAAAGTTCAATCAATTAACCGGTTTTTTCATGAATGAAATAATAAAACGGTTTTGGAACGATATTAACAGGTATTTCAATACCGGTTCCGAGCCCTGGTTTCAGCTATCACCCGCTCCGTGCAACCGCGCCATCTAGTGGACGCCCTAAAAACTAAACTTTGTCAGGCGCGGCTCACTCCGCGATTTCAAGTACCGGCCCACACCAATTTTGGTGTCTAGCAGTAGTGGTTGCCACGCACCGCTACGGAACGGACTCCTGCTCGCGCTTGCGCCACCTAGCGGTCATATCTGTCCTAATAGTCACGTTTTGTTAGAGAGTGAACTTTGGTACCTGGTACAATGATTTAAATAATAAATAAATATTATACGACATTCTTACACAGATTGACTAAGTCCCACAGTAAGCTCAAGAAGGCTTGTGTCGTGGGTACTCAGACAACGATATATATAATATACAAATACTTAAATACATAGAAAACACCCATGACTCAGGAACAAATATCTGTATCATCATACAAATAAGTGCCCTTCCTGGGATTCGAACCCAGGACCATCGGCTTAGCAGGCAGGGTCACTACTCACTAGGCCAGACCGGTCGTCAAATTTATTTTGTGACTTTGTTTAGTTTTGAATACCTCGCCCGCTCAGCTTCTTTTGATGTTCACTAAGTTTATTTGTTGTCCAGATCCCGATGAAGATCACAGCTTTCAACATGTTCGATTTCGACATGGAGCTGTTTGTCTCCGTAAGTAGTATATTACGGTGTAACATGAGGAAACCGAATAAATATGCGTGGTTAAAATTATTCGGTTTCCTCATAACCGAATAATTTTAACCACGCATTTCTGAGGTAAAGGAGAAAAAAATGTAATATAAGTTTAGGTCAATTTCGCCACAAATATGTTTTTTTTGTATTGTTTTTTTTTCAATTATTTTAATGTATTTGTACATAAAAAAATAATCATAGTGGTAAACTTGTCACTTTAAATTGATTTTTACTTACTTTACTTTTTACAAAGTGTTACTTGTCAGTTTTTGACATCTATCAATAAGGATATTTAGAATACCTACGTCCCATAGCAGGAACATCACCATCAAAAGGGCCTTTCACACTATGTAACAATAAAAATTTGATTTTTTTTAGTTAATATTATCTCTGAAACAAGGCGGATTTCAAAAAACTTTACATATATGACATTTTTGTCTTTAAATATGACCAGGAATACGCTGTTAAACTTATTCAGTTTCCTCATGTTACACCGTGTATAATTAAAACACATAATAGGTAATATTAGGCAAAGCTCTGCGCAGGTGGCACCTTTAGCACATACAGTAAACAAACATAGAAGTTAGACGTTTAAAATAACACGTTCACAGCGTGGGCTATCAAGATCGCTGCAGAATTTTCTTGGTCTAACTCTAATTGGCGCGGACGCCATTTGGGACATTATCTATGAAAAGGGACCTTATTGTCGATGGCGCTTACGCCACACAGCGTCGCGCGGCATTGTATTTATATCGGAGCATCGTTAATAATGGCGTAAGCGCCATCGACAATAAGTACGGCTACCATCAGCAGGGGTGCGAAACTCCTGACTTCGGTCAAACTCGGCTCTGCTCCGCTCAGCATTGCTCCGAGCAATTATTAGGGTTGGCACCACTTGCCTTCCTTTTGCGTGCACGACCACAGATAAGATATTCACTTGATTTTTGACAACCCTAAGTAGCCGAAAGGGATAGTGCCATATATTAGAAAGGGCCAGCATGATTCGACCATGAACCGCTGTCAAACTTCGTTTTTGTAGGAAGTTTCCTTTCTGTACGGTAGTACTATTAATTATTCTGTGCCATCAGTTTTGACATTGACATAGGTACTCGCTCACGTCTACGTAACTTATTTTCTATGCATCTCGCTCGTACAGGCATATTAGTGCAAGCGAGATGCACAGAAAGTAAATCACGCAGACGTGATGAGCGTTATGTCAACGTCAAAACTGCTGGTAGCCGTAAAGGTCCCTTTTCATAGAAAACGACACATTTTATCTAACAATGGCATCCGCGTGCATGACCACGCCATCTAGCGGACGCCCTATAGATGAGTTTGATATTTTATTTTGGTATAAAAAAATATATTTGTAATTTCATTATATATTTTGTTCCAGATATTACAGACATCATATTCGATGTTTACACCAGCGAAATGCTATACATGGAAGTATTCTGTCCGCTCAATTATGACCCAACGCAAACTACCCCGCGATAGGCGGTACTTACAAACTGCTCGATTGGCAATCTCAGTACCACCGAGATGACAGTCAGTGACAAATGGCTATATTGATTTATAAAAACAACGTTTTTTTGTAATTAAAAATATATTCATGTGTCTTGAAGTGGTGCAGAAGTTATTTTAGTTCATACCAAGGACAGTGGAATCACTTTTCACTTGTAGTAAACAGATAACTTGAGTAGAATTTGGAAAAAACATGACGATTTGTTTTCAATACTGCCGTGCTAAGCTAAAACGTAACAACTGCATACAACTTTCATAACAACATACGACTTTTTAAATTTCGAGGATAATAGGGATGGTGTTATGCTAAATGAAGTAGACTATTTTATTAACTTGTGTTTGGTTTAGGTATTTTCTATATAATTATAAATGTAGTAATAAATTCCTTCTTACAGATTTGTATTTTCCTTTTTTATTTCATGAGATGGAGCTATAAAAAAACTACCTAGTTATTTCAAATTAATAATCAAATTTGGTATTGTCATTTTACATTACTTTCCATTCAGATTCCCACAAGATGCTATTCGCAGAGAACTATGGAAAAGAGCTGTCCAATTAGAGAGATATGAAATTAAGTGGAAGCCTGGCAAGATATCTAGAATATGTTCTATTCATGAGATATAACCCGTGAGATAATCATACCCGGTCTCCTATATGTAGACACATTTTTCCTATCATGCTTTCACTGAATTAATTTAACAAATACAAAATATCTGAAAATGTTGATCATTTGAATCCACCCTCTACTGTCACATATGTAGGTTCTCTCTCAAGCCATTTCCGTCAGTAGAAAAGAGCGGCAAACATATTAACTCACATTATAGACGAGTCTAACGCGAATTATATTCAATTACCTAGATTTACCGACGTAAATCAGTTTCGTTTCGTATAATGTGAGTTAATATATGTTCAAAACGCGAAAGTTTAAAATATTATAAGAGCGGCAAATTTAGAAAATCTAAGCGCGCGAACGGCTGTGGTCCTATACAAAATTTAAATTTTGCACCTTTTTCTACTGACCGGCCGGCTATATACATATAAAATATGCTGAATTGAAAGTGGGAATTTATTGTGACTCCGCCTGTTCAAATATTTTTGACCCGATTCGTGTACCCATGTAAATTTTGCAGACTGTATAGCCAGTCCGATTTCTAAGATCAAGTTCGCCATACATTTACTATGGTGTACTTGATCTTAGTAAAAAGGACAGACTATACCTGAACGTGACTTCGCACTGCCATGCAGATTGATAATAAAATATACAAAATACTTATATATTTACTTATGTTGAGTTAGTCTGTCATGTCATAACAACATTTTAACTAGTTATCTTTCTGCATCTGCATTAAATTATTATACGTGAATTATTTGACTGGTTCTTCACTGTATGGCATAAACCTATCCCTGTCCAAGTCATATTCTAATCAAATATGAACCGCTAACTCTCAGCGGCCAGTACGTACAGCAAGAAGGTTATTAGCGGATTAATGTCGCTGATTGGTAGTTATTGACATTATATGCATTTCATCTACACTTGGCTATGTACCATTAGTGTAACAAAGATGACTATTATTTCGTTTACCAGCTTTGATTACAGGCTCTGTAAACGCGTCGTCTTATTTGAATGTAGGCGTAATTGTGTATGTGTGCTAATTTGGCCCAAGAATTTGAACGGTAATGTTCCTAAAGGCGGTATCCTTAGTTATATATGATCGCAGGTTTACACTGCTTAGATCTTAAGACATACATACAAAAAATGTGTTTTCACTTCTCATGCTCAAAAAGTGCACCTTTATGTCGTGCGTAGACGAAGAATTGCCAAGAGAGAGAAGAGAAGAGAGAGAAGACGTGCCAAGATTAAGAACTTGTGCACATATCACGCTGGATCACGTTGGGGGAGAGGGGTACAAGGAAACCTCACGTGTATTTTTCGACAGTGACCCTACCTGTAGTAAAACCTACCACGCGAGTAGATACTTTTTCTCGGTTTCGTTAAACATAAATCTTCACTCTGCACTTCAAAATAGCGAGTCTATTTAACGAAAATAGGAAAATAAACAAGATTTTCTATATACAATACTATTTATCTTAAAATTAGGTCGAATGAAAAACATTAAAAAAATACACGTGAAGTTGTGTGGGGGGAGGGGGTAGCCGAGAACCTCACCAAATATCTCCAAGGGGGAGCGGGGGTCAAAAAGTAGGCGAAAACACCTCACACCTCGCGTGCACAACCCCTAAGTAAAGGGGCCCACTGATTAACAGTCAGCCGGACGGTATCGGCCTATCAGTTGTTCGGATCTGTCAAAATTTTGTTCGAACTGACAGGCCGATACCGTCCGGCGGACTGTTAATCAGTGGGCACCTTAATAGAGTAAGTTCACCGGCAAATTCTAATCTTTTTCCTTGTTAAGCTTGGAGGTTATATGTAATGAATAAGAACAGTTGTTAGAACTAAATTATAAGGTACGATACATTTTTGCGTAAAAGAAATTGATTGACGTGTCCTTTCATTAGATACAAACTGTAACTGTCACAGGATGGTGTAATGCTATTATCAAGAAACGAGCTACGAAAAATAAAAATAGTGTCTTTTGCGTTTTTTCTTATCTCCCTAACTTTTCTTCTTTTCATTTTTTTCCTCTTTTCTTCTTTTCTTTGTGTTCTCGTCGGGATGTAGTATGAATTCAATACACGCGATATAATCCGTTTCAATAGTTTTATTTCATGAGTAACTATCGCGGTAACCGAAGACAATACCTCCCAAGAGTTTAACCGATTCGGGGCTGATGACACGCCTGCCGTGTCATCAATGTTTTTTACGTGTGGCGTATGACACGGGAGGAGTGTCATCATATTCTATGGCGTATGACACGGGAGGAGTGTCATCATCATATTCGGCGCATGGCATGGCTGCCGTGTCATGAAATGATTGTTCCGCGCCACAGCCAAAAGTTTTCGAAAATGGAACACGCAACGAATCGGTTAAAAGATTGTATGGATACGAGTAAAATTATAAAAAGAATCATGGGAGTCGCCAAGGAGGCAAACGGAACAAACAGAATAGATAACAAAATTTCTAAAAAAGGCTGATATAGACGGCGCGCGAACTCACATGCGATTTTAGCTACATTGCGGACTGTTGGTTACGTCCAATTCAACCGACCGGTCAAAACCCGCAATGTAATAAAACTTGCATGCGAGTTCTCGTATCTAAATGAGCCCTAAATGTTGCCCCTCCCCCTTCCCTTGGTCATGGAACTGGCCATATGGACTCCGGTGGTCACACACATGTAAAAATAATATTTACTCACCGCCTGGTTGGTGTGATAGAAGAAATCATGCAGTATATCGAATATGGAGGTCTCGGAGAGGATCAGCTTCTGCAGGTTCTCGGGATGGAAGTCGTGTCCGTACATGTCCACGGCCGACAGGAAGATGGACTCCATTTGGTTGTGGCGGAGCTCGTAGGCAGGTTGATGCGCGGCGATCAGTACCTGGGGAAACATTATGTTGTGATAAATAAATAAATAATAATAATGAATAAATAAATAAATAAATATTATAGGACATTTTTTACACAAATTGACTAAGCCCCACGGTAAGCTCAAGAAGGCTTGTGTTGTGGGTACTCAGACAACGATATAAATACTTAATTACATAGAAAACAACCATGACTCAGGAACAAATATCTGTATCGTCATACAAATAAAGTCGTCAAAAGGTCGTGTTATACATTGTTATACATCGCTGTACATACACAGATGTAGTGCATAATTATTTTCCATCGTATTTTCACGGAAACGTACGAACGTGTCTTGCTATTTCAGTCAGTCTCGGTACAAAAAGTACTGACGTTGACTGAAGTAGCATGACAAATACGAATGTTTCCGAAAAAATACGATGGAAAACAATTATGCACTACATCTGTAGGTAGAGCAATGAGCAAGGGCACCGTGTAAGGGCCACCACACGCTAGCGTCTTCTGAGCGTCGGCTATCTAGTCAGTGACATGGAACTTGGCGTCGCTGCGCGGTTGCGTCAACGTTGCGTCGAGCAGCAGCCATAGATTTAAATATACGTTGACGCGCGGAAGACGCTAGTGTGGGGTGGCCCTAAACTATTCTGCTGACGCTTTAGGAGCATTCCACGGGCTCCCGTACAAACGCGTTTTATTTCCTGTTTTGTGACTTTTTTATCGGCATTTAAAGCAGGCGATTATTTTTCTGTGCATATTTTTGACCATTTGTCATAGAAAAGGAAACTCTTATACGTGAAAATCTTCAGAAAATTCGCGTTTGTACGGGACAAACGGTAGACAATTTCATGGAATGCTCCTTTAGCAGGTCAGATGGCGGGCAAGAGTATAATGGCATGGCAGGGTCGCCATGTAGTGTTGGATGTTCAATGTAACTACTCGGTTGAAGTATAGTGCTCTGTTTATCAAAAGCTTGTAACTTGTAATACAAGTGGAAGTCCTTTTTTGACAGCTTTTGTTAGGTCTATAATGTCTTAAATGTACTGTAAGAGCTTATATACTAGAGCGCTATATACATGTCAGGGTAAGGCGTAGCACACACTACAAAGGGATAAAACATATATTAACTAATCGTAGCTTTTAAAGTTTTTTTGCGTAAGGGGTTTTTTTTAATTATGGTATTATAAGCTTATGTAATAATACAAGTATGTAAAAATAAATCACTCACTTGTCGCGCCCTGAGAGCGACGCGGCTGTGCTCGGCGCGGTGCAGTGACGTCAGCTCGTTCAAGATGGCCGCCAGCTCGTCGGTCAGACCGGGCTCGTTGGACCAGAGGTGGTCGATTAGCAAGGTCACCTGATGATTAAAAATATTATTTAAATAATAGAATAATACTGTGAAAATAATTATGGGCCCTGGAGGGCAAGTGCATAATACCTTAAGTTAAGCTCATTTTACTTAAAGGACACATTATTTAATTGTTTTAAAGAAACAACTACTTTTCTACCCTACTCACATATATATGTGGCGTTATCTATGAAAAGGGACCTTATTGTCGATGGCGCTTACGCCATTATTAACGATGCTCCGATATAAATACAATGCCGCGCGACGCTGTGCGGCGTAAGCGCCATCGACAATAAGGTCCCTTTTCATAGATAATGCCCCATATTACCTAACCCTTTGCCTATGTATTACTTATGATTGTTGTAATAAATTCTTGTCCCTAATACAAAAACAACTGGTTTCAAAGATCTTGTTTCTCTTTTTTTTTTTTTTTCACCCTGTGTATGTAGAATATATACGTACCAGAAGGTTCTTCTTGGCGACCTGGTTGTGCGAGAATATGATGTCGGCGACCACTTGTATGTCGTCCTTGTGTTTGTCGCGGAGCGCCATCACACACTTGTCGTACGAACCTGATACAATAAAACGCTAGTCTGTAATCGCCCTAAAAGTGTAAATCAAAATAATTATCATATTTATATATCAGCAACTAAGTTTGGATGCATTAACATGCGTATTATTAAACGATGAAATTAGGTAGGGTTGTTACAATTTGGTGCCGTGACCAGCATTTCACATAAATCGTTATTTGTTTTACAAGGGTTCAAAGTTGTTGTTTAATATTGATAGCCAAGCAAGCGAAAGGTTCCAAGATTGACTCACCGCGCGAGTGATTCGAAAGTGGAATCTTGAGCATTACGAGGGTTTCGACATGAGGGTTAAACAAACTTTTCCACCGCGTGAAACACAACATTTTTCACCGCGCCAATGCGAGGAATATCTTATAGTCGCACCAAACAAAGTCTGCAGCGGATTTGATAGCCCACGCAGTGTAAGTGTGATGTATACGACATAATTTCATAGAAGTTTGACGTTTAAAATGACACTTGCACTGCGTGGGCTATCAAAATCGCTGCAGACTTTTTACGGTCTGACTATAACTGTAAAACAGTCTGTGCTTCTTGGTCCAACTTCATATCCGTTCAGGAATATATTGAAATCCTTCGGGTTTACGAAGCACTCTATTTAGTAAAAACTTACCTAGTTGGAAGTTGCTTTCGACTTGGTAATATTGTTTCAATAAGTCGTAGACGGCCGCCTTCATTCTGCCTCGTATGCCATTCCTGTATATAATATAAATATTACTTATACAATAGGAAACAGTTAAACTGTGGAATTTTTATTTTTATGAAATTTTAAATTTTGAACTCCAAGAACATCTCAAATTTAGGATATATACATTGACACTCAAGACGTAAATATGTCATTTTACTCGCTTGCAACACAATCTACTACTTAATATATTATTGCATTACAAATGCTGTACAGTCAAGTGTAAAAATATAGGTGCACTCATCACACACAAAGGTATATCCCATAGCTCTTATGTCAGAGAATTAAGAACTATGGGACATATTTTTGACTAAGTTGTATGCACTCATATTTTTACACTTGACTGTACATGAGTCCCTTGGTTATTAGAACATCACAATCGCATAGGATTTCATAATAAATTATTTCAATTACCACAATTTCAATCCATAGACCGGTCTGGCCTAGTGGGTAGTGACCCTGCCTGCGAAGCCGATGGTCCTGGGTTCGAATCCCAGTAAGGGCATTTATTTGTGTGATGAACACTAATATTTGTTCCTGAGTCATGGGTGTTTTCTATGTATATAAGTATGTATTTATCTATATAAGTATGTATATCGTCGCCTAGTACCCATAGTACAAGCTTTGCTTAGTTTGGGGCTAGGTTGATCTGTGTAAAAATGTCCCCAATATTTATTTATTTATTTATAGACCAGTATGCTATTCACTTTTACTACAATAGTCCCAATGCCTGCTGCGACCGGTTCATGGATGTTTATTGTTGCGCCTGTGAACGGGTTCCAGCAGGCGTTCCACATGACATTAAAGCTCTCCAAGGGGCCTCTACGTGTTGGATCTATATCCCCACGCAAGCCTATCAAAAAACCGGGATTTACCGTGAAATCCAAAATGGAGAAACAAAATATTACCTGTATCTCTGCACTAAGAGAACTAAGGCCTGTGTGCTCATGAAGAAGACATCTCGGTCCGCCCGCTTAGGCAGAGAGGCGGCGTGGCTGTAACGATGGATATACATGTAAATTAAATTTGAAAAAAAAAACCGGGCAAGTGCGAGTCGGACTCACGCACGAAGGGTTCCGTACCACAATGCAAAAAAAAAGCAAAGAAAAAACGGTCACCCATCCAAGTACTGACCCCTCCCGACGTTGCTTAACTTTGGTCAAAAATCACGTTTGTTGTATGGGAGCCCCATTTAAATCTTTATTTTATTCTGTTTTTAGTATTTGTTGTTATAGCGGCAACAGAAATACATTATCTGTGAAAATTTCAACTGTCTAGCTATCACGGTTCGTGAGATACAGCCTGGTGACAGACGGACGGACGGACGGACGGACGGACGGACGGACGGACGGACGGACGGACGGACGGACGGACGGACGGACGGGCGGACGGACGGACGGACGGACAGCGAAGTCTTAGTAATAGGGTCCCGTTTTACCCTTTGGGTACGGAACCCTAAAAAACAAAGGCTGTCATGGTCACAGACAAAATTTTCGGGACTAAAACGGACCAGTGCTAGTTATTAATTAACCCTTTAACCGCCAGAGTCTGATACATAAGACATTACATATCCAGCTCATTTCGCCACATTCTGATAAATAAGACAAAGATCTGATTTGGTTTTTACAGCACATTTATAACTCCCGTAACTATAGGTATGCCAACCTTACTCTGCGTGGTACAATTACTGTCGGTGGCGACACGAGCACGCTCGATCAAAAACTGCTGGCGGTTAAAAGGTTAAATATCGACTGAAGAATATTGTTTTATTTTTGTACAAGGTTTCAATAACTGGCCAGCCTTCAATAACTAGCCGCCTAAAATGAATTCTGTTTATAGATGAATAGAATTCATTTTTAGTTTAGGGCGGCCAGTTACTAAAAGTGGCGAGATACTGGCGATAATTCCTATTACTTACTGGTCTATAACACTAGCTATCTGCTGGCTAGGGAACTGCGCTAGCACACTAGTGATATTCCTCTCGTATAGCGTCATCAGTTTGCGGACCTTCTTCTCTACCGCGAGAGGGATGCGGCCTGACGCTGAGGATAGGACCTGTCGGTAAAAACATGGATTTTATTAGAAAAAATGCTTGCATGTGGCAATTTTTCCTATTAATATGCTAAACGAGCGGTTAAACAACAACTTTGGCTCCTTGCAAAACAAATAACGATTATTTTTGTGAAAATGTTGGTCACGGCACCAAATTGTAACAACCCTACCTAATATTTTCATTTAATAATATGCAATAATATGCGGTGTGGGCCACACATATTGTAGATATTATAGCAATTATAGTTAAATAAGTATAACTTGTAGTGGTTGTTTGTTTACCTAAATAAATGAAAAAAAATATGCATGTTAATGCATCCAAATTTACTCAGTAAATTAAAAATATGATAAAAATATGAATAATTATTATGTATTTTGATTTACACTTTTAACTACCAATCTCGTCGGACAAATTGGGTAAATAAAAGGGTTATTAGCTAGTTTGTAAGCGATTTGGTGCACCTGTTAAGCTTATAAATGTCCATTATATATAAAAAAAAATCTCAATTCCGATAATCAGAGCCACAAGCATGTGCATCCGCGGCACACGGCACAGATTAAAATCCACAAAAAAATGCTAGGCTTTGACGACGGGGCAGCCCTGCCCGCAGCCCTAGCCCTAACCCACCACTACCAACCAACTCGCTTCGTATACATATGTACCTGTTTTTATTTGCCTGTTTTATTTTAAATAAATCAGAAATCAGAAATTATTTATTTGCATTGATACAGTATGGGGATGTTACAATATGGTGTTACAGATCATGTACCTAGCTTGCATGCAAGCGTGCAAATTCATCATTATAATCATAAATTTAAATAAATATAAAATGTCAAATTGAAATAATTGAAAAAATAACAAAATATTAACACAATAGGCATGTCACAATACAATTAATAACTAAATATCACTAATTTGAACATTGTTGGTATTCGAGATATGACTTTACGCTATAAAAACAACGCTCTGAGAGCCAGTTTGTCAAACTGCGTTTAAAAGCGTTTCCCTCTAGCAGCTTTAGTTCCTCCGGGAGATTATTAAACTCGTTGTTGTTTAAAAAAAAAATGTATGTTAAAGTCAGGTCGTTCAGTGACTGATACAGGCGGTTTTGTATTTGGTCGGTTAACCAATAAATAACTGACCTCCTGGAGCTCTTGTAGGGGCAGCGACGGGTCCCTGAGGCTCTGCATGAACTTCTCGACGACCTCGCGCGACCGCGGCGTGTTATACGGCTCCGGCAAACAGTAACCTGAGGAAACGGAAATTCGCTCACTAACTTACATTGGCACTTATAACCCGGCAACCTTCAAATCAAGAGTGAACAGGCACCTTCTGGGCGAGCTCGCTCCATCGTAGGCCACGTCTACGCCTCGGCTAGTCTGTGGCCATGAGTAAGCCCATTCATAATATAAAAAAAATGACGATTTTAATATATATATTTTATAAATAAATATTATAGGACATTTTTACACAAATTAACTAAGCCCCACGGTAAGCTCAAGAACACTACTATTTTTACTAGAATTGAGCACTAATCATTTAATCAAGTATGTTCTAGAGTTAGACCAAGAAAAGTCCGATTTTGATAGCACACGCAGTGCAAGTGTTATTTTAAACGTATAAGTGGAAACACCTCACTCACTACCTCAGGCGTACATAGGAGACCGCTTACCATCAGGCGCGCCGTATGCTTGTTTTCCACCGACATACAACGGTCAAAGACAGTTAATACATACCATCAAGAATGTTCTCCAATATAGCTCTGTACTTGTTATGTTGTTTCTCAGACAGATTAGGATTCTCTTCATGGCTTACATAGGCTACAGAGACTGCTTACTATCAGGCGGGCCGTACGCTTGAATGCGTAAGGAAGTTATAATCTTGTTATATTTTCAATTACGTTGAATTTCATTTGTTCGATAATTTTACGAGACAAATGAAATGCTGCCTACTTTGTTTTTAATAAAGGTTGAGATTCCATCGAAACTGAGTGTACATCCTAATGTTCATTGGGCGGCACGAGGTGGATACATACCGGCAAGAATATTCTCCAATATGGCCCTGTACTTGTTATGTTGCTGGCTGAGTTTCTCGGACAGATTTGGATTCTCTTCATGGGTGAACTGCCCCTTGTATGGCGTTGCTGTGGTTACTAGCGATGGGTCGTCCAGCTCTGTAAAAATATTGTATTTATGTAGAAAATGCGAGACTTTTAAACAATCTTTGACTCATAAACTGTAATGAGACGATATCCCTTCGCGCCTACATTTTTGGAAGTTTGCTGCCTTTTTCTACTGACAAGATTTGCTTGACCATCTATAGTTCGTTTTTTTAGCATTAGAAATAAGGTAAACAATCTTGATGTGTCTTTTAATTGAAAAACACATTTTAAAAATGAGTTACGGCAAATATGTAACAATTATGAATCTAATACGATCATTTATATTCTTCTGCTTTCATAAGTAATACTTTTTGGTATTTAAGTAAGCGTTTTTCAATTAAAAGACATGTCAAGATGGCTTACCTTCTATCAAGTTCTTTCTAATGCTAAAAAACTAACTATACAGGGTGATTCATGAGACGTGAGCAGGACTAATCCTGCACACTCAGTAACTGATAATTGATCGATCACCGTCGTATTTAGGTGAAACAACGACACTTTTTCCTATTTTTTAACTTTTTGACGAGGGCAAATTTAATTCTCTACAATCATGGTCACCCTACAAGACCTAATTAATAAACATAAAACCTCTTTAACCGTAATGACAGCATTATGATTACGAAGAAAATAAACTGTCAAACTTAAGTGAGATACGAGTTTTCAAAAGTAACCAGACCGTGATGACATTAAATTTGACACAGAATATCGGTAGTTTAGTATTCTAATTGTAGGGTGACCATGCGTGTCGTAAATAAATTAATAACTTTTTTTTTCAACACAACTAGAAAATTAACGTTAACCTCACTAATACTGATACGAATCAGTTGCTTATAATTTACGAAATGCGCAGTGTTAGTCCTGCTCACGTCTCCTGAATCACCCTGTATATAATTATCATACATTAAAGAAAAAGTGACCAAATCCTAAATGAACTCCTGAATAAGAGCGTGTCAAGTATTTTGAACGCCTCGCCTGCTTAGCAACTTCTACTGCTGACTGTATTATAATAAAATAAAAAAATAAAAATTGTTTGAATTTTTTTTTTACAATCCATATATTATAATTATAAATTAAAATTTTCCTACGCTGCCTGCAATAATTTAGAATCATGAACGCAGCGAGAGACTCAACAGGCGTGAAGTGCAAAAACCTTTAGTTCCATGACTTTTTTTTATATTATAGGACATTCTTACACAGATTGACTAAGTTCCACAGTAAGCTCAAGAAGGCTTGTGTTGTGGATACTCAGACAACGATATATATAATATATAAATATGTACTTAAATACATAGAAAACAACCATGACTCAGGAACAAATATCTGTGTCATCACACAAATAAATGCCCTTACTGGGATTCGAACCCAGGACCGGCTTCACAGGCAGGGTCACTACCCACTAGGCCAGACCGGTCGTCAAAACCATGACTGTTTTCGCGGCAGCAAAATACGTTTTTTTTAGGCTGGTGCGGTGAAAAGCATTTTATTGTTATTACTATACAGTGTGTGTCTGACCATGGGGCTTTAAATCCAGGGCTCGATTCTACTCGCTCAACTGAGCTACTATTACTATGGCACCAACCTCGAAATCCCGATTTTTTTTCTTTTTCATACATTTTGGCTGCTCAGATGTCGGCGTTTTCTATGGAAAAGCCAAAAATTTTTCCCCGATTTGAGGGTTGGTCCCATAGTAAAAGTGGCTTACTTTAGCGAGTGAAATCAAGCCCTGGATTTAAAGCCCCATGGTCAGACACACCATGCATTTTAATGAGTTTACTTACCCAGAGTTCCTATGAGGGAACCCATCTCTAGTACAGCACCAGGCCTGAGGTTCCACGTGATCTTGCCGGCCTCGGGCGCCGACAGGGTCATCACCATTTTCATCACCTGGTGGACAAACACAAAAACAGTTCACATAATAAAATGGTGAAGGATGGTTCGTATTCAGAATCGCTCGCGGCATAGAATTTCACAAGTAAACCCACAGAATTATTGATAGTACTACCGTACAGAAAGGAAACTTCCTACGAAACCGAAGTTTGACAGCGGTTCAGGTTCGAATCATGCTGCCCCTTTCTAATATATGGCACTATCCCTTTCGGCTATTTAGGGTTGTCAATAATCAAGTAATTATCTTATCTGTGGTCGTGCACGCAAAAGGAAGTCAAGTGGTGCCAACCCTAATAATTGCTCGGAGCAATGCTGAGCCGAACGGAGCCGAGTTTGACCGAAGTCAGGAGTTTCGCACCCCTGGTAAAACTTCACCTATGTGTGGTGGTCTGGTGACGTCTTGCTTTTCGTAAACACCTCCTATCCTAATGAATTGCCCTTACAAGATGGTTTCATCTCGTTCACTCACCTCAATCTCGGCATAAGGCTGTCCTTTATCCACATGCCCGCCATCCTCGATAAGGCAATTGATGAGCTTCCCCGCAGAAAGGGACCTCAGTTTCGACGGGTCCTTTTCCTTCTCAAAGACTACGGTCTGGTTGCCAATGACGATACGGTATTTGTCCACTTCGTCTTTCAAATATGTGGTATAGGACGCGCCGTCCACGGAGAGTAAAGTGCCTGCAAAATTGAGCCTTATTAGTGGGGGATAACGTTTAAAATAAATTGACGTTTTAACTTAATCGAATTAGGATTGTTCATTTTTTTTTCAAATGTTCTATTTCGAAAACCATTTCGAGATATAAGGTTTTTAAACAGTTTCCGACATTTGCTGCGATATAATAATTGAGGATTGAAGATATTTCAACAAATATCCTTATGACCTTAGTTTGACCTTCTCCTGGGCTGAATGTAAAGTCATTGCATAATAAAAGTTATCGAACCATAGTAAATAAATCCGTCACTCACGTATTGTCAAAGTTATCATTGTCATCGATTGTCATAACAAAATTTTTCAGTTAAACCGCTGCGCTTGTTTGTTACAATTTGATTTATAATTAATACCTAAACAGTAGATTTCATTGCTTAATAAAATAATATATCAAAAACCTTGTTCCTATGTGTGGGAATGATTCACAAAAATAATAGTTCGAATCCACGAAGACCTACGACGTGAAAGATGGTGCCGTGAATTAAACTTGGAATACCTACCTACTTCACGTGTTACACACAGTATTGCTGTGAGAATCACGTTGATGTAAGTATAAAATTAATATTAATTTACTACAATTAAGTATTTAAAAGCTCACTTTATTGGTAGGGTCGTGGTATCTATTTATTTTCTGTGGTAATGTAGCCAGAGTATCTAAAGGCAAACCGTTAAACAAAGATGGTGCCTACTAGAAAGAAGGAATATACAAGAATACATAGCCATACTCAAAATTCAGCCTGAAACTGCTTTAAAAAGATATAATTTCTAATTTCCAGGTACATGTTGCAGTTCAAGCTGCTGATATCATGGTGGACAAGACTTAATAAAGAGTTGTGAATAATAAAACATGTTTTTGTTTACCTACTTTTTTATTAATTTGGGAAATATGTTATATATGTTTCCAAAAAAAATAGTAACTTTACATTAAATGTATGTTTATCATGTTCTGCACGAGCATCTGACAATGATGGCTTCTTATTGACCATCCAGAAGAGAAGTGTATGGTTTGTTATTTACTCTGTTCCCAGGCATTTAACGGTCGTAAAGTATTACGACGATTGATAATTAATATGACGTTCGTTTCAATACAAAATGCTCAACTTTGTTCTGGGCCCAAGTGCAGTTACATATCTCACAGCTGTATCTAAATAGGAATCACGATGACCTGAAATAATAGGATATAATTAGCAAAATTGGCATGTTCCTAATATAGTAGTATAAGTATGTAGTACAATATCCAAACAATGGTGACAAGCCGGTAGAAAGCACCCACTGGGTGCTAAGCTACCTTTAGCAATGGACGCTTGTAACGATTTTATGAATCCAATCTTCTTACAAATCGAATCAGTTAAAATATGTATGATGTAGGTAACTTACATTTGTATTTTTGCTCCCTTGATTTCAGCCAAGTTATGGTTGGAGTTGGATGCTATATGGATACATACTCCAATAAAACTAAGTTATATTATATAACTTAGGCAGATTTCTGGAATCAGCTTTCTCAAATTTATAGCGTAGGTATTTTGAAATTAATGATTCAAAATAAACGAGTTTTACATTCCAGACGATTGTTATTTATAGAAACACGTGACACTGACATTGTCGACAGGTGACATTACAATCAATTGACAATGACAACTATTTTTTTAATGCTTGTTGTTGCTTGTGCATTATCCTAATCAGCCGACGACATGTAATTTACGAGAAGTCGTATCTCATATTTTCAATAAATTATAAATATTCAACCGAGCCACGAATTACTAAATCATTCAAATTGATATCTTAAATTAACCTTGTAACGCGAACTTTCCCAAATATATCAATAAACTATGGTTAGTTCACATGGAGCCTACTAGATGGCACTAGTAGTCCTCGATTTCGATGTAAACATTAGCGATATTTTATCTTTCCCGTAGTTTTAAAAATCCAAAACCTTGCGTAACTTGTGTCATGTGTTGCCTAGTTTTTTATGTAAACATAACGAATGTGCAAACTAAGATTAATGTAAATTTGATAGCTTCCAGTTCCTAGGCAATGTTTAGTTCCTTGAGCCTCACAGGATGGCTCTACTAGTACCCAATGTTTTGTTCTTAAACCCAATGTTCCTGGAGTCTTAAAATTATGATTTCAAGCATTCCATAACACTTGTATTTTTACTAAAACGTAGCAAATGTATAGATTTGGATTAACGTAATCTTGAACATTCATACATATATAGTTCACGTATCTGCATAAAGATGGCGTTAATAGGCCTAGCATATCTCGTTTCTGAAACCTGTAAAAAATACAGAACATCATGTAACATGTTCCTAAAAATATATCGAATGTATCTAAATAGTTTAACATACATAAAAACAACGCGCATGTTCGTACAATTTAACTGTTTACCAACTTGTCACTAGATGTCACTGTACAGCGCGCATACTAATCCTACATGGCGGTGTTAAGATTTTTCCTAGAATAAGGACCCGATTCACCGAATATTGTTAATGTTGAGAATTAGCTAGGCGATAGATTCGTACGTCTTGCGTACCCCCTGGGACCTTGACGGACTATCTTATCAGTAAATAGTAGTTTTCCCGGTTCCCTTTGCGCTCGACAGTTGTACGTCTTGGACGCTGCTCGGCCGTAGGAGATTCGTTAATTTAGTCAATTTGGACATATATCTGTCTGTCTCACGCCCCACCTGTCCAAGAAAACTATTCTACATCTGGCGCACAACGTGAGGGCCGTGCCGTGACATCGCAACGAGTTTATGCCTGTCGTAACACGTCGAAGAGCGAAATTCTTGCGGCAAAACGTAGAGATGGCGGTCAATATGACAGAGAGCCAGTTCCAGCAGCTATTGGGAGCAATTACCAGCGCTGCACGACCTGCTCCGACTCCGGCGAAACATAGCTCCTTCGCTAAGGCCACCTTCTCCTACGACGGTACAAGGGATCCAGCCTGCGTGCGAACGTTCCTGACTGCGGCTACGTGCTTCAAAAACGTCGGGAACATAAGCGACAGCGACGCGCTACGTAGCCTGCCTCTCATCCTCAAGGACACCGCAGCCGTTTGGTGGAACGGCATAAAGGATTCTGTAAAAACCTGGGCGGACTTCGACAGCAGATTGCGTAGAGCATTTTCACCCAAGAAACCCGCGCATATGCTGTACAGGGAGATTGTCCTAAACGATCAGGGTCCTCGGGAGCTTACTGAGACCTTTGTCGCCAAGCAGAGAGACTTACTTGCTCAGATGCCGGAGCCGCAACTCCTGGAGACACAGCAACTCGACTTGGTGTACGGGACCCTACACAGAAAGATAAAGGAGAAGGTACCTAGGGAATCTGTTCTGAGCTTCGATGCCCTCCTAGAAGCAGCACAATCGGTCGAGATGTTGTTGGATGACGAACCCCCTCTACAGCCACCGCTACCAACAAAGAAGGAGCGTATCAGGTGTAACTACTGCCGAGTGGTAGGCCACACTGAAGATGTGTGCCGAAAGAAAGCGAGAGAAGCTGCAGCCCGAGATGCGGTGAAAGTTGAAGCGCTGCCACCAGCCACAGCTAGTACCTCCGCAGCAACGGCGACGCAGGCACCATCTCCGTCACAGCCCATCTTCGCGTGCTACGGGTGTGGTACGCCAGGCGTAGTCAGGAGCAAATGCCCGAAGTGTGCGGCAGCTAAAGGTTCGACTAAGGTGGAACGTGTCGATTTCTGTGCCACTGGGATCGCTGAAGACTACTCCATGGATATCCGGAGGAGACCCATAATTGGAATCGGGATAGACGCAATGTCAGGGACAGCTTACGTAGACACGTGTGCCAAAAGTAACGTGGCATCGTATGAATTGTACACCTGCCTGAAGAGGCGTGGTTACAGAATCAGCGTGGAGTCTGCGAGGGTAAAGTTGGCTGACGGCGATGAGAGGTTGCAGGAAGTCCTGAACCTAAAATGCGTGGTAAACGTGTGCGACCGCGCAGTCCCCACCAAATTCATTGTGTTCCCTGGCAAACGGGACACGAGAACACTCTTGGGAGTACCCTTCCTCCAAGATGCCGGCATCGTCGTGAATGTGCCACAGATGACGTGGTACTTCATCGACAACCCCACGAAAATATATGAGTTGGGAGAAGAAGATGACAGGGAACAATCATTGACGTACGTGTCACAACCTGGTCTGAATTACGGCATAGCGGCATCAGCAGTGACGACGAGCGCGCCTGTGCCGAAATATGGATCAGCGCTACAGCGAGCCCTACCATTCGACGCCGAACTACCTTCGGAGTCTGCTGCAGTCCCATACAGGCTGATCCCATTGGCCATTGATGACCTGCCGGTGGTACCTCATACGCGCAAGAGAGCGAAACCCCTAGATACCCTAGACTTAGTGGCCCCCCTATTTGACGGCTACTCACCGAGGTTTGTGGACGATATGTACAAAGACGCACAAAAGGCTCTCAGCACGACGGAGATTGAGCTATCCCCACACTCACGGGAGTTGTTCCCGGAACCCAGTCGGATCAGCCGTACTTTGTAAAGCATGGGTGCCTTCCAAAGTTTCACCCGGTAACAAATACGTGCAGTCATACCGAAGAGGGGGAGGGTTCCCCTAAAGACTACCCCTGAACTAGCAGTCACGAGTGGACGTCCGCCCAACGGCCTCAACGCAACGAAGACTTTCCTGTCACCGCGCCGGGTCGTCTGCAGTTCCAGAGGGGGAGACTGTAACGCGAACTTTCCCAAATATATCAATAAACTATGGTTAGTTCACATGGAGCCTACTAGATGGCACTAGTAGTCCTCGATTTCGATGTAAACATTAGCGATATTTTATCTTTCCCGTAGTTTTAAAAATCCAAAACCTTGCGTAACTTGTGTCATGTGTTGCCTAGTTTTTTATGTAAACATAACGAATGTGCAAACTAAGATTAATGTAAATTTGATAGCTTCCAGTTCCTAGGCAATGTTTAGTTCCTTGAGCCTCACAGGATGGCTCTACTAGTACCCAATGTTTTGTTCTTAAACCCAATGTTCCTGGAGTCTTAAAATTATGATTTCAAGCATTCCATAACACTTGTATTTTTACTAAAACGTAGCAAATGTATAGATTTGGATTAACGTAATCTTGAACATTCATACATATATAGTTCACGTATCTGCATAAAGATGGCGTTAATAGGCCTAGCATATCTCGTTTCTGAAACCTGTAAAAAATACAGAACATCATGTAACATGTTCCTAAAAATATATCGAATGTATCTAAATAGTTTAACATACATAAAAACAACGCGCATGTTCGTACAATTTAACTGTTTACCAACTTGTCACTAGATGTCACTGTACAGCGCGCATACTAATCCTACATGGCGGTGTTAAGATTTTTCCTAGAATAAGGACCCGATTCACCGAATATTGTTAATGTTGAGAATTAGCTAGGCGATAGATTCGTACGTCTTGCGTACCCCCTGGGACCTTGACGGACTATCTTATCAGTAAATAGTAGTTTTCCCGGTTCCCTTTGCGCTCGACAGTTGTACGTCTTGGACGCTGCTCGGCCGTAGGAGATTCGTTAATTTAGTCAATTTGGACATATATCTGTCTGTCTCACGCCCCACCTGTCCAAGAAAACTATTCTACAACCTATATTTTCAGAAAATAAAATAAAAATGGGGGTCTAAAAAAAATGAACAATCCTAATTAATGAAACAAACAAAACAAAATTCTATGTTCGGATAATCAAGGTTCTACTGTAATACAAAACACGTTGGACTAAAAACAACCTTGGTCTTTCCATTTTACCCCGGTCTTCTCACGGTCTACTGAGGTCTTTCCATCTCATATACTAGTTTAAACATACTGAATATGTTATATACTGGATAAACTCTTGGTTTTCCATTTTATCCCGGTCTTTTCACGGTCTATTGAGGTATTTGCATCTCATATACAAATTTTTGCATAAAGCAAATTTTTGAAGCGCTGGTGGCCTAGCGGTGAGAGCGTGCGACTTGCAATCTGGAAGGTCGCGGGTTCAAACCCCGGCTCGTACCAATGAGTTTTTCGGAACTTATGTACGAAATATCATTTGATATTTACCAGTCGCTTTTCGGTGAAGGAAAACATCGTGAGGAAACCGGACTAATCCCAATAAGGCCTAGTTTACCCTCTGGGTTGGAAGGTCAGATGGCAGTCGCTTTCGTAAAACTGGTGCCTACGTCAAATCATGGGATTAGTTGTCAAGCGGACCCCAGGCTCCCATGAGCCGTGGCAGAATGCCGGGATAACGCGAGGAAGAAGAAGATACAAATTTTTGCATACTGAACATGTTCCATGCTAATTAGACTCTTGGTCTTTCTATTTATACCTCAGTCTTCACGATCTACTGCGTTTTATTACCTCATATGCTAATATTAGCATACAAACCATGTTTTAAGCTGAAAAGACCCTCGGTCTTTTGCAATTAATCCTGGTCTTTTCACGGTCTACAGTGTTTTATTAGCTCATAAGCTACAAAACATATTTTAAGCTGAAAAGACCCTCGGTCTTTCCATTTAACCTCGGTCTTCTCCCGGTCTACTCACCGCCGTCGGTCAGCTTGTGCACCTCCAACTCCTTGAAGCTCCCGTTCATGGCTATGAAGTAAGTGGTGGGCCCCGACTTGCAGGCCTGCACTCGGTATTTGCTGCCAGTATGGATCAGTTCCACTTCGACGCAGTTCGAGAGCTGGCTGGAGCCTTGGATTTGACCTCTGTGTAAAATAATAGATAAGTCAGATTAATCTAATCAACGTCATATTTTTATAGAAATATGACGACCGTCGACCGGTCTGGCCGTGTCCCGTCTATAAATGTGAGTTAATATGTGTTCAGCACGCGAAAGTTTAAAATATTATATTGCAATAATTCGTGCTTAGTGGCCTTAGTGCAGCAACTTGCGTTTGACTTACTTCTCGAGGCCACTCTTGAAGTCTTGGAAGTGGGTGGTGATGATGCTATCAGCGATGAGTATGGAGCCGCAGATCACGCCCAGCAACGCAATTATTCGTGCTTAGTGGCCTTAGTGCAACAAGTTGCGTTTGACTTACTTCTCGAGGCCACTCTTGAAGTCTTGGAAGTGGGTGGTGATGATGCTATCAGCGATGAGTATGGAACCGCAGATCACGCCCAGCATGATGTCCGGCTTCTCTGATTGTACCTGGATTAAATAATAATAAGTTTTTGACAAAAAAATCATTTTTGGTACAAGCTTTTATCGCTGACTGTACTTTTCTTACAACAGACAACTAATACTCATCGAGACAATTCTAAAAACCCCTAACCCAATTTTTGGTTGCGTTGTTTCATCACAGAGTTCCTATGGCCACCTCCTGTCTCCATCATCAGATCAGCTCGATGGTACCATAATATTGCATTGTCATCCGATTTATACGTGCATGCAAAATTTCAGCTCAATCGGAAACCGGGAAGTGGGTCAAATTTAACTTGCAAGATTTGATTACAGACAACGGTCAGTCTGAGGTGTGAGGAAAGCTGAAACTATAATAGTTAGTAAGACGTACCCTTTCAGCGATGAGGGCGTCCAACCAACTGGTGTCAATATCGTTGTTTTGGAAGGCGGGAGTCTCCAACAACGTAATGAGGTATTCCACAGTAGTTCTAAAGTCACCTCGGATGCTGAGCTCTTTGAGAGCTATTACTAGGTTCCTGTAAGGAAAAATAACGTTAAATAAGTTTTTGGAAAAAATATCATTTTTGGTACAAGCTTTTATCGCTGACTGTACTTTTCTTACGGCAGACAACTAATACTCATCGAGACAATTCTAAAAACCCCTAACACAATTAGGTTGCGTTGTTTCATCACAGAGTTCCTATGGCCACCTCCTGTCTCCATCATCAGATCAGTTCGACAGTACCATATTATTGTATTGTCATCAGAACTACATACAGCTGCCAATTTTCATGACGCTACGATCCTTGGAAGATGGTTAAATTAGTTACCTTAGATCCATTACATAGTTACATACAGGTCGACGTTCCTATGGCCACCTCCTGTCTCCATCATCAGATCAGTTCGACAGTATCATATTATTGTATTGTCATCAGAACTACATACAGCTGCCAATTTTCATGACGCTACGATCCTTGGAAGATGGTTAAATTAGTTACCTTAGATTCCATTACATAGTTAGTTACATACAGGTCGACCTAATAAAAGCTTGTTAAAAATCGGCCAAGTGCGAGTCGGACTCACGCACGAAGAGTTCCGTACCATTACGCGGAAAACGGCAAAACAATCACGTTTCTTTTATGGGAGTACCACTTAAATATTTATTTTATTCTGTTTTTAAAATTTGTTGTTATAGCAGCAACAGAAATACATCATCTGTGAAAATTTCAACTGTTTAACTATTGCGGTTTATGAGATACAGCCTGGTGATAGACAGACAGACGGACAGTGATGTCTTAGTAATTGGGCCCCTTTTTTACCGCTTGGGTACGGAACCCTAAAGTGTCATCGCCTTCTTAATAACTGTTACACTCGTGTAGGCCTCCCGAGAGTCCCGAGGCCGCTACGCTGAAGTAACCCACACGCTCTTTAACTACTATGTGTGTTTATGTACTCATTCTCTCGCCTGTTCTCTAGTCTCGCCCCACGAGAAGCAGTGTCCGAACTAAGAGTCCGCGAACTCGTGTAGGCCTCCAGAGGCCGCTATGCTGAAGTAGCCGCACACGTTCTTTAACTAATGTGTATGTGCTTATGTACTCACTCTCTAGCCTGTTCTCTAGTCTCGCCCCACGAGAAGCAGTGTCCGAACTGCGAGTCCGCGAACTCGTGTAGGCCTCCAGAGGCCGCTACGCTGAAGTAACCCCACACGTTCTTCGATGAGCGGAAGTTGAGCTCTTGCACCGTACCGGATGACGGTTTGAAACCTGGCGAAGAAATTTTACTGGCATAAATAAATAATATACCACATTATTATATGGAACAGTGGGAGACCCGTGGTTGTGATCTAGCATCAACTGACCTTCGTCAGGGTTCTCGGACGTGATACGGGCGGCGATGACGTGACCCCAAGGTGAAGGGCGCTGCTTGGGCTCGTCCAGCTCGATAGCCGACAGACCCCAGGGTCCCTCGCCGTAGAGTAGGCGCATGTCCTTTATATGGTACAGTGGGAGACCCATGGCGATCTGCCTGTCAACTGACCTCAGAAGCGATACGGACGGCGATATCGTGACCCCAGGGCGACGGGCGCTGCTTGAGCACGATGGTAGATAGACCCCAGGCGTAAGTGCTCTATATGGTACAGAGACCCACAGCGATCTGTCTGCCAACTGACCTCAGAAGCGATACAGGCGGCGATAACGTGACCCCAGGGCGAGGGGCGCTGCTTGAGCATGATGGTAGATAGACCCCAGGCGGAAGTGCTTTATATGGTACAGTGGGAGACCCATGGCGATACTGACCTTCATCAGGGTTCTCTGAAGTGATAAGGGCGGCGATGACGTGACCCCAAGGTGAAGGGCGCTGCTTGGGCTCGTCCAGCTCGATAGCCGACAGACCCCAGGGTCCCTCGCCGTAAAGCAGGCGGATGTCCTTTATATGGTACAGTGGGAGACCCACGGCGATCTGCCTGTCAACTGACCTCAGAAGCGATTCGGGCGGCGATAACGTGACCCCAGGGCGAGGGGCGCTGCTTGAGCACGATGGTAGATAGACCCCAGGCGGATGTCCTTTATATGGTATAGTGGGAGACCCACGGCGATACTGACCTTCATCAGGGTTCTCTGAAGTGATACGGGCGGCGATGACGTGACCCCAAGGTGAAGGGCGCTGCTTGGGCTCGTCCAGCTCGATAGCCGACAGACCCCAGGGTCCCTCGCCGTACAGCAGGCGAATGTCCTTTATGTGGTACAGTGGGAGACCCACGGCGATCTGTCTGCCTACTGACCTTAGAAGCGATAGGGGCGGCGACATCGTGACCCCAGGGCGAGGGGCGCTGCTTGAGCACGATGGTAGATAGACCCCAGGCGGGTGTCCTCTATATGGTACAGTGGGAGACCCATGGCGATCTGCCTGTCAACTGACCTTCTCAGAAGCGATTCGGGCGGCGACATCGTGACCCCAGGGCGAGGGGCGCTGCTTGAGCACGATGGTAGATAGACCCCAGGCGGAAGTGCTCTATATGGTACAGTGGGAGACCCATGGCGATACTGACCTTCATCAGGGTTCTCTGAAGTGATACGGGCGGCGATGACGTGACCCCAAGGTGAAGGGCGCTGCTTGGGCTCGTCCAGCTCGATAGCCGACAGACCCCAGGGTCCCTCCCCGTACAGCAGGCGGATGTCCTTTATATGATACAGTGGGAGACCCATGGCGATCTATGGAAGAGGGGATTATTTTAAAAAGTGTGTCAGTGAATTTAGTGGTTACATTCTCAGATTGGTTTAGGCCCAGTTCTACAGATTTCTATTACAGATTCCCAATTCTACATAGTTTCAATTTTACAGAATCTTAATTCTACATATTCACAATTCTACAGGTACCCAATTCTACATAATTTCAATTATACAGAATCTTAATTCTACATATTATCAATTCTACAGATTATCAGCACTTCAGACAATAAAGTATCTACTACGATATTAAATGTAACACAGCATTAGCACGGTCATATCTGAAATAATGTATACGATTTTCAATTTTGCACTAATATACAGGCTGTCCCAGAATTCGACGTCAAGCCGTAAACGGATGATAGACCAAGTCATAACAGTTATCATAAAAATACAAAAAAAAAATCCAACGCATGTTTTTTAAAAATTATGGTCACTTTAAAAATTCACTAAAAAATCCACACCCTGTAATGGTTCTTTAACTCTTGTTACTACAAATTCCATAATTTATTCTAATTTTTTTATTATTGTGTAATCTTGAATAATTACAGGCTGTGGATTTTTTAGTGAATTTTTAAAGTGACCATAATTTTTAAAAAACATGCGTTGGATTTTTTTTTTGTATTTTTATGATAACTGTTATGACTTGGTCTATCATCCGTTTACGGCTTGACGTCGAATTCTGGGACACCCTGTATACATATTATAATTATAATAAATGTCAGCCGCTTCCGAGATCCCTAAAATATAGAAATCCCTATGTATAAATAAACATATAAATAAATTAACAATAATTACTCGTTTAACAATAATTACTCGTTTGACGTCGGCGACCATCTCGAAGGAAGTACATAGTATAGAACGGCGCCACAGTCGTACCGGGCCACGGCCACTTACACACTAGTAGAGGCATGGGGTCACAGTAGGAGATATAAGAGACAGTGTAGGAGACATAGGAGACAGTGTAGCAGACTTAGAAGACAGTGTAGGAGACGTAGGAGACAGTGTCGGATACATAGGAGACAGTGTAAGAGACATAGGAGACGGTGTAGGAGACATAGGAGACAGTGTAAGAGACATAAGAGACAGTGTAGGAGACATAGGAGACAGTGTAAGAGACAGGAGACAGTGTAGGAGACGTAGGAGACAGTGTAAGAGACATAATAGCAGACATAGGAAACAGTGTAGGAGACATAGGAGACAGTGTAATAGACATTAGAGACAGTGTAGGAGACGTGGGAGACAGTGTAGGAGACATAGGAGACGTGTACGAGACCTAGGAGACAGAGTAGGAGACACAGTAGACAACTCAACATACCTGCAACTGTGCAGCGGGTAAATTAACGTCGGCGACCATCTCCGTGCACGGGTGCTCCACCTGCAGGCGAGGGTTCAGCTCCAGGAAGTAGTACTGCCCAGTGGCGGGCTCATACAGATACTCCACGGTGCCGGCGGACACGTAGCCCACCATTTTGGCTAGGCGGACTGCGGCCTGGAAAGAGAGGGGTTAGTTAACCTTTTGACCTTTGATTAAGCGTCACTTGCACCATTCCACTAACCCGGGGTTAACCGATTAAACCTATAGTTTCCATGGTTACCAGAATAGTTTCAATAATTTGACACTGGGTTAACGGTTTAACCGCTTAACCCCGGGTTAGTGGGATGAGGCGAGTGGCGTTAATGTGCTTAACTTTAAATCTCCCGTGAGACTCGAACACACTTTTTTTTTAACGGGGTTATTTTTTTAGGGTGGAGCCGTCCTGAGCGGCCGTGCGGCCACGCCCGGTAATGGCCAGGCGTTGCTCCGAGAAGAAGATCATCGAAAATCGCATCGAAACATGTCGAGTGTTTATACGACTTAATAATACGTGAGTGACCCATTTAAAATAAATGAATGAACTTCAAAAAAATTCCATAGAAGTTTGACGTTTAAAATAACACTTGCACTGCGTGGGCTATCAAAATCTTTGCATACCGGTTAGGGAATGCAAATATACCGAATATTTAGACAAAATTTCAAAATCGAATATTGGAAACTCGAATAACCGGTTACGGTTACTTTCGGTAATTTATTTATGACTAAAATTGAATGTTATAAAATGTAATGACCACAAAATCCTGCCATTTTTGGTTGTGACGCCTGTGACTAAAATGTTTGTCATTCGTGGACTTTAATAACACAAATATATACCAAATTTAGTTCCCTTATTTATGAAATATTTTTATCCAAGGTCATATTTTACTTTTACTGTATTTGATGTGTTTTATTAAAAAACTAAGACTTTTACTCACATTCCCTAATACTGTAGTTACTAAAATAAAGATTTTTGTATTTTTTTAATTCCTTCATTGTAAATTTATAATTTTTCGTAGAAAATAACCGTGGCATAACCGTAACCGGGTATGAAGTTTGGCCGGTTATTGCATTCCCTAATACCGGTATTGGTCTAACTGTATTACGGGACACGCTTACCTTTTCCATCTCTATGAAGACGTCGGGTCTAGCGATGGCCGCGGGGGCTTCCTCGATGATCTTCTGGTGCCGACGCTGGATCGAGCAGTCACGTCCGAACAGGGAAATGGCGTTGCCTGACAAATTAAGGTTATTATGTAAAAAAATTAACCTCAACTCCCATAAGGTTGAAATTTTCTAGCCAAAAAAATAAGAACTGAACTTTTAGGCCAAGCAATAAGAAGATATGGAGGGAAATGCTAGGAACACAATTTTTGACTCCGTAACTTTGTTTGGACTAGTTATGAGTAGCGGATGGTGCTGGGCCTAACATACGGCGTTGCATGAACAAGAGATTTCCTTTGGCAGGATTGGTCCTTAGGACCCCAGGATGGATTCAAGAAGTGGAGCCACCCAGATTTTTGATGCAGGTGGGGGGTGGGGGGGTTTTAAGCGTCTGCGACGTTTGAGGTTAATAATTTTTTAAGTTTAAGTTCTAAGTCAAGTTTAGTATCATTTTAAAGTGAATTGTCATAGTGAGGTCTTACCGTACTGGTCAGCGATGAGTTGTACTTCCAAATGGCGAGCCGATTTGGCGAGCTTCATCACGAAGATCGGCGAGCCAGGCACCTCGGCTTGCACCTTTGAATAAATTATTTATTTATTGATAATAATGTTTACATGACATTACAGTTAAACCAATGCGTCACGAAACTTAGGTTAATAACAATAACAGTTATAACAGCAACAATTCATTATTTTGAATCATCAATAATGAATAATAATTAATAAACACATTAGAATTCGCCTTAAATGTGACCCATTTTTTTGCTCTAGAGCAGAGGAATTCCAAAATCTGCTTTTTCCTAAAGAAAATAAAATTTGGCTACAAACTAAAAACCGACCTTCAGTATCTAAAACAAAAACAGCTAGCGCGATGTAGGCGGTCAGCGCCATCTATTGTAATTATAACTAAAAATATTACTTTGCTAATCCGCGAAAAGATAACGTGCTAGTCAATCAGTGCTAACCCGTTATACTTACTTGCGTATTTTTACATGCAATTAATGATCCCACCCTCCCACCGCAAACATAAATACACAAATAAATATAACAAACCACCAACAAAAGAACAATACTCGACACGTGTTTCGCCTCTCTACGAGGCATCCTCAGGAGATGTTGACGGTCTGACGCCCGGCAACGGAAAACCCCACCGGGCGTCAGACCTTTTCGCGGATTAGCAAAGTAATATTTTTGGTTTTAATTAATGTGTTAATTGTAACAAGCTAAAAATTGACTTTTACATCTCATTCCGCCCGAACAAATTCCACTAGCGCGATGGAGATATTACTAGCGCCATCTACCGACAACCTCTCGCAACTCAGTCACATTGTACTAGTTTAGCCGGTTAACCCCGGGTTACTGAATGGCGCAACTGGCCCTTAGTATTTCAAACAAAAACCGCTAGCGCGTTGTAGGCGATCAGCGCCATCTACTGACAACCTCTCGCAACTCACCTGTCGGAACATAGTGGGGAAGTCATCAGCGTTCTCCACTTTCCTGATGCCCTTGCCGCCGCCACCCTCGGAGGCCTTGATCATCACGGGGAACCCTATCTTGTGGGCGGCGGCGAGACCTTGCTCTGACGTGGTCACGCAGCCGCGAGCGAACAGTTCCGATGAGATCTTGATCTTTTTACTGTTGTATTCCGCTTTGAGGTCTGTAACAAAGTATACAATACAATACAATACTCTTTATTGCACACCTCACATACACGTAGTTTACAACAAATGAACAATAACATAAACAAAAACAATAGAGGTAACAACAGGCGGCGGGCGGGCGGTAAAGTTTAGTACGTTTTTACAAGCTTTTATCAATGTAAGTATGTATATTCGGATCTAATCTTGCTAGCTAAATTAGGCTACAGTGTCTACTTCATAACATATGATCACGATAGAGTGCGACAGAGATATCTAAAATGCCCCAAGCACTTGTCACTTATGGCCATAATAATGATATACTTGTACTAACCTCTTCTGAATGTAACGTAGTCTGTCTCTAAGCTGTAATTTAATTGTTACGTTTTTTCTGATAACGTCCATAGGCTACAGCGTTACTTACCGCTTCCGCTCCATGGCAGCGTCGGTATATCCGCCGTTTGGGCCACAATGGAAGACGCGATCTTGTCTCCCAGCGCCCACGTAGCCTTTTATGACAATAGTATTATAAATAATGATATACTTACAGCTTCCGCTCCATGGTAGCGTCGGTATATCCGCCGTTTGGGCCACAATGGATGACGTGATCTTGTCTCCCAGCGCCCACATGGCCTTTTATGACAATAGTATTATAAATAATGATATACTAACCGCTTCCGCTCCATGGTAGCGTCGGTATATCCGCCGTTTGGGCCACAATGGACGACGCGATCTTGTCTCCCAGCGCCCACATGGCCTTTTCGGGGGGACCGATGAACACGACGCCCGCGCGATGCAACATCTCAGGTAATTTGGGGTTCTCTGATGCGTGGCCCCATCCTGCCCATACGGCCTGAAAAAGAGGAAAAGTTGTGTGAAATATGTGGGTAGATTAAGTAATCAGGCGCCGACTGAATGTGGGTAGGTTTATTTTTGTCTCTTAAATAAATCCTATACCGAACGGACGTGTTTCCTTGGTCTCATCCATATCCTGGCCTGAAGGCATATTTTTCAGTGGCGACGAGGATGGGATACCAAGAGAACCAAGAGAAGTCTGCAATGATTTTGATAGCACACGCAGTGCGAGTGTTATTTTAAACGTCAAACTTCTATGAAATCATGACGTATGAATGACACTCGCCAAGCGTGTGCTCTCTATATAATAAATGCAAAAAATGTGCGGTAAATTGTAACAGGGGGGAGTCAGGGGCTAATAGTAACAGTACCTGCACTTGAGTCCTGATAGCTATATCGACGATCAGCTCGACGTTGGCATAGTTGTTGTTGTTGGAGCCGCCGGGCACAGGCACGTAGTGGTCCGCCATTTTGATGTATTCCGCGTTCGCTTTCAAGTCCTCTGGGGTCACCTGTCAATAACAAAAAGTATTATTTTTCCAAAAAAGAACATTTTTGATATAAGCTTTAATCGCTTACTGTATCTTTCTTTTCTTTCACTAGGTACTCATTGAGACAATTCTAAAAAACACAAACACAATAGATATCTACGGCACCATGCCGCCGATGGATATTTTCTAATCATTTATTTTAAGTTTAGTTTTATTTATTTTTAGATTTAGTTTAAGTTTTATAGGTTAGTTATTTAATTATGTTTTTTTTAAGTATGTATATTAAGTTCGTATGCACTAATAAATCAAAACACAATTAGGTTGCGTTGTTTTATCAGAGTTCCTATGGCCACTTGTGTCCATCATCAGATTAGCTCGATGGTACCATAATAATGTAACGACAGCCTTGTCTGTTGTTGCCAACTGTATAGTAGGCGTTTTCCCCTTCCTGCTCCTCAAAGAATTTGGTTGGCCATCAAGGCTTGGAGGTCACAGACAATCCCCTGTGCTGTGGATGCACGGAGAAGGAAGAAACAGCCTCTCACATGGTGTTCATCATATCAGCCAGAGGACGTCCACTGCTGGACATAGGCCTCCCCCAAAGAGTGCCACAATGACCGGTCTTGCGCCACCCGTATCCAGCGGACTCCCGCGACCTTTACCAGGTCGTCAGTCCACCTTGTGGGGGGTCTACCCACGCTGCGCCTTCCGGTACGTGGTCGCCACTCGAGAACCTTTCTCACACCTTTCATACAGGGCAAAACATCCGAGAGACCTCCTCAACATTAAAGCCCGATTTAGATGAGGGGTTGTGCACAAATCACGCGAGGTGTTTTCGGCTACTTTTTGAAGTTAGCAAATTGCGGGCATTTTTCTCTGTCACTCTAATTACGCCTTCATTGGAGTAAAAGAGAAAGATCCCCGCAATTTGCGAATTTCGGTTTTCGCGGTAGCCCCTCTGGGCTGGCAGGACTAAAGCCGACCACTGACCAACAGTCCGCAGGACGATATCGGCCGGTCAGTTGTTCGGAGCTGTCAAATTTTTGTTCTAACTGACAGGCCGATATCGTCCGGCGGCCTGTTAGTCAGTGGTCGGCTTAACCTACCCGCTATCACGCAAAATAGGCGCAAGTCGTCGAGTTGTGGAAAATCGCCCGAACTACAATACAATACTATGTGGCTCACGAGCTCAGGTGGCCTCTGCCGGCGGGCGTCTGGGGGGCATGGAGGAGGGCATCCACAGACAAAACATCCTCTAGACTGAGCATAGTCGCGCTATCCCCTCTGCTACGCATACGGTAATTTTACTCCATGTTAGAGTCGAAAGTGTCTTTGTGTGACGTCCGTGTCTTTGAACGGACCAATCACATCACGGGACTTCGCTCACCTCGTCCCGCGCACCCCCGCATTTTTGGCATCATCGGTAGCATGAAATAATTGCTCTAAACTCGGCATAGAGGATTCCTAGTCTATGGGGGCATCCCTCTCTAGGCCATCAGCGCTCTGTGAAAGGTTCTTAATTTGTCACGTTCCACGGCAAAAGGTACCTTATGGCGGCTGGCGCTTACGTCGCATAGCGGCACAATAATATTGGAGCGGCGTTAATAATAGCGTAAGCGCCAACCGCCATAGGGCGATTGTGCACTACAATGAATTTTACTGTCCGGCAGTCCGAACTTTTACGGTCCGATATGGCACGCCATTAAATGTATTGCGGGCAAATTGCGGGCATTTTTCTCTGTCACTCTAATTACGCCTTCATTGGAGTAAAAGAGAAAGATCCCCGCAATTTGCGAATTTCGGTTTTCGCGGTAGCCCCTCTGGGCTGGCAGGACTAAAGCCGACCACTGACCAACAGTCCGCAGGACGATATCGGCCGGTCAGTTGTTCGGAGCTGTCAAATTTTTGTTCTAACTGACAGGCCGATATCGTCCGGCGGCCTGTTAGTCAGTGGTCGGCTTAACCTACCCGCTATCACGCAAAATAGGCGCAAGTCGTCGAGTTGTGGAAAATCGCCCGAACTACAATACAATACTATGTGGCTCACGAGCTCAGGTGGCCTCTGCCGGCGGGCGTCTGGGGGGCATGGAGGAGGGCATCCACAGACAAAACATCCTCTAGACTGAGCATAGTCGCGCTATCCCCTCTGCTACGCATACGGTAATTTTACTCCATGTTAGAGTCGAAAGTGTCTTTGTGTGACGTCCGTGTCTTTGAACGGACCAATCACATCACGGGACTTCGCTCACCTCGTCCCGCGCACCCCCGCATTTTTGGCATCATCGGTAGCATGAAATAATTGCTCTAAACTCGGCATAGAGGATTCCTAGTCTATGGGGGCATCCCTCTCTAGGCCATCAGCGCTCTGTGAAAGGTTCTTAATTTGTCACGTTCCACGGCAAAAGGTACCTTATGGCGGCTGGCGCTTACGTCGCATAGCGGCACAATAATATTGGAGCGGCGTTAATAATAGCGTAAGCGCCAACCGCCATAGGGCGATTGTGCACTACAATGAATTTTACTGTCCGGCAGTCCGAACTTTTACGGTCCGATATGGCACGCCATTAAATGTATAGGTATAGTAGCTTGTGCACTAGACGTAATTTTACCGTCCGACATTTTACTTTTCCCCATTCTGGACAGTGTTTTTCCGGTCCGAGATGACAGCTATGTAAAACGTGTTTATGCTTGTGCACTGCGTCTGGAATTAGTATTATTGACTTGGCCGGGCGGGGGCGGGCTAGGGGGGGTGTGTGTTTCATGCCACTGCGCCGCTCCTGCGAGTAAAAAGACGGACAAGTGCACAAGCCAATCATCCGTTTTTTTCATGCAACATCGGACCATGAAAACTCGGACTGCCGGACAGTAGAATTCATTGTAGTGGTAGTGCACAATCACCCATAAGGTACCTTTACCCGTGGGACGTCACATTTGACTAGAACTTACCATAACGACGAACCGCACAGCCCGTTCGTTCTTGAACATCTCGTACGACCATCTTCGGATCGAGCGCATGCATTTCACTGCTCCGATACCGTTGTTCGCTATGAGGACCTGCAAGAAAAATAAACAAGTATACAATGTTAAAGTCAATTTCAATATATATTTTTATATTATCCTCTAGCCGCTCAGAGACCTATAAAAAAGTCTCCTGTTCCATTCTAATTTGAACTTTGTGCTGACAAAATAAAATTTCATTTTGCTTGGCGAGGTTTGACGAATGGGCGGCTAGAGGATATAGGACATTCTTACACAGATTGACCAAGCCCCACAGTAAGCTCAAGAAGGCTTGTGTTGTGGGTACTCAGACAACGATATATGTAATATACAAATACTTAAATACATATAGAAAACAACCATGACTCAGGAACAAATATCTGTGTCGTCACACAAATAAATGCCCTTACTGGGATTCGAACCCAGGACCATCGGCTTCACAGGCAGGGTCACTAGCCACTAGGCCAGACCGGTCGTCAAAAATTCCCCACGGTGTTTTCCTTTACCGAAAAGCGACTGGTAAATATCGAATGATATTTCGTACATAAGTTCCGAAAAACTCATTGGTACGAGCGAGGGTTTCAACGCGCAACCTCCGGATATAAAGTCGCACCTTCTTACCGCTAGGCCACCAGCGCTTCAGAATGGAGAGCCTTGGTCACAGAATAAATAATAGTACTAAGTACAGAAGACTCACTCTCTAACAAAACGCGTCTGTCACGATCAGCACAGATATGGCCGCTAGGTGGCGACAGCGCCACGTGCGGCTTATGGCAAACCCCAAAATTGGGGCCGAACGGATGTACTTTTAGCTACCTGTAGCAAAGCGACGAAATGGCGGAGTGAGGCACGCCTGCCTTGGTGCACAAAATAACGACCTCATGTGGTCGCGACCCTCATGAGGAAGAAGACACTAATTGCATTTCATCAACGGCGTGTTCATGACGAATATAATTATAATGAAATACATTTGAATGTCACGATCACAATAATGCCATTTAATTGATCATAATTGATCATTAGCGCGATCTTAGGTCAAGATGCAAGGTCTCTGCGCACACAGACAAAGATTAGAAAGATTATAGGATCCATAAATGTTGCATTGATATTATAAAAATAATAATATAATATAGCCTTTTATTTCTACATAAAATTTTACATTTCGTTGTTTATATAATACTTGATATTTATTTGAAATCAAATTTTACAGCATTACAGCTAACACCAATGCACTGTAAAATTAAGTAGTAAAATTAAGTACCTAAGTAATAATAAAGCGATTACTAAGCTACCTATTGCATGTTTGATTCGCAAAAACGTAAAAAATCTTTAAAAAGTTTATGACTTTCGTCGGCAAACAAGTCGGAGTTAGGTGCAAAAGATAAAAAATTTGTTTATGTGGATCCCTTATGGGTGCAGGCCTCCTTCATATCCTTCCAGCGTTTCCTGTCCCTTCCTAGTAGCATCCCATTTTTTCCCTGCTTTCCGTAAGTCGTCAGACCAACGTGTTTTTGAACGTGGCATTGATATTATGAATGTGAATATCTGTATTTTTTTTCCTTCATCACACTACGGTGGGTTTAATTTATATTTTTAACTTAACTGAGACTCTTGAGCAAATTTGATATGTTACTTTTATTTGTTAATACCACATCATCATCATCATCATCATCATCTCAGCCATAAGACGTCCATTGCTGAACATAGGCCCTTTTTGGGGGATGAATGCCATAATCGCCACGCTTGGCACTCTTGGCAGGCGGGTTGGCGATCGCAGTCGAGTACACCGAATTTGAGGGACGCTGCTGCCCGTCCACCGGTGGTCTTGGACGTAGTTTAAGGACATACCCAGGTCGATAATACCACATACCTTATTAATAGCCTTCGTGCCCTGGAACCTCTTGACAAACTCCTCCGGCGTGGCAACGGTGAAATCTTTCTCCTGGAACCTTTGGCTGTGGATCACCGTACCCTGGGACATAGACGGCCTGCGGGAAGAACATACTTTTGTTAGAATATACCTTAAAACCTATAGTCCGCGACAGCCGCCACAGCCTCCTGAGCATAGTAGCGGGGAGGCGGGACAGTGGCCTAGTCAGGCACTGGTCCTCGCTTCACTTAGGTTTAGGTACTAATATAGTTGTTTAAGTATTTTCTTGTTACTAACACACTATGGACACTTATTAGTCTGAAATAAATGCATTTTATTTTTATTTTTTTATTTTATTTATAGATCAGTGGTTTCCAAACTGGGGGTCGGGAGCCTCTGCCAGCTTTAAAACAATACATAAGTGAAACATTTTGTTTGTGCTAAGGCGGTTGCGTCATGAAAAAGTTTGAAAAATACTGCCATAGATAATAAATGTGTCCGTTAGCTCATTGGGAAGATGATGTGTAGGATGACATTCGAAAAATCATGGGGCACTTTTGGATGAGACTAGCCTAGATCTGGGATAAGTGGCGTACACAAAGAGAGACCTATGCTCACCAGTTGTCATCTACTCTGTGCCCAATTAAATGGAAGAGAAATCTGAGGTTCTTTAACTGATTTCATTTAATTTATTTTAATGTTTTCACTCTCGTAGAGCATGTTTATTGTAATTTCTAGATCTCTAGACCTACAGTAAGGTAATATTAGATTTTATTAATACATACATTCAGTCATAAAGTCAAGTAGACAAAAACTAGAGCTGGACAGAAACTAGCACAATGACCCACAGTACTTACAGTATGTAAGCTTTAGCAATATATATCTAATGGTTGACCATTTAATAAATGGCTGATAATTTCTTTATATTTAAAACATTGTGAAAAACCGGACAAGTGCGAGTCAGTCCCAGTCCCAGTGTCTCATCGACACCACAGGTGACCAGAGGGCTGGCAGCTACCTCGGCCAGAGAATAAGCCTGGCCATCCAAAAAGGAATCGCAGCCAGCCTCCTGGGCACCATAACAAACGAAGGTGACCTGAGGAGCATTTTACCTATAAGTTAATTTAAGATCTGTTAAATTAATATTATTTTTAGTATCATTTTGATTGTTATTGGTAAATAAACAGTCTAATATTCTATAATATATTATGATTATTATGAAGTCTGATTTCTAAATTATTATTACGTGTATAAAAATGTGAAGTACGCAAGTGAAATTAAGTGAAATCTCCGTGGCATACTTATTACAATCTCTGCCCTATCCGTTTAAAAAAAAAGAAGAATATTATAAGTAAATTAATGAGCAAAGAACCTTTAATACATCCAAAGAATCTCTGCGAAACATTATTAAAATACGAAATAGAAAACTTCTTGTATTTATAATTTCTAACCTGTATGGGCTCTCTGAGTACAATCCATTCATTGAACGATACATTTTCCACAATAAACACAATAATTATAACACTAATAAACTAAATCGCGCGATTTAATATCGTATTTAACTGTTTTAAATAGTAAATATTCATCATTTCGATGCCGCACGATAGATTTGTTTTTACTTTATACTGTTTGACGTTTAATTCGCCAATTGTACTTCCTGACGGATCGTACGATCGTGTGCTCCCGCTCACTCCTATTGATTAACTAACGTTAGAGTGGGACGATAGATAACTGAATCAGAGTTGCCATTTCCCAGCAAAGGATTGCATTAATTTCATAATTTGTATTAGTCTAGCGCATGTTTACCCTAGAGAAGTGAAAAGGTCATATCGATAAAGTTGATGTAAACAAACAACAAGATAATACCATTTGTGATTATCAAAGTCAATTAAATCCATTATCTGTTCTCGTGTATTAGGAACTTAGTGCTTGCAAATATGGAATTGATTTCGATGTTATAACAAGGGTCGCAATGGGGTGCACTTGTCTTGGAAAAATCGTACACAGAGACGCGGGTCTGCAAACTTCACCGATAATCGAACGCAATATCTTACTGATAAAAGAGAAAAAAGAAAATAAAGGCTACAAGCTACGTTAAATTTAAAATATAACATACATATAATATAATACAGTACAAATGTAAATGAAATCTAAGCCGCATTTATTTGAATACCTACTTGACCCTATGACGTCATTAATTGCGTAGGACGTATGTGTCGTGCGATGAAATTAATTGCAAGTAAAAATGTGATCTGAAATTATGACTGGCAAGCAACCAGGGCCCAGTTTTATAAAGTTACAAGTTACAAGTTTACAGGCGTTTACTGGCAACACTTGCTCCGTTTTTTACAATTTGCGTTTTATAAAAGTACTGTGTTACAATTTTACAGGTTACAGGTACAAGTGCCTGTAGCTCAACCATAGACGAAAATACGGGAGTTTTATAGTTTTAAAATCATAATCGAACAGACGTTTTATAAAAAAATTGTAAATTACAAGTGTAGATTGGTACACTTGTAACAAAAACTTACATACGTCTTGAGTCCTGTAACAGCACAACAGCAGTTACTTGTAGACTCGTTTTCTGAGAGATTTTAAACTTTACTCTTTATTGTTAAGCACCAACGCCAACGATTGTGCCAGGGCATGCATACTTTTCCATGCACTGACCTTATCAGTTTTTGTTAATGTATCTGAAATATATAGTAAATAGGAAATAAAGTGACAATATGTTTGATATTGATTTTATTGACAATTCGTTTTATTTTATCTACTAGGAAATGGAAAGGGATTATTGCCGATATTTGTCGTTGATTTATTAGCATTCGTCTCTTTATATAAGTATAGTGCATTCACATTATGGTAAAGTGTACTATTCATAATTTTCGATACACACCGTATTTATCTTTGAGCCGCTACCGAAACGATACATTTTAATGTAAGAATGTGAAAGAGTACCTACTTATTTACATGTTATTTACTTATTACGTAAATATTTCATTAAATCTAACTTAATCTGAATCTGAAAACGGCCCAAAAGTATAACCTTGGCATGGAACGCCGCTCTCAACCACTCGATTTTTCCTTCATTTCTGGCCATTTTTCCAGTAATTACTGCAAACAAAAACACATAATTTAGTAGAGAACCGAGTCTCTATGACACACGTTTTTTTTAAAACAGTGATGTCCTTCACACCTGTAGATTTCACATGTAATCGAGATTGACCGTGGTTCTTTACAACTGTAATTATTTATGTGTATTTATAAAACACCTGTAGCCGTTCACAGTGCATTACAGGTGCCTGTAGCCTGTACTCTTGTAACCTGTAACTTGTAACTTTATAAAACTGGGCCCAGATGTCTTATTGACCGAGAGAGAATGAAGGTCTCTATTTCAGCTTGATCATAACGCAAGTTTTAGAGTCACGGAAGAAAGTATATAGGCTATTAATTAAAAAAAGGTTCACGCTCTTATTTTAAAACGACTTATGTTTTACACATACATAATTTTTATTCGCTCTATTCTCTAGAGATATTATTTTACGTAAATGCTCATGCCAAGTTTCAGGTAATTGAAGCATGTTTTTTTTTTAATTATAGCATATAACTTTGGTTTGTATTCAGCCAGCGATTATTCAGCGGTTTTTTGACAGCAGATTAAAAGAAATTTTACGCAAAGTATAATAAATAATAATGTATGTACCTACCAAGTTATGATAGTGCTTAGTAGAAGAACCCGTTTGATGATACGATTTCCCGCGTAATACATTTTACATTGTTGTCTGCAACTTGTTTTTCGTGCATTTTATTCACGGTGAATATACTCTTATCTGTTTAAAAATATTGTTGATGTGGTTGTGGTTCCTCTATAAACTTCTAAAGATATTTAGCATTTAAATATACTGTATAATAATATAAAGCCTGACCAGTAATACATGATCATTGTCAGGAGGGCGCTTTTATTCTCATGTATAGGGTGACTGTTCAGTTTAGTATGAAAAAATCGGGCAAGTGCGAGTCGGACGCGTACGAAGGGTTCCGTACCATAATGCAAAAAAAGGCAAAAAAAAAACGGTCACCCATCCAAGTACTGACCCCGCCCGACGTTGCTTAACTTCGTACAAAAATCACGTTTGTTGTAAGGTTTACTCGGGTAATTCCGAATGTCGAAAACTGTCGGATAATTCCGAAAAGAGACTCTTATTATGATGGAATTTAGGGTGATTTTCATCTAAATTTCGGAATTATCCGACATTCGGTATTACCCGAATACACCTTATGAGAGCCCCACTTAAATCTTTATTTTATTCTGTTTTTAGTATTTGTTGTCATAGCAGCAACAGAAATACATCATCTGTGAAAATTTCAACTGTCTAGCTATCACCGTTCGTGAGATACAGCCTGGTGACAGACAGACGGACGGACGGACGGACGGACGGACAGCAGAGTCTTAGTAATAGGGTCCCGTTTTACCCTTTGGGTACGGAATCCTAAAAATTAGTTCCAGTGAAATTCCGCAAGATGGCGCTCGATCATATACCTATTCCTGGTCAGGCTTCACCTATCCATTTACTAGTTCGAGAACAGGATCCAATATTAAAAACAAGCGTTTACATAATATTATCGAATCGAGTTGACCTTGCTTAGCTTATGAGGTGGAACGTTAATACATAATTATAAATGTCAGAGGTACAGTCAAGGAATTTAAATTCCGACCCATTTCGTACTTTGTCACAGTGACAATCAATATGAAAGCCGCTAGAGACCTCATACGGTTGTCACTGTGACAAAGTACGAAATGGGTCGGAATTTAAATTCCTTGACTGTACCTTTGACTTTGTACTTCTCTTAAATTTCTACGAATTCCAAATCGTTTTTCTTTTATTTTATGATATAGGATGCAAACGAGCTGACGAATCGCCTGATGGTAAGCGATTAACGTCGCCTATGGACACCAGCAATATTCGAGGTGTTGTAAGTGCATTGCCGGGCTTTAAGATGGCAGAACGCTCTTTTCTTGAAGTTCGTATCGGTCTGGAAATACAACGCAGACGACAGTTCATTTCACAGCTTGGTATACTGAGTAAAAGTAATGTAGTTTAGTATAGTAGTATAGCGTATAGTAAAGTGACTCGATTTGTGTACATTTTCTTTTTAATAATAATGTACAAGTACTTACGATTTTGAAGAGACTACGACAAAAACACGACTTAAGTGGAAAATTGTACATGAAAACATAATAAATTAAGTTGCAGATACATATCAACGTAAATGGCGTTATACGCGGGATATTCTATTAAATAGGATTTTACTAAGCTAGTTATAATTACTATTTTTACTACTACATATACAGTATGTGTCTGACCATGGGGCTTTAATTCCAGGGCTTGATTTTACTCGCTAAACTGAGTTACTTTCACTATGGGACCAACCCTAAAATCGGGGAAGTCTTTTTAGCTTTTCCATAGAAAACGTCGACATCTGATCAGCCAAAATGTATAAAAAAGTAAAAAAAAAAAAATTCGGGCTTTCGGAGTTGGTGCCATTAGCTCAGTTTAGCGAGTAGAATCGAGCCCTGAATTTAAAGCCCCATGGTCAGTAACACCCTGTATAATACAATTATATATACGAAACAATACGAACGCATAGTAATATATATTATCTAAACCTTATTCTTTTGACAAGTATTGACAAAATAAGATCAACCAAGTATTTCTTTCGTAGGTATAACTTCTTGTTAATTTATGATATGCATGGAGGTAATGTAAATAAAACCGGTTTATTACAAAAGTGTGTCAAATGACCTTACGTGCATAAAGAAGGCAGTATGTAGTTACATAAGTAAAATAACCACTTGTAAATATGTATATTGAATACAGTACGGCTACCACGAGTGAATATGTCAAACTTGACGTTTACGCTAGCACAGAATAAATAATAGAACTAGGTACAGAAGACTCACTCTCTAACAAAGCGCGTCTGTCACGATCAGCACAGATATGGCCGCTAGGTGGCGACAGCGCCACGCGTGGGTTATGGCAAACCCCAAAATTGGGGTCGAACGGATGTACTTTTAGCTACCTGTAGCAAAGCGACGAAATCGCGGAGTGACCCACGCCTGACGCTAGCGACAGTAGCGACTGCTTGAACTCGATTGCATTCCATCTCAATCGCACTGATGTATTGATTGGTGCAATCGAGAGGTAATACGATCGAGTTCACGCAGTCGAATGTCAAATGCAAACTCATGGTAGCCGTGCAAGTAGAGATAGCACTCCAATGCCGATACTTTATAAAGATGGACTATAAAAAACACATATTCCAAGGGACCCTGGCCTTAACGAGTTTTATGCAAACAGTCATATTCCTAAGCTAATACATACATGGCAATTGTACATTGTATGCAGGTACATGCAGAATAGTATTGCAGTTTCGTCACTTTTCGTCGCTTAGTCAGAAAATTTATCATACCATTAGCTAACGTTTACAACTACTTTAATGAATATAACGGCAATAAATGTAATGACAGACACTTCTTATGATAATTTTAAATGCATGTCACGAAAAGACACTAAATAAATATACAATTGTCTTTATCATTATTTATTGCACATGTCGATAACAAAACACTATACAAATCACAATCTTAAAAGTGCCTAAAGGTAACACAATCGGTAGTCTTATCGCTAAAGGGCGATCTCTTCCAGACAATCTTTGGATTTTAAGCAATAAATAAACTACCCAAATCAAATATGTATAAAATGCATAAGGTGGAATTAGGGGTCATCCATTAATTACATCACACGTTTAGGGGGAGGGAGGGGGTCAAGAAAATGTGACATATTGTGACATGGGGGAGGGGGGAGACACAAACATTGTGACGTCACTTTAACTTCATGAGTAACCGTACATTTAAATAACAAGATTTTAAAACGATAATCATTTTTATTCGTTTAAGTTACTTTCCTGAGCAGTTTTAAGTTATAAAATTACAAATATTTATATCGTCAACAAATATTTTGATAAAATATTAATAATACTTAGGTACTTACTTAATTCGATTTGGCGATTTCGTAGAAAAAATGTGACGTCACACTAGGGGGGAGGGCGTTTGTCAAATGTGACCAAGTGTGACAAGGAGGGGGGGAGGGGTCAACAAACCTAGAAATTCGTGTGACGTAATTAATGGATAACCCCTTATCCCAAAAAAAGTGTTAAATTCGGCATTTGAAATTATTTTTTATAACGCCACCCGCAATACTTTTGTTACTTTTATTAGATGTAGTACTTTTTTTAAGTACATACATACATACATTATATAAAAATATGCCTAACTATAGTTCGTTTTATTTAGCATTTAGAAAGAACTCAACAGAAGCAAGCGTGCAGTTTTTATTCTCTTTAATTGTTAATAATTATTGAATTATCTAATGTAGCATGGTCAATACATATAATTTACTTCAAATTATTACCGCTAAAAGTGCCGGATTTGGAACCACAAGCTTACTTCTGCGAAGTTCTTTCTAATGCTAAAAAAAACGGACCATAGTGAAGATGTAAGTAATACGAAAAAAAAGGTGTAAGTAATGTACAGATTTTAGAAGAGTCGACAACGACTAAGCAAGCGTCCACATAAGTATAAACATATAGCTATTACAAATCGTCAAGCAGAATTTCTAAATTAATAATTTCTAAACTAGATTACTACACTTGCGAGTCTTGTGACTAACTATAGAAATTATTCATTAGTATATTAGTATAATTATATATTAAGCAGTTATCACGTACACTGTACCTTGTATATTTACTCCAAAATTTAAGCTTCTTCAAATTGTACAGAAATCGTACCGATATTACTAATTTATTAGGAAAGGTCATTGTATCCTTATTCAGAGCGCAGTACACTACGAAATACAAAACAGTATGCAAGTGTGCAGCATGGTTCGGGATGTATATTTAGCTAGGGATTTAAGTCCAAATTGGTAAGTCAGATCTTTACGGCTACCATCAGTTTGGCATTGACAAAAACGCTATCGTGAACGTAATTTACTTTCTATGCATCTCGCTTTTACTGACACATTAGTGCGAAAGAGATATATAGAAAGTAAATTACGTTCACGATAGCGTTTATGTCAATGCAAAACTGATGGTAGCCGTACTGTCTGGCAGAAAAATCTTTCTATGTATGGCAGGAATTAGGTAAAACGATTTATTTTCGTACCATTTCGGACCTTGTCATAGTGACAATTAATATAAAAATCGCTAGGGACCTCATACTATTGTCACTGTGACAAGGTACGAAAAGTTACCGAAATTAAATTCCTTGACCGTACCATCGCATCGAACACACTGTTAAATGTACGAGTGTTGCTGTTTGTACAGACAGACAAACACATCAGCACAGAATAAATAATAGTACTAATAGGTACAGAAGACTCACTCTCTAACAAAACGCGTCTGTCACGATCAGCACAGATATGGCCGCTAGGTGGCGACAGCGCCAAGCGCCAAGCGCGGCTTATGGCAAACCCCAAAATTGGGGTCGAACGGATGTACTTTTTGCTACCTTCAGCCAGGGCCGGATTAAGGATGTCGGGGCCCCTAGGCAGTGCGAAGCTCGGGGCCCCCTACAGTCAATTCTGCACACAGTACATTCAGTACAGGGAAATAAAAGTTTGCGTTTTTAATTTCAATCTTCAGGCGTCGGCCGAGCCGATCCAAATCGAACGATGTCTTTTTCGCTCTTATTGCGTGGACATAAAGCTTTATTCTATCGGTTTTTGCCAATTCCGCGTCGCGTCAAGTGTGGGGAGAGCCCTTTAGGCTTAAGGCCAATTCCCAGTGGAATACCAAAGATGAGAGCTTCAGCGTCACTTTCTTATCTACCTCTAATGGTCAATTTTAAGCGAGGCTAAAAGCTAAGTTCACTAGTGCCGCAAAGTTGATTTTCTCAATAGTTAATATTTTGAGAGGCTGAACAGCCATTGTCCGACCATAAGCCTGCAATAATATTGATAGTACTCGCAGTGCAAGTGTTATGTTAAACGTCAAAACTTCTATGAAATTATGACGTATAAATAACACTTGCACTGCGTATGCTATCAAAATCATTGCTGACTTTTCTTGGTCTAGGTACCTCTATTAATTTACCAGTCAAGCTAACATGCAGATACAGAGTCAATTAAAGAAGCAAATATAAACGCGAGCGCAGCGAGCGCGAATTTTTTTGACAATATCGCAAATTGTGAAACCGTGTTAAAAGGCCGGGTATCAATCTTCATCTGGGCCTAAAAGTCCGAAGTGCCCCAGTGAGGCGAGCTTTCATGCGAAGTCAAAGCCGTGCTTCATCAGGCTTCAGGATAAATAGTTCAGCACAGACACGAACCAATGTCTTTTGTATTAAAAAGTGAGACCGCAGGCCGAGCTTGGCGCAGCGACGCCAAAGGCTAAGCTGAAGTAGAGGAGATGTGGAACACAATAAAGAAAACCTCTATTATTACAACTTTACAACAGGTACATACGCAGAATGCGCCTCGTAAACTTTTACGTATTGCTTCAATTTTATTACAGTATTTCATTAATTTAAAGAATGGATCGAAAAAAAACAATAACAAAGCATATTCATTATTATAACATAAAAAAATTTACTCATGAATTCTGAGCCTTTTGAGAATTTTATTTGGTGCGCGCTGTGCCGCCGGGGCCCCCTAGCCGAGGCGGGGCCCCCAAGCCGAGGCGGGGCCCCTAGGCAGTTACCTACTTTGACTTAGGGTTAATCCGGCCCTGCCTTCAGCAAAGCGACGAAATCGCGGAGTGACCCACGCCTGACATCAGTTCCAATTTCCGAACCTAATAGCCGCCATATAATTATTAAAGATATACAGAGTGTACCTACACAACAAACTTTATTTACTTCAAATGAAAATAACTATAGAGTTTGGAATGGAACAAACGAAAAACCGACGAAATAAAATTTTATTCCTACAAGTTTATAACAACAATTATTAAGTTGATTGATTTGTATAATTAAAATGAAATTTAATTGGAAAATAACGACCTTAACGATTATTTACCCATCAACATCCGCATCAACATCCTGATCAGACCTGTACACGATAAAATTTCATAAAAGGAAAAATATTGACACTCTTATTGACATCAACTTGTTTTACAAATCGTGTTTATTGGTTGTTTAAACAACAGTTAAACATGCGTTACATACATACATACGAATCATACGATATTAATATGTGCCTGAAATAAATAATTTCAATTTCCATTAATTCAGGGTGGTTTTCGATAGTGTACATTAGGGTATGTGTAAAAAAAAAGGGTTAAATTTTACCCAATTTTATTTAAATTATTAGTTTTTTTTAATTTTTTTTAAATTTCGTAGTAAAATCTTTGGCGGTACACCTAGTGGACGCGTTTGCTACTTTTGATAAAAATAAAAAACAAATGCAGAGTAATAACAATAGGCCGGTTATAAAGCTTCAATTATATATTTTATTTTAAGTTTAATAATCTATAAATAAAAACACTGTTAAATTTAAATTAAATTGGCAATAAATTCACCCCTTTTACACAAACCCTAATGTCACTATCGTAAACCCCCTATATACATTGAAATTGAAATTATTTATTTCACCCCTTTTAATATTGTATACTTTATCGAAAACCAACCTGTATGATATTCAATTATTTGTACTAGAGGCGCCCCCTACGCTGAGTTTTAGGTAATATTCCCTATAAAAACTTACGTTAGCGTCTTCGGATTCGGGGGCTGCAGCAGTCCCTTACTCCCGTCCTGTTGCGTCCTATCCTCCTGTTTATCATCCTCCGGCTCAGCTTCCAGTGTCATCTGGAACTTCTGCATATTCGGCAACACCTCTGTACCCTCGTCGAGTTCCCATGACGGTTGTTCCTCATTGTCCCCAATGACAAAACGCTTCGAGGTCCTTCGTTTCATCATCACGCTGCTGTATACGTATCTTGCAGCGTTTGTGAAAGCGGTGAACACACTCATACAAATTCTAACTTCACTTGAACATTTTTATAATTTTCCTGTATAGAAAACACTATTTAAACTGTGCAGGTGCGTATTATCACTATGCGTTGTAATTTGACCGGGATTTTGGTATTTTTTTTATAATTTTCTTGTGTAGAAAACACTACTAAACCTGTGTTGATGCCACTTTTATCACTACGCGTTGCAATGTGACCGGGATTATGGTAATAGAAAGTATTTAATCTAATAATTAGGTAACGTGTTATAGTGAAGTCATTAGCGTAATATTGCACATTAAAATCACTAATAATTTTGTATCCACGTTTCTGGACTATAAAAATGTTGATACTAAACTATTAAGAAGAAAGTGTTAACACGTTTTCAGAATAGATGTTATCGTAAGTATAATTAAAAATCTCTGTAAGAACGTAAGCTAATGAATTAACTATTAAGAAACTTGCAGATGAACCGGCGCCAGTGACACGACTGAAGTGTTTACTCAGTTTAAGGTCGATTTGCGTCATTTTGAATAGCACGGTTTTACATACATTTTAAAAATAAACGATTTATTTTACATGTACGTCGATATGCATTTTTTGATTATTTATAGTTCAATTATAGGTGCTATCCACTCGCAAGGGCAGCAAGTAAATCAACAAACAATACGGTTATCGCTTTTAAGAAAAAAAAATTAATAATAAATATCCCACCAAAAACATTTTCATATAAAATGTTGCCAAGACTATGCCTATGGTTATAAGGCACGCATTTTCAAAAAAATATCAGAAGTTTTGTAGAGCCAAGCTCTGCAAGCTCTAACTTCACAAACTCTACACCTCAGTCAAAATATGCGGCTGGCCGTTTCGCTACCGTCACATGTAAAATTTATTCACGATTCATTATTTTTTATTATACAAAAGTTCTTGTAACAATGATGTGAATAGTTACAGATTATAATAACGGCTTAATATCACATATTTTTCCTTAGTTACAGAATACAAATGTATACAGGGCGTTAACGTTTTGATGTAAAATGCTTAGTTTTAAGTATCTCACGTTTGACATTGTCCTTGACTTTTGTAATATAATTATACGCATAAAGGTACGTAACACGCGTATTGGACTTTGTACTATGTTTAGCTAAGAAAATAGTAGTGTTTGCATGTAAAACACGGAAGATGAATCCACCTTTCAATACGAGTGTACCTATTGATAAAGCAAATACAGACCTATATGTTTCTATAATGGGTATGGCATTTAGTACAGTCACCTGCAATAATATGTTACTCTTCGAAGGCCGCAAAAATATGTGACACGCTCTTATGGCTCTACAAATAAGACAGTGTCAGATATTTTTGCGCCCTCCGAAGAGTAACATATTATTGCAGGTGACTGTACCAATGCGTCGTATTTAGCCACAAAAATCAAATTAAATCAGCCTACAAAAATAAAATAAAAATATGTAATTTTGGAATTTAAAATGAAAAGAATTGGCAGTGCGTAATCGTAATCAATATGAAAACCTAGGTAAACTATATAAACCTAGGTAATAAACATTTATTTATAACGGGTGTTATAAACTGAAAAAGATGCCATGCCATATACAGGGTGAAATTTAAATCACTGGCCATATTCATTCCCGGCACTAGGTTACACTTAAGGAATCTATTTAGCGAAAAAAAAGAGTACATTTTTTTTTAATTTTCATTTTTCAATTTTTAAATATTTTCCATGATTCGTGGTCACCCTTTTACCACAAATGTAAACAAACCTAATAGTAGGTTTTAACAACAACATCAGCAAAACCCTTATCTGACCTACACTAAACCTTATAATCGTTGCAATAGGGTCCACCCAGTTAGTGTTGGCGATGGTAGGCAGGTTTATCAATTTCGAGGGTAGTCTAAACCATTCCGTGCTAGCGGTAAACATAACGGTAAGCATAAATGATTAGTCACTCGTCACTCGCCAACCTTAAAATAATAATCGCGCGCGTACTAAGGTTTAAAAAAATGATTTCGAACCGGGAATATTACGAAATGGTACGGTGTTATTTATTAAGTGGTGAGTGTTTACGTGGTGCACAAAGATTATACGAAATGGAATCAGTTCCACGCCTTCGCAGACAAGGATTGAATCCAAGAGTACCATCTCGTGGGACTTTCGTTAATTGCGTCGACTTTATCAAATGTAAGTACATAAGTTGATTCAATTTTTTAAATACGCCTGAATGCAAAGATTCCTGACCTAGTTTTTACTCATTGTTTTTAAGCCACGGACGTTTTGTTAATAATCATTAGTCAGAAATAACATTTTAAATTAAAAATGGGTTGCCTTTGCATTTTGACGGTTCTAAACCCGTTAAAGTATGAAGGAACAATTAGCAACTTATGTAGGTAAGCGTCTTATCTCGCTGCAATAGGGTTCATAATTGGTGACGTGATTGCAAACAACGGGAGGGGCGGGGTGTCAATGACCTTAACTGATAAGAGAGAAGCGGGTGTAGTGGGTAGTTGTCGGTTCACCATAACGTACGAGGTTTTTAAGACAACTTGATGATGAGTTATTTCGAAAAAAATGTACTGAGCGGTATTAAAAGAAAAAACACGTGTTTAATATTTTTTCGAGTTCTTTCGGGTGTTTCAATTTGGTCAGTGATTTAAATTTCACCCTGTATATTATGTACCTAGAATTAAGCTTATAATAAAATATTTAACCAATGCTTATTATAGCAGATAGTTACATATTGTTATTAATGGGCTAATAATGTTCTTATATTATAATAATTATGACCTGCATTAATTTTCTAGAAAATTTTAGAATAGGAAGTGTATACAAATTCAGGCAATTTACTATTATTAATTACCTGTAACGGTTAATTACCGCTAGTTCCCATCAATGTCAAAAGTAATATAACTTTAATTAGACATTCTTTGAAATAGTATACGTAGAACAGAGAGATTTTTACTAAAACTATGTAATTTTATTTATAAGACCAATATTTAGAATAAATAAGAATGATAACTCGCCAAAATTAGACAATTTAAGGAGAACAATCAATCACATTAAATTTATTTTTGTACTAGAAGTGATGTCTGCAAGCAATATTATATTTTAATAACCGAAAACCTGTTATTAGGGTTTCGTAGTCACCTAGACCTTATAGTTACGCCACGTCCGCCTGTTGGAGGCTTAGTTAGTGCTAAAAAGCTGCAATTTGGCATGGATACATAAATCATGCATTAAGACAGAACTGTAAAATAAAAACTATTCAAAAATTTTTTTTAGGGTAGTACCTCCCATCATCATCATCATCATCATCATCATCTCAGCCATAAGACGTCCACTGCTGAACATAGGCCTCCCCCTTGGACCTCCATACGTGCCGGTTGGAAGCGACCCGCATCCAGCGTCTTCCCACCTCCCATACAAATATATTATTACTTTTTTTTTTGTTCGTTGTCCAATAGTGTGGGGTATTGTTAAATAGGACTTTCAAAATGAATAGCGGCCATAACAAATAATTTTTGATACTTATAGTTAATATTTTCGGAAATAATCACACCAAAAGAAATAAATGTGTCCCTCTAAGTTTTGAACCATGGGTTCAAAAAATATGAAAAAAATCGTAAAGCAAAAAGCTTAATAAATGCTTTCATTAAAAACTATAGCAAACATTATCAGTTCAGTAGTTTTTGAGTTATTGCAAAAATATTCTTTTCTTAGTAAAAAAGGTGTACAAAGCACTGGAAAATGCAAAGCAATATATTCCTCCAACGAAAACACAGAAATCTACATTATGTCTATAATTATTTTGTTTATTAAGGCTATAGAGGCGTTTTCACGTAAAGAACCGGTTGCCAAGGACGTTCACGAACGTCACTACGGATAAGTCATCGATAAAAACCGTGGTTCTCCGTCTGACAACGATTTAACATACACTATACAATATGTTTTTAAATTGAAGTATACATTATAGTTCGTTTTTTAGCATTAGAAAGAAGGTAAACAATCTAGACGTGTCTTGTTATAAAAAAATATTGAAAAACGCTTTAAAAAATAGTTTATTTATATTACTTATGAAACCACAAGAACGTAAAAGGTCATTATGATTTATAATTCTAACATATTTGCTGTGACTTATTTTTCGATGGTGATTTTTATTAAAAAGACATGTCAAAATCGCTTGAACCTAATGTTTCTAATGTAAAAATAACGAACTATTAACTATATGCATACTACAACGTATTATGTAACTCTTACTACTCGTTAAGAAGTTGCTATGAGGCCTGTGAGCTCTAATTAGCAATAAAAATATGATTAACTTAAAATATCTTAATAATTAACTATAAATATCTCATTGGCTGTCACTATCATTGGATTTCATCTTTTTACAATTCACACAGCTATTAACATCAGTTGATGTAGAGATGTAGTTATGTTTATACAAGTGAATCGTCAATGTTAAACGAAATCAATTAAAATTTCAAAATAAAATAAAAATACTAAAATGATAGTAGTAGTAGTTTTTTTACAGTATATGTGTTGTTTTATTTTTAATAACATGGGGTATCCGTATAGTGATTATTTTCGACGTCAAAGTAACATATATAGCTATCTATCTCAGATCATTAGGTAGTAATTACCTAATGATCTATAAGTACTCATTTAAAAAAATACAGTAAGATCGAGAAAGACTCGAAAAAGTCGAAAAACTACCTATACCAATACCAATCGATTACTTAGATATGAATCCTTTTATAAATCGCCGCACAATTGCCGTTTATTACGAGTTGGATTCACACTTAGTTGCTATTCAATGATGACCGTCTAACGGCCCAATTCGAATAATGCTCATAAGACTTCACAGCGACACGATACCGATGCGTCAGTGTCAAAAGTGACATTTCTTCAACCATAAGCATATACCTATATACTTACTTTACTCTTTGACCATAAGGCCCCATTCGCACGACAGCTTTTTCAACGTGCGTTTGAATGACACAAATGGATAACCATGTATGAATTCACACGACACCGGTGGCGCTTTTTATCAAGCGTTGTTGGATTTTCGACTTTAAGCCATGGTCATTAAATCGATTTTAGAGTGCGGACAGATTCAAGCGCTTTTTTAATGCGCGTTGAAATAGCTGTCGTGCGAATGGGGGCTAAGCGTCACTTTTGACACTGACAGAATGGTATAGTATCGCTGCGACATCTTATATGCATTATTCGAATTGGACCGTAAGTAAACTATGTCACGTTAAGGTCGACGCAAATTACTGATTCTCGGTCATTTTAGCAACTCCATAAATAAAGACAGTAAAAATATCAGTAAATTATCATTATTATTTTGTGTGCTTAAAGTGGCTATTACAATATATGCCATGTTCAGCATATGCACGGTCCCACTATTGGGCACAGGCCTCCTCTCATGTGCGAGAGGGCTTGGGTTATAGTCCCCACGCTAGCCCAATGGGGATTGGAGACTTCACATACACCTTTTGAATTTCTTCGCAGTTGTATGCAGGTTTCGAACGGTCTCGAAATGTAGAGATACTCGAATGTCTTTATTATATATGACATAATCTAAATTAACTTGTTTTATTTCATGACCGAAGACAATATATTATAATAAATACCTTAGGAACCAGTTATTAGCCTATTAGGTAACTTACACAAATAATATAAAACTTATTTAATCAGCTGCTTGAACCAGTTTAACTGCGATATAGTAACACATCTACATTATAATAACTACCGTGAAACCGCCCAATTCATGTTCAGTACTAGAACTATGGTCCACAAATTCAATATACGTACAGTCAAGGAATTTAAATTCCGACCCATTTCGTACTTTGTCACAGTGACAATCAATATGAAAGCCGCTAGAGACCTCATACGGTTGTCACTGTGACAAAGTACGAAATGGGTCGGAATTTAAATTCCTTGACTGTACATACATACATTAAGTACATTTATAGTGTGTCACGCCATTTCCGTCAATAGGAAAAAGCGACAAATTTAAAAAATGTAGGTGTAAGGATTATCGTTTCAAAGAAAATTTTATTTCCGCGCCTTTTTCCATTGACAAAGTTGTTTGACAGACTATAAATATCAATCCAATGTTCTTTTTGGTTTCAGTCTATGTTTCTTTTATTTTATAAAATATATAGATAATATAGAGACCAGAGAGTTGAAGAAAAAGATTCGAGCCCTACACCCCAGCAGGGGGTAAAAGAATGGAAAGAAAGATGGAAACCTACGACATCGACATTCCAGATTCTGGGTTCGAATCCCAGTAAGGGCATTTATTTGTGTGATGACACAGATATTTGTTCCTGAGTCATGGTTGTTTTCTATATGTATTTATATATTATATATATCGTTGTCTGAGTACCCACAACACAAGCCTTCATGAGCTTACTGTGGGGCTTGGTCAATCTGTGTAGAATGTCCTATAATATTTATTATTTATTATTCAAATAATAGCAGTGGGGATATTCCTCCTTTCGGGCATTCTCGGCTCAGCATTTCTCAGCATTAGTCAGCATAGCCGAAAGGGATACTTAGTGCCATACATTACAAAGGAACAGCATGATTCGTCCCCGAATCGCAGTCAAACTTCGGTTTTGTAGGAAGTGTCCTTTCTGTACGGTAGTACTATGTATTTATTCTGTAATAATAGTTACACCAAAACAAAGGTATTGGAGTTTATTTCGGCCATAGTAAGGCGGTTTCACGATATTAACTAAATTACCTAGAGGCCAATCATCGTGAGGATTTGTTAAGTAAAAATAAATGTTATGAAAAAAGGAGCTAATGCATGCAATGTACGTCAAAAGGACTGGTTCTATGACTGTTTGTCCTTCAGAAAAACGTTAATTGTGTTTGCTTATTTTGTAGTACATTCATAGAAAAAATATTGGTATGTACCTATATCTTTAAATAGATAATTTATTTATAGTACCTAATATTAAGTTCAATATACAGGATGTTTTTTTAGTCACCTGCAATAATTTACAGTGTGACCTATATATTATAGGTCGGGAAAAAAAGATTCTCCCATACAAAGATTTTATGAACAAATAGGTATAACAAATCGCTCTGCCTGTCTGTTATCTGTCAATATCTGCGAAAAGCATGAAGCCAACTGCCTATAGATAATAATCAAAGTAAACACTACACTAATACTAAACATTTGGTACTAGTTTCGCGAGGTGATAACAGCGATAACGAATATTTTGATGAATATTCTTATCTTTTATGCAATAAGTACATAGTAATACACGCTATTAGAACATATTCACTATAAAGATATCATCATTTTGATCCTTATCATAATCAAACATGACTCATTATCAACTTTTCGCGAAAATATATCGACAATCACTCCCACATCACTATTTTGACCAATTAAAAGATGGCAACATCGAAAAAAAGTAAACAAACCAAAATCGGGGCCAAATTTCGAACGCACTTTGAATTTGTTATCAAAACAAATACTTTCACTTTTATTATAAACACATTGCGTTAGCACAGAACTCGCGCCATAAACTATAAAATAAAAGTAGTGATTTAATATTTTTCGGACTGACGAGTTAGGTCTTAGTCTTACGAACGTGTTTTGAACGCGAAGGTTAGATACCTACTACCTATTTGCCGCCATTTCTGGCACCTACTAACGCAACTTAGCCGCTCAAATCCAAAATGGCGTAAGTTTCTATGACACTCATATACAGATACGACTTTTTGTTTAAACATAGTACAGGTGGCGTCATTCTTAATCGGAAGAGCTCCTAATATTATTTGCTGATAATCAGTATTTATTGCTTTGGATTAGAGTCGATTATTACACGACTGATAAGTAAATTAAGTTTGTTTGTTTACCAACTACTTAAATAGTCAATAAACAACTTTGTTAGAAGATTCTATGGAATATATCATTTGTAAGTGACATATAATCTCACTAAAAAACCTTAAAATGAAGGGTCTTCACAGTAAGGCTTTCAAATAAATATATTTTTAAATAATTACTTAAATATTATTATGATTAACTTTAGAAGTCCTGAATATAATAAATTTCGTAATATATTCCACTTAACCCCCACTTTGCACAATATCCTATTTTATTTAACACTTCGTTCGTACACAATGATATCAGTGATAACCTTGGAAAATACGCTAAATCGCCTGATGCTGACACATAACTATCATTTTCAAATTCGTGTTATGTAGTTTATTCGCTAAACATCAGGCGCACATATTTTCAGACCTTTGCCTTTAATTGATTCGACAACACAAATATAACACAATTGAAGGCATTATTGGTTCTTGCTTGGTGTACTTAAATGAAAATTCTTATCGATAACGCACATCACTATCGCGAGTACTAATAGTTCGTTTTTTTTAGCATTAGAAATAAGAATAAGGTAAACAATCTTGATGTGTCTTTTAATTGAAAAACACATTTTGAAATAAGTTACGGCAAATATGTAACAATTAGGAATCTAATACGATCATTTATATTCTTCTGGTTTTAAAAGTAATAGTTACTGTTTTTATAAAGTGTTTTTCAATTAAAAGACATGTCAAGATCGCTTATCTTCTTTCTTTCTAATGCTAAAAAAACGAACTATAGGCCAGTCAGCTATTCGGATTCAGAGGGCCCACGGCCCACCACGAAACACGAAATCTAAATAATATACACTGTGGCCAAAAAATAAGTGCATTTACGTTGCAAGGGAGGTTTGGGGATTATACTGAGCAACTTTTACTATGGGATCAACTCCGAAATCGTGATTTTTTTTTTCCTTCTCATAGAAAACTGACCTTTTTTTCGCGATTGTATCGCGGCCTGTTTGCGACTGTATCGAGACTGATGAGGGCCTACCGAGAAACGCGAAAATCCAAATTTCGTTATCTGCCTCTTTATCACTCTTGCATATTATGTTATAGTCAAAATGAGGAATATCGGTTTTGGTGTTTCGCGGTAGGCCGTCTGAATTGCTGCAAACAACCTTTCGTTATTTGGTAACGTGTTCTGATTTTGCTTACGAAAAAGTAAAAAAAAAATTTGACTCGTAAAAAAGTTTTTTTTTCTATGGGGCAGGTAGTTTCCTCCATACAAAAGCCAAATAGGTATTTCTTAAGTATCTTATTTTAGACTGGTCAAATATTTATAGTATTTTATCTTAGACTTACTTGAGTTTACTGCGTTTCTCTGCCAAAGCGAGCTGCTGGGCTAAGGTCAGCTTCGGCTTCAGGTTAGGAGGGGGGGCGTTGGGGAAGAAGTCCCCCCCTTCGTGCGCCGGGCCCTCGTCTTCGTCCTCCCCCACGGTGAACCCTGGCTTGCCCTGGAAGATAATTATAGTCAGACCGTAAAAAGTCTGCTGCGATTTTGATAGCCCACGCAGTGCAAGTGGCATTTTAAACGTCAAACTTCTATGAAATTATGACGTGTACATAACACTTACGCTGCGTGGGCTATCAAATCCGCTGCAGACTTTTATTGAGGCGACTCTACAAATATATGTATGGGAGAGAGATGGAAGAAAGAGAGGGAGGTCTTTGCCCAGCAATGGGACACAACAGGCTAATACATAAATAAATAACGAGTAGCATATTTTACAAGTAAGTAGTGTTTTAAGTTGTTGTAGAACCGATGGCCGTTAGGGCGGAAAGGTTCTCGAGTGGCGACCACGTACCGGAAGGCGCAGCGTGGGTAGACCCCCCACAACGTGGACTGATGACCTGGTGAAGGTCGCGGGAGTCCGCTGGATGCGGGTGGCGCAAGACCGGTTATTGTGGCACTCTTTGGGGGAGGCCTATGTCCAGCAGTAGACGTCCTCTGGCTGATATGATGATGATGATGATGATATTTTACAAGTCATCTTGTAAAATATGCTTAAATATTCAGGACCTAAAAAATCCGGTACCCAGTCCAGTACCAGGACCTAAAAAGTCAGTCGGACAAGCGTAGTGCTGTTCCGCTCACACAGCGGAGCGGCGTACAGATCCACATCAGAGGGCCTACCGCGAAATGTCGTTACTTGCCTCTCTATCGCTCGAATATGCATGAGTGATAGAGAGGCAACGAAATTTTGATGTTTGTGATTCGCGTTTATTGCCCTCCTGAACCATTTCATTCATACTGTTTAAAGGTTCTGTCCCACAGGCGCGTTTTCCGGGCGAGGCCTGAGCATTTTATATGTACATATATGTAAAAGGCGTATCCAGATTAGTCAATTTTTCGCCAATCTGATTCAATTGCCCGATCGAATCAGTAGGTGCGGATGCAAAAATACCATTCATATCTGATCAAATCAAATTACGCGCCACCCACAAAACGCGCCTGTGTGACGGAGCCTTAATAATCGCGTAAGACACTCACATTCTGTTCAGGCAGGTCTTCAGAGTCGATTTTCTCGAAATTGTCGCTCTCGCTCGAGGAGCACCTAGCCTGCTCCTGGTCGCTCATCTTCTGACCTGCAATCAAAATTTACTGTCAATATAACTGTACCTACAACTACAATCGCATCTCATATCATAGGAGCCTTGGGTCTGCTTGGCAACTAATCGCAAGAAATAGCGTAGGCACTATTATTCACATTCAATTCATTACTTGCATAAAAAAAAACAATAATAAGATGAAATATAATACAAACTATATATATCAATTAATTATATATAGTATACATATATTACATATACACGTAGGTACATTATGTTTAGAAAAACTAATTTTTTTGACAACATAACCCAAATAAATGTGTTATCTCGGAATGAGCTGTTACACGAATTTGAACCATATACATACATAAATAGGATAAAATTGCTTTTAAAACGGAGTCGGTAGTAGCAAGCAGTAGTAACCGCTGCATAAAAGAGACCTTAGAAAGAAGGATTTAAAGGGGGTTTAAACTCAAAAAAAAACATTTTTATGCACAAATACGGTAACACTTTTAACTCTCCTGAAAATCGCCAGTGTGATCAGTACGGCTACCATCAGTTTGGCATTGACATAAACGCTGTCGTGAACGTAATTTACTTTCTATGCATCTCGCTCGTACATATTAGTATTATTAGTGCGAAAGAGATGTATAGAAAGTAAATTACGTTCACGATAGCGTTTATGTCAATGCCAAACTGATGGTAGCCGTAAAGGCTCCTATAATGGCTCCTCTACACGATGGACCAACGCCGGCCACTCCAAGGGATGCATTTATGCGTTAGAAGGAGCAAGTGACATTGCTATCTCATTCTACTGCATGGCTGCGTCCCTTGGAGTGGCCGGCGTTGGCCCATCGTGTAGAGGAGCCATAACGTATTAACACTAGGTACTAACCATTACGACTAGAGATGCAAAACATATTAAAACACAACATAGCGGCCATTTTTCGGCCAAAACAGCCGACTTAGTCAACCCACGTCATAATTAAAACTGAATAAAAGTAAAAATGTCTAGAGAAAAGTAAAAGTTTAAAATCGCGCTCCGTGACTGAGCTGATTCATTTAATCATGTGAGATATACATTATTACTTTATTACTGTATTTATACACTCATGGACAAATTTAGAGGAACGCAAAAAAAGTTCAATTAGGTACTGTAACGCGAACTTTTCAAATATATCAATAATCTATGTTTACGTCGAAATCGAGGACTACTAGCGCCATCTAGTAGGCTCCATGTGAACTAAACATAGCTTGTTGATGTTTGGAGAAAATTCGCATTACACACGCTTAATTTAGAAATATATTTATTTATTTAAACTTTATTGACTTATGCTCTAGTTTCCTAGTATAACGGTGCCGTCATATAGCGGCCGTCTCCATACAAATACTACGACATCCATATTTAGCCGTATTATTTAGTATGGAGACGGCCGCTATATGACGGCACCGCTTTCTTAGGAAACCAAAGCTTAAGAGTTGTCTAACCGATGACCCATAAGTGCATGTCCAAGTTGATTGAGATAAATACACGTTATTCTTTAGATATCTCGTTTATCAAACTACTAGTTGTTGCCCGCGACTTTGCCTGCGTTGAATTAGTAATTTGGGTAGAGTTAGACCAAGAAAACTCTGCAACGATTTTGATAGCACACGCAAGTGTCATTTATACGTCATAATTTCATAGAAGTTTGATGTTTAAAATAACACTTGCACTGCGTATGCTGACAAAATCGTTGCAGGTATACTTCATCGATAAGGAAATATTTCGAACAAGTGCACAACCCTAGCGCACACAAATAAACATACAGGCATCAAGGTCTGTAGATGCCTTTAGCTTTAGGCTTTACTTTACGATTTTCGCATAATTTATAGATAGAGGTCTCCTTGGAGCCATCTCATTTGCCGCATTTTTTGGTAGCAAGTTTTTTCGACCTCTGGACTCGCCCGCATTCGCACTGTAGAATAGGTACACAGCATATCAACACCCAAAAAGCAACCGTAACTCTTAAATATAAAGTCTAAACTCGTCTGTGCTGTGTAATGCAATACCCAGCATTCCATCACGGAGGTATGCCGCGGGAATTCCTTAATGGAAAATAGATAGGGAATGGAAAATCGCTCTGCAACCATAGAAGGTAGGATTAGAGATGCCCCGAATAGTGAATTTGGCCGAATACCGAATATTCGGCCCCACCTCTCGGCCGAATACCGAATATTCGGCATGAAATGCGAACATTTTGAATCACAATTATTATGAAAACTGTTCGCCAACAAATCACAACGTTTGCTAACATATATTTTTATGTTGAGCAGAATCAATTAATGTAGTTAAAGTCAATCAAATCAGACCCATGATAAAAATAATATATTCTGTAATTAATAAATGCTCAAAAATGTACCAGGTATTTAACTAACTTTCCAAGAATACAGTTTTTGGTTATTTTTTTATGTAATTGTTCTTTTTAGGTAGGTGCAACAGGTATTCGGTATTCGGCCGAATAGTAGGCAACATTCGGCCGAATACCGAATATTCGGCAAAGAGGCCGAATAGGCCGAATACCGAATAGTTGCCGAATTTTCGTGGCATCCCTAGGTAGGATCCTATAGAAGTGGTATACGCGTGCCTCCGTGAGGGACAAAACATACGCAATGCGACACTATGATTGGTCGAATTTATTTGTTGCCCACCATAACCCATACCAATTTTTGGTGGGGACTAAAAAAATGTAAGACTGTGACAAGAACAAACAATAATAGCGCTTTCGCTGCGACTCCTACTGAAAGATACATAAGACTATCCCGTTCGCTCATTTCCCCCACCCATCATGCCTTATCCCTTATCCAGTTAAAATACATAATTATAGATGGTCAAGCAAATCTTGTCAGTAGAAAAAGGCGCGAAATTTAAATTTTCTATGAGACGATATCCCTTCGCGCCTACATTTTTCAAATTTGCCGCCTTTTTCTACTGACAAGATCTGCTTGACCAACTATAAATACTAGATCCATGGTCAATCATAAGCTTGGCGCTTATTGTCGTCAAAAAAAAGTTCACCATCGCAATGTCACACTAGTGCGAGGAAAGACCGTAACTTATCGAGAAACTTGACCGTCCTATCGGTTATCTCGAGTCAAATGTCGCGCAGGTCATTGGGTGTACCTACGCATTCGTGAAGGTGACATCGGACGCGATATCTGGCCAAGGAAGTGAAATAGAGGGCAAATGAGAGTTTTAGTCGTTTGATACACGCTGCACGCTTGTGTTTCGTGACCTGTCAAACGTTTCTGCTTGATAATAATTCATTTAGGGGTTACCAGATGACAGGAATTTTCCTGACATGTCAGGAATTTTGGCCTTTTGTCAGGAATGGGGACGGAACACGAAAATGTCAGGAATTTTATGAATTGATAGACTTTTTTTATAAAGTATCTTTTTATTTACGTAATTAATACATAAAACTTGAATTAATAAACGCGGCTAGTGGCTCAATTGGGAGGCCATCGCTAACGGCTAGACCCCCCCAGGAAAAATATACGGAAATCAGGAATTTTGTCAGGAAATTCTAATTTTGTATCTGGTAACCCTATTTAGGGGTGTTTATATCATCCATGTCACCATGTCCATCATCTGTCTGTGGCATCGTAACTCAAGCGGATGGACCGATTTCGATGCGGTTTTTTACGTGAGAGCGAATTTCTTTGCGGTGGTTCTTAGCTTTTTATAGAATTAAATTCGTCCCAGCACCAGCAGTTTGAAGAGTACCTATCAGCTCCTATAGCAGCTTGGTTAAAATGGTTTAAAATCTTATGATAAGCGTCCATATTTTTTTTAATTTAATAGGTATATCAAGAATTATATACCTAATCGAAACGAACGTCTGAAAGCCCGAAAGGAGGAGTCACCCCAATGCTCCAATTATGATTCTTGCTTCCAATGTCTATAAAGGGTGTCCCAAAAAGGACGCAAGATTTGAAATTGATGTAAAACAATTTTTTTGTTTTCGTTATAATATATTTGTATATAAAATCTTGAAATACATAAAATAGGGTTATTTGTGGAATAATACGTCAGGCAAATGTCCTCCTAGGCTTTGCTGGCACATACGCACTCTTTTGTCAAAATTTTCTATGACCATTTTGCATAGATGCGGCTGAATTTCTCCAATGCAGCGTCGAATTTCCTCTTTTAAAGCATGAGTGGTTGTGGGCATTGGCATAGACTTTAGACTTTAAATAATTCCATAAAAAGAAGTCTAAAGGCGTTAAATCGAGAGATCACACGACTAGGAAGCTTCGAACCGTACCCGCCAAACTTTCATTACTTTTGAAATATTGTTCAATAAGAAAAACGCGTTGATCTTTCGTATAACCCGCCATTTTTACAAACCCTAAACATTCAGCTGTAAAAATAGTAATTTTTTACGGTTGCCAGCACTAAAATACAAAAATGGCGGCAAATTGAAATCTTGCGTCCTTTTTGGGACACCCGTTAGTTATCCATAATTAGGCTACATCCTACACTCTGAACGTGCCGTGGATATTACCTTTTAGAAAAAGCAAAGTTACATGTCTTGGTCTGCTGCTAATAAAGTCACTAAGGCGCTTGCGCATCACACACAAGCACAGAATAAATAATAGTACTAGGTAGAGAAGACTCACTCTCTAACAAAACGCGTCTGTCACGATCAGCACAGATATGGCCACTTAGGTGGCGACAGCGCCACGCGCGGCTTATAGCAAACCCCAAAATTGGGGCCGAACGGATGTACTTTTAGCTACCTGTAGCAAAGCTACGAAATCGCGGAGTGAGACACGTCGTCTGATGCCGGAACCACACTTCGCTATGCGTTATTTGTTATGCGCGTTATTCGGCCGCATACGACGAAATGTGGAGGGTTCATTCATTTCATTTTATGGCAAAAACTCTGTGGTCATAGAATATCTGAGTATTTTCTCTACATATACCCAGAGGCGTAGCTAGAGGATATGGCGCCCGGGGCAGGCACCGAATTTGCGCCCCCCCCTCCCTCCTAACGAAAGGTCTTGTGCATTTTGGCGCCCCCCCCGTTGGACGGCGCCCGGGGCACGTGCCCCCTCCAACCCCCCCCTAGTTACACCTAGCCTACCTAGGTATCTTACTTACCTTTGTTCTATTACCTAAGCATACTATTTATTTCTCACTAAGAAATATATGATTCAGGCAAGGCCTATATTACATGTACCTTATAGACTAACTAACATACATATAAATTTCATAAACTAAACTAGCCAATAACACCTAAGAGCCCTTCAACGTGCACACTAGCGCCACAGCTAAATAATCGTTGTTATTTAAATTTAACGAAAGATATTGAAAAAAGGGGGCCGCTACGTACTGTATTGTGTATTTAAGTACCTTTTGAATACATCAATCTAGTTTTTTTGTTGCTGGTTTGGTCGATCTAGGAACTCAAAACAAAAACGGCCGTTTTAACTTTGGACGCATAGATTGACGAATCCAGCCACATAAAAACTAGTCTGATGTATTCAAAAGGTACTTAAATACACAATACAGTACGTAGCGGCCCCCTTTTTTCAATATCTTTCGTTAAATTTAAATAATCACGATTATTTAGCTGTGGCGCTAGTGTGCACGTTGAAGGGCTCCTAATTTCCACTCTGGTGCTGGTGTTCGACGCGGTCCCAGTACATGTCGTCTTGAAACAGTTGAAACTTAAGTCGTTCATTGTCAATAGAGGTGACAGCCAGGTATCATCTATTGGGCATTAGCATGTCGAGCACTAGTACGTTTACCTTACCTAATACCTTTTTCCATAATACGGTACCCATTTTAGGCTCGCGGATAAAATTCTGGTCCCTGATTGGTTGACAAAAGACTGTCTTGAATACACAAAGGCCTACCTAAGTCCCTAAAAGTTCTTTTGATGTGACGATCTTTTAGATTTGCGAAGTGTTGACTTATTTAGGCCACATACTTCCGTATCGCACAAAAGACTGAAACTCGGATGGTATCTACGAAGTCTAAAGGTCATATGAGTTACACGTACATTGTCGTAATCTTGTACCTTTCAACAAGCAATTCTTTATACATCTCTTTATACATATCGGAAACGGCTCTAATGATTTCGATGAAATGTGCTATGTGCAATGGTGGTTTTCGGGGGCGATAAATCGATCTGGCTAGATCTTTTCTCTGAGAAAACGCTCATTATTAATATAAGTGTTTATGTTTTCCTAGCGCAGCTCGGTCTCCATATATTAAGTAGGTACTAAAATTGTGTTATATAAAAGCATAGTTCCCATCTTAAATGCTGACAATGGACTTACATAAATAGAAGTATTTTGGGGAAAAGGATCCAATCCGCAAAAATGATTAGAATCAAAATAGATTACATTTAAATGATAAATTTTTGAGGATCATTTTCGCTAAACGTTAAACTACGTCCAAAATTTTAACCTTGGGGCAGCCTAAATATCTCTTTCTCGTTCTCACTTACAGCTGCGTTATTAACGGATGTACGGCAGTCTACCTCACACACGATCGAACCGGACCAAGGTCGCAGTCCGGTACGCCCGTCTGTTACGGCCTTATACATCGCCTCGTTTGAAGGCCTATCCAGACTAGTCAATTTTTCGCCAATCTGATTAAATTGTCGGACCGGATCAGGACGTGCGGACGCAAACGCCAATTTGGCTCGCCGAATTCAACCGCCGATAATACCGATATAACCGATAAAATGAGGTGCGGACGCAAGAATACCAATTTGTAAAGCCAGTTTGTCGTTCTGGGGCATTTTTAAATTTAGACGCTTTAATATCATAATTGCTCCACCGACAAGAGCAAAGCTCTTAAGTTATGATGATGATGAATATCATAAATCTAAAATTGGAGATAGATGCCAATTTCATTTCTGATCAAATCGACCGATTTTATCAGTTCCGTCTGGATACCGCTTGACGCCGGCGCCAATCTAGATGACCTATAAGTGCACGTCCAAATTGATTGAGATAAATACACGTTTTCCTTTAGATATCTAGTTTATCAAACTATTAGTAATTGCCCGCGTCTTCGTCTGCGTGAAATTAGTAATTTGGATAGCTTATTTTAATCCAATCTGCTTTTTATCGATTCCCCATACAAATTACCAGATTTTTCTTAGGGGTTGTGCATAAATCACGCGAGGTGTTTTCGGCTACTTTTTGACCCCTTTGGTGATATTTGGTGAGGTTTTTGGTTACCCCCCTCGTAAAATAGACTCGCTATTTTGAAGTGGGGTCATTCCATAAGAAACGCTACCAAAGGGTTGAAAAATGAAAACTGGTTTAAGAAGTCAAAACTAACCTATTTCCATAGAAAACATACCGAACCTTCATGTCACAAAAAAAACCGAAAAAAAAATGTTTTTTTTATGGTAGCTCCTGTACAAAAAAAAATATTTTCAATTTTTTTTTAATTTAATCCTGTGATGTGGGGTGTCGTTGGATAGATCTTTCAAAATGAATAGGTGTCACCATCAACAAGTTTTTGGTTAAGTGAATATTTTCGGAAATATTCGCATCGAAAGAAAAATAATTATGATATCTTCGAGAAACAGTTTTTATTGTTAAGATAATGTTTTTTAAAATAATTCAGCATTTATTACTTATATTTTTAATCGAATTTATTAAAAAGACAATAATTTCAATAAAATGAGCCATAATTTCGTATAAATCTGTCTTAATTTCGTACTCGTAACACCCGAAACGAACCATGAGTAACACCCGAAACAGGTAATTTATTTTATTAAAATTAAATAAGAAGTGATACTAAGTGTTACTTCAGTGTTTCAGTAGACTATACTAACTATTATTACTTGACATAAATAAAACTGGAGCTTACTTGATAAAATTCGCTTAATTATGCATTTTGGTACTGATGGTCAGAAGGTATAGGCCAATTCGCGTAACGCCCGAAACAGCTACTTTTTAGTGATTCTCTCGTTATTTCTCTTATACTTTAATAATGTGCGTACAATAAAGGAAAATATTATCAAAGTAGTAGATGAATCAATAGTTATAACCTCCTAGTTCCTGTTACAATATCGAATAAAACCTTATTTTATGAGTTCAAGTGTAACACCCGAAACGGTGGAATGACCCAGTGCGGATTATGTTTAACGTAACCGAGAAAGAGTATATATCTACTCAAGTGGTAGGTATTTTTCTCAGTATTGTTCTCAGTATTGTTCACTGTAGAAAAATACACATCAGGTCTCCTTATAAACCCCCCTCCCCCAACGTGATCTGTCGTGATTTTTTCGTGACCCGCTCTCCCTCCATCGAACCTCGCGTGATTTGCACACAAGCCTTTATGTATGTATACATGTACTTATGCATAAACTCTTTATTATACAAAACACTTTATGGCACAGGATAGGCAGTACAAAGGCGAACTTATCTCTTTAACGGCTTTTTTCCTGTTAACCTTTTAAGTATTTCTTAGGTATTTCTATATTTTAGTTATAATGTTAATTGATTATTTATGTGTTTAGGAATAAATATTTATATTTCTATTTCTATCCCGCTTTACGGGTGTAAATCATCCATTAAGAGGGTTCTTCATATCCTATGTCCTTCCCCGGGACTCAAACTATCTCTATAAGGTGTATTCGGTTAATACCGAATGTCGGATAATTCCGAAATTCAGATGAAAATCACCCTTAATTCCATCATAATAAAAGTCTCATTTCGAAATTATCCGACAGTTTTCGACATTCGGAATTACCCGAGTAAACCTTACTTACCGAATTTTAACTAACTCAGTTTAGCGGTTTAAGCGTGAAGAGGTAACAGGCATACAGAATTTCGCGCAATGACAATATTAGAATGGATATGGATATCTAACCGATCCACCTTGCTTGGATTAATTAAGACGTTTCCATTAAAATCTAATGAATTAAGGTTTACTCGGGTAATTCCGAATGTCGAAAACTGTCGGATAATTCCGAAAAGAGACTTTTATTATGATGGAATTAAGGGTGATTTTCATCTGAATTTCGGAATTATCCGACATTCGGTATTACCCGAATACACCTTAATGACTTTCATTACGGATTTTCATGCGGTTTTCGGCTATCAATGGAGTGATGCTAGAGAAAGCTTTAGGCAGGGGTGCGAAACTCCTGACTTCGGTCAAACTCGGCTCCGCTCGGCTCAGCATTGATCCGAGCAATTATTAGGGTTGGAACGACTTCCTTTTGCGTGCACGACCACAGATAAGATAATCACTTGAATTTTGACAACCCTAAATAGCCGAAAGGGATAGTGCCATATATTAGAAAGGCATAGCATGATTCGACCCTGAACCGCTGTCAAACTTCGGTTTTGTAGGAAGTTTCCTTTCTGTACGGTAGTACTATTATTTATTCTGTGGTTTAGGTATATCATTTGTTAAGGTTTTGTGTAACCCGCGCGAAGCCGGGACGGGTTGCTACTGTTGCTAGTCATAGAAAAATGATTTTGATATTGATCCTATAGTTTTTTCTTTTCTTTTTTTTTGTTTTGTTCTTTTTGTTGGTATGGGAGGCAAACGAGCAGAAAGTGCTGGCGAATTGCCTGATGGTAAGCGATTATCGTCGCCCATGGACACCCGTAACAGCAGAGAGGTACGTTCTAAAATACATAACGTAAAATTAAATACGCGACCATATAGGACGGCTACCTAACATGATATTTCGGCTTTTTAAAACCTTTGCTTTCTTCAGAAAAAAAAACATTTATACTGTTTTATATTTTCAGGAAGAACAGTCTGTGCGAAAAGAGAAGAGTTGTGAAATATACAGGGCCCAATACCTTTCCACGACTCTTCTCTTTTCGCACAGACCCTAACATTTATGTAGTGATGACTTACATGAAACAGTTCAAGTAAACCATTCGCGTACAGGTTTTGTGTACATTGAAAAGTCAATTAAATCACTTGACATGGACAATATATGCAAATCGTTGGAACACTTACTAGTGATCCTTAATTTATTCACGATTCAATGCTAATATATATTCTTTTGGCGTCACACGTATAGATATTTAATTTGGTAACATACAAAAACAAGCGAAATTATTAAAAAAAACTAATACAAGACAAAAAAAAAGTTAAAAAATACTTACTTTCAACTAAATCCGTTGGTTTATTCAAAATTCGTCGCAAAAAATAACCAAAAACAACGGTTACTATGAAGAACGCAATCGTTAACATCAAAAATCCGAAAGGCACATCACTTCACTATCACTCGAAAAAGAAAAATTAAAAAAAAACAACGCGTTCCCGCCAACAATTGACATGCGACTGTTCCCGCGCGCCAATCGGGCATACAATCAAATTTAGAATAGGAATATTCGATACAGCGCTGAAGAACCTTACAAAGTCAAGTAGGTGTTGACATTGATTATAATAGTTGTGATTACGCGCCTCTACAATTTGTCCCGTTAATATACATGCTTGACTCACGGGACGATTAAGAAAATAGTGCGAGTAAATCACGCGTTGTGCAGCCGAGATAAGCCTTGCCAAAGTAAACGCTTTACAGCGCTGAATGCGCTGAACGTACCAGATTTGTTATCGTATGATCTTACACAGTTAACTGTCCGTAGGTAAACCTTATTACAAAAGGCATAAGGTCCATCTATGGACAGTTATGAGTGTTGTTGTTTGTGTGATCCCATTGAACTTGATTCTTGATAGACGTACGCGATACGGTAGCGTCATTCCACTTAAAAGAAAATTAAGAATGTATTCACTGTGTATTCAAGGATAAAAAAATAGGAGAAGCGTGTGAGTCGGACTCGCTCACCGAGGGTTCCGTACCTTTTAGTATTTGTTGTAGCGGCAACAGAAAGTACATCATCTGTGAAAATGTCAACTGTGTAGGTATATCACGGTTCATGAGATACAGCCTGGTGACAGGCAGACAGGGGAGGCGGACAGAGGATTCTTGGTAATAGGATTTCGTTTATACCCTTGGGTACCGAACCCTAAAATTCCTAAAAATGTGTGTGTTAATCTTATATCTGATATTTAATAATTATATCTTATATCCTAGCCTAGTTTCCCCACTGGGTTAAAAGGTGAGAAGGCAGTCGCTTTGGTAAGAAAAGAACTATGTAATTAATATAGTGCTACCACGTGCTACTAATAATTTTGCCTCTAATTGTTAGTAGCACTATAGTGCCTACGTCAATTCTTGGGATTAGTTGTCAAGCCCCTTTGGCCATGGCAAAATGCCATAAAAGAAGTATATAATTAACATCAAGAAAAGAGCGTACTCCCATCTTAAATGCCGGCAACGCACTTACAACCCCTCGTCAACTCAAACGCAGTGCATCTCGCTTGCACCATCAGGAGGGAGAGGGTTGCCAACTTTTTTTTGTTGGAATATAGTATTTTCCAGAATTAGGCATCAAAAATATAGTACATTTCAAAAAAATATAGTACTTTTAGATAGAATAGGTACTAAACATGAGTGTAATATAGTCAGACCATAAAAAGTATGCAGCGATTTTGATAGCCCACGCAGTGCAAGTGTCATTTTAAACGTCAAACTTCTATGAAATGATGACGTATACATAACACACTCTGCGTGGGCTATCAAATCCGCTGCAGACTTTGTTTGGTGCGACTATATACGTTTAATCGAAAATATAGTATTTTAGCGTACTATATATTTTTTCAAAAGTATATAGTACAGAGAGCCAAAATATAGTACAATACTATATAATATAGTACGGTTGGCAACCCTAGGAGGGAGATACATTGTGGGTTCACGCAGTCGCCAGCGAATAAGTCAGTGTCAAACTCGTGGTAATACCTACCTATAAGCCGTAAACGCGATAACCTTTGACAGCCATCACGTGTGTATTCAGGAGCGCACACAGCAACACACTTAACTGACTACAGTTCGATCTTATCTCCTTACAATAACGCTACGTCTTACGTAGGCGAACAACGCGCGAACGCGGCGCGGCGCGGCGCGGCGAAAGCGGCCGCCGCCGCGCCGCGCCGCGCCGCGCCGCCTGACATTCGCGTGCAAATCGCGCCGCACCGCGTTCGCAACGAGATCGCTTACGTAGGACACTTCTATGGGCATCAAAGGATTGATTTCGCCGCGCCGCGCCGCGCCGCGTTCGCGCGTTGTTCGCCTACGTAAGACGTAGCGTTACGGTTAAAATTGGTCAATAACGGTATAACGTTATCGTAACATTTAGCTTTGGGGTTGTGCACAAATCACGCGAGGTGTTCGGCTACTTTCCCCCCTCACCCTTCATGATATTTGGTGAGGTTTTGGCTACCCCCCTCCCCCACATAACCTCACAGGTATTTTTTGGAAATTTTCCATCCGACCGGTCAAGGCCACTCGCTCCAAAATTTCGTGAAATAGATATAGATCGCTATTTTGAAGTGCTGAGTGAAGATTTATGTTTAACGAAACCGAGAAAAAGTATCTATTTACTCATGTAGTAGGTAATTTATTTAGGTCTCCGTATCCCAAACCTATCCCAAAATGATATGTCGTGATTTAAAAAAAAAATATCGAGACGACCCTCCTTATCTTCACGGTTTTTCCCTAGCAAGGCTAGATCATCCGCGTACCCTATCAGTCTATGCCTTCCATTCAGTTCGACTCCAATGTCAAAGTGGCGTGCTCTTGTGTTGGAGGCCAAGACTCATTTTGGGTCATCGCGCCAACCAAGGGCCCAACCTTTTCTGTTCTCTTTCACGACGCAGCAACTAGTATCATTTCTCTCACCTCACTCTTTTAAAATGCCGTTTGTCAAAAAAGGACAACCATACTGTTGACAAGGCGGACTTCAAATCAAGTGTTGCCTTTCTTGATGCGCCCACCCTGTGTATGTGTGCGTAAAAGCGTATATGTGTGCTCTTTTAGGGATGTGAAAAGTCGATGTTAATCATGTTATATATCGATAAACGCTACACAGCGGAACGTAATAGCGATTAATTGAAGCTTCAATATCTTCGTTAAACATAAACATTATTGAAATGCTAATGGATAATGAATATATTAAAATATAATAATATAATTCAATTATTGCGGAACACCTATTTTAGGAGGTATTTATGTATTTTAATTAAATATCTGAACTTTCCCTTGGTTCCCTGCTGGGGCGTGACTATAAAATTGTGATCTGATAACCACAATAAAGAATAAAAGCGTTTTTGGTCATTTTAGGTATCGTTAAGTCTTTGAAGTAAAATTAAAATTGCAAGAAATGTCGATAGTTTATCGATATGACTTTATCGACATGGCTACAGCAACGTGGGCCTCATTGTTAATCGTACACTAAACAAAAGTGGCAACAGTGACAGCTCGCTGAGACTACGTCTATATATATATTATGTCTATGGCGCCAACCAAGTAAGTAATAAGTAGTTAAGTACCCCCCTTATCGAACCTCGCGTGATTTGTGCACAAGCCCATTCGTGCTCATCAAATGCTCATCATATGTATATTTGAACGAAGGACACGTGCAGACCATTCCATTTTAATTGTTATCAATATATGTTATTATTTTGTTAAAGTCTGGTTAATCAAACGCTATCACTACCCGTACAACTTGAAGGCTCCTCTTCACGTTGGGCCAACGCCAACGCCAACGAGGGACGCAGCCATGCGGTAGAATGAGATATAAATATCACTTGCTCTATTTAACGCATAAATGCGTCCCTCGATGGCGTTGGCGTTGGCCCAACGTGAAGAGGAGCCATGAGATTTGTTAATTTTTCGCCAATCTTGATTCAATTGCCCGATCGAATCAGCCGGGCTAGCACATGATTGGCGTGACAGTATCTCGCGGCGAGATAGAGTACCCGTCCCTCTTTTGTCAGCATCATGTGCTTGGGCTAAAGGACGTGCGGACGCAAACGCCAATTTGGCTCGCCGAATTCAACCGCCGATAATGACCGATATTACCGATAAAATGAGGTGCGGACGCAAAGATACCAATTTGTGAGGCCAGCCGGCCTAGCCGAGGTTACAATCGCTATCGCTTCGACAACGAAAAGCATCATGTCTCTCTATCACTCTTCCGTATTAGTCTGACAGTGACAGTTGCGTTTCGATCGCTACGGAGCGTAAGCGATGTGCATCTTGGCTACGCGGCCAGTATTTTTGATTTGGGGCATTTTTTCAATTTCGAGGGCTCTTAATATCACCATAAATCTAAAATTAGATTAGGAGATTGACGCCAATTTCATTTCCGATCAAATCAACCGATTTGATCAGTCCCGTCTGGATACCACTTTATAAAACAAAGTTTGTGCCGCGTCGCTCTGTTTGTGTGTTTGTTTGTATGTTCGCGATAAACTCAAAAACTACTGAACGGATTTTCATGCGGTTTTCACCTATCAATAAAGTGATTCTTGAGGAAGGTTTAGGTGTATAATTTGTTTACCCGTGCGAAGCCGCTAGTGCTAGTAATAGATAGACCTGGAAAAACGCGGCAATTTTAAATAATCTTTTGCAGGCTGCAGCTCTTTAATCACAAGGATTGCATAATTTTTATACTTTGTAGGGTTCCGTACCCAAAGGGTAGAAACAGGAACCTATTAAGACTCCTCGGTCCGTCTGTCTGTCTGCCCGTCTGTCACCAGACTATCTCTCATGAACCGTGATAGCTGGACAGTTGAAATTTCACAGATGATGTAATTCACAATTAAATTGACAATTTATCCAAATTATGCGAAAAAATGGCCCGCCTGGACGTTTGAGACGAGGAGGATTAGCTATAACCGCAAAACATGATAATCGAAAAAATTTCGAACAACTATAGATGGTCAAGCAAATCTTGTCAGTAGAAAAAGGCGCAAAATTCTAATTTTCTATGAGACGATATCCTTTCCCGCCTACATTTATCAAATTTGCCGCCTTTTTATACAGACAAGATCTGCTTAATCAACTTATATTTCTGTTACTCTAATTATTGGTTAATTGGAGTAACACAGATAGTTCCTCTAAATTACTTATTTACTTAGGCCCTCAGATCTGATAATAAAGAAGCAACAATTCTTAATAATATCACGTAAGTAATCATATTAGCCAACATTACAACAAAGCAAAGTGCGATATGAAAGCAATTGGCAAAAGTCCTAGCATCTACGTCATAAATATATTCTAAAAATACTGGCAACATTACAATAAATGGGGATTGTAATTGTACCGTATCTGTGGTAGTTGAAAAAAAGAATTTATTCGGAAAGTACGTAGAGACGTAATCCGAGTGAAAAATAAATCTTTTCATTTAATTTTAATATAGTTAAGTGTTATTATCAAGTGCAATTTACATGGATAATATTTTAATTAGTCTGTAATTCGTGCGATCAAGATGATAATTGAAAACCCGGACGCCTTTAAATCATGGCTGACTTCCATATTGGAGCCTCTGTAAGTACATTTTGGCGTTCAAACGCAGCCATTTTTATTTGCCAAGGTGTTATTTTTTTGCAAAAATAAAGCAAGTTTTGTGACTCACATGAAAGTCACTGTTCTGAGGACGATTTCCACTGAATTATAGCTTCTAATTCCACTTTCTCCACTGAAAAGGTGTCACGTTACAAATTTCGTAATAGTTTTTTTGGTGCTGCGCTTGGCAGTGGCAGTACGGATAGATACTACGCTGAAATCTTGACAGCTTTCACATTGATTTTTGCGTATTTATCCATGATACTGTCGCGAAATCCTATTTATAATTATGTTATTTGCCTCACGCTTTTAGATATTACGCTGCGTTTTTTTTGTCATTTGTTTACTTCAGAACAGAAATATAATTCTGAAAGTACCTAACCTAACCTTAAAAATATTCCTTCCTGAAATATTTACGTGCTATTTCTGGGTTAACTAAATATAAGCTCTACAATTCTACAGTATTCTTGTGCTATTATAATATAGGTTGAAACTAAGTTATTGTTTGTAAATAATTATAATTATTTTATTTTAATTATGTTCCTACCCAGTTTGAACACACATACACAGTTACACACATATATACAGTTGATTGAACACACATATACAGTTGATTTGATTGAGTAAATAAAGCCTACGTATAGTAAATAAAGTCCTCTTTTTAACTTGTCTGTCTTCAAATTATTTATTTGAACTTCTAACAGTTTTTTTATCTACTAAAGTAACCAACCAATTTTCATTATTTGTATTTCAAATTGTAAACTACACAATTTTTTTTTAAAATTGGGTTATCTATATTATGATGTTGTTTCTACTCTGAATCACAAGCTCTTTCGATTAGCACAAGTGACAGAATGGACGGACCGAAATATGTATGAAAATTTTGGGACACTTTTTTTCCTCTATTAGGATCAAAAGAACTCATGATTCTGAGTAGAAAAGACAAAAAAAAAAAGAAAAAAAAAACGGTCACCCATTCAAGTACTGACCACTCCCGACGTTGCTTAACTTTGGTAAAAAAACACGTTTGTTGTATGGGATGGGCCCCATTTAAATCTTTATTTTATTCTGTTTTTAGTATTTGTTGTTATAGCGGCAACAGAAATACATCATCTGTGAAAAATTCAACTGTCTAGCTATCAGGGTTCGTGAGATACAGCCTGGTGACAGACGGACGGACGGATGGACAGCGAAGTCTTAGTAATAGGGTCCCGTTTTACCCTTTGGGTACGGAACCCTAAAAAAAAATGTTGTGTACAACTTGCCCATACAACACATCCATCTATTTTTAGTACATTACCACACTCACAATCTAAATTTATTTGGCATATATTTCTGTAAGTGACGCACCATTAATATCTCCCAGTGAGTTTTAAATTTATCATTATAAACCTTTTTTGTACTTGATTGGAAACAAAAAAAAATGTTGTTTTTGGTAGGTACAGAAATAAGGTGTTTGCGAGTTCAGCACATTTGGCCAATGATCTAGACATGCATATATGTTTTGTTATACCCTATATTATTTTTAGGGTTCCGTACCCAAAGGGTAAAACGGGACCCAACAGGGTCCGGACGGACGGATAGCGAAGTCTTAGTAATAACTAAGACTTCGCTGTCCGTCCGTCCGTCTGTCACCAGGCTGTATCTCACGAACCGTGATAGCTAGACAGTTGAAATTTTCACAGATGATGTATTTCTGTTGCCGCTATAACAACAAATCCTAAAAACAAAATAAAATGAAGATTTAAATGGGGCTCCCATACAACAAACGTGATTTTTGACCAAAGTTAAGCAACGTCGGGAGTGGTCAGTACTTGGATGGGTGACCGTTTTACTTCTTTTTTTTTTTTTGCATTGTGGTACGGAACCCTTCGTGCGCGAGTCCGACTCGCACTTGCCCGGTTTTGTTTATTATTACAGCTTTATTTCATTTCAGCGAATAAAATGTTTGTTTATGTGTTGTTGTATTATTTGTTAATTCTTTTCACTGATCCCTATTGGGTAAAAGCCTCCTCGAGTCCCTTCCATTGTTCTCTATCTGTAGCTAATTTCAATTTATTCCTGTTTTTCCAACTATTTGAACTATGTCGTCTGACCAGCGCTTTTGTGGCCTTCCTTGATGTCTTTTTCCAGGTGGTCCTGTCCATTCAGTCCCCTCACCCTATATTATACTATACATTATTTACAAACTATTTGACATTAATTAGTAGAGATGTAACGGATAGTTGTTTGGCTGGATACTGGATATTCGACCTGACCATCAGCTGAATATCTGGAATCCGGCCGCCAAATATTCGGCCAGTGGAATTATATCTACATTTCAGTTTTTCCAGTGTGCATTCTGCAGGTTTGATCTGTGTCCTAGTGAACGTTCGCGCGACCATTTCTAGGTTCGAAATGAGTGCGCGTGCAAGTCAGTGGAATGTTTAAATTGTTTTAAAATAATAAACAAGTATGATTATGATCAAGACTGTTACTTAATTCCAATAATTTACTCCGAAATCAAGCAATGTTACTATCCGGTATCCGGCCGGATAGTAGGTCACTATCCGGTATCCCTCTGAAATCAAGCAATGATACTATCCGGTATCCGACCGGATAGTAGGGCACTATCCGGTATCCGGCCGGATAGTAGGGCACTATCCGGTATCCGGCCGGATATTAAAATCATGGCTGGATAGGCTGGATACTGGATAATAACCGAATACCCGGTGCATCTCTAATAATTAGTAATTCATTAGTGCTGTATTCAGCATCAATAAGTACTAATGATATATTATTAACTTATTATGTCCTAACAATCTATCATTAAGATAAACAGTCACAGTCGTCTCCACTAATATTATAAAAATAATGTTACCTCTTCATGCTTATGCTACTGAACAAATTTAGACGAAATTTAGCCAGGGATTAGCCAGTGAGCTAGGAGGGGAGGGGAGGGGGGATTGCTCCAGGGAGGCAGTGCTCCCCCCACATGCCTACGCCGTTGAAATTTAGTATGCGATAATTTGAGCACCAGGGTAGCATAGGAATGATAAGGATATAGGCCAAGAAATAAGAAGTTATAGAGGGAAATGCTAGGAACCCAATTTTTGACTCCGTAACTTTGTTTGGACTAGTTAGGAGGTGAACATATAAAAAGTCCCCGGCCGTAGCCCCGGTGCTGGGGGGGAGAGGGGGGAAAGAAGGTCTCATTTTTCGGTTTTTCACTAATATCTTGGAAACTTTGCGTCTTAGCGACATGACTACTGAGACATACCATAAGCTGATAAAATTTGTTACAAGTTTTATTCAGTCAAGTTTTTCGATATCTTGAATAGTTTTTGAGATATCCGCTCTTGAAAGTTTATTTAGGGCTTTCAATTTTATCTTGATATCTACATTAGTGAAGCTGCTAGGCCGTGTTTGGTATCATTTTCGTATATATCGGGGGTGCTGAATTCATTTTTGGTATCACATTGACACCATTCCTTAGAAAAAAACATGTAAACTTTAAACAAATACCTTTTTTTTAAATTCCTCTTCACGCTTAAACCGCTCAACCGATTTAATTGTAATTTGGTATACAGATATTTCGAGTCCCAAGACAGGACAAAAGATACTTTTTATCTCAATAATCATCCTTTAAAGTTGTGAAATGGAGTATGGGGGGAATTCCACTTCGTCGACGAAACTGAATTCCTGAGGTAAATACTGCTTAAGGTAAAGTTTGAAGTCATGTTAGGTATCATTTTCATCTAAATCACAGATGTATACCATCCTAAATTTCACCTAAACCGGTTCAGCGGTTATTGACTCCTCATACAAACTTCCACCCCACTTTTCACATCCTCAAAAGATGCTTTTGGTTATAAAAATCATCCTATGTCCTGTGTCGAGAGTGAAACTATTTCTATACAAAATTTCAACGAAATTGGTTCAGCGGTTTAAGCGTGAAGAGGGATTTTTAAAAATATATTTTTTTTAATTTTGGTTTTACTTCGGAATAGTGTCAATGTGATACCATAAATGAATTCAGCACCTCCAATTTATACGAAAATGATACCAAACATGGCCTAACAGCATCACTGATGTTAGATATCAAGATAAAATTAAAATCCCTAAATAAACTTTCAAGAGCGGGTATCTCAAAAACTATTCAAGATATCGAAAAACTTGACTAGATAAAACTTGTAACTAATTTTATGAGCTTTCGGTTTGTCTTAGTAGTCATGTCGCTAAGATGCAAAGTTTCCAAGATATCAATGAAAAACCGAAAAATTTGACCTTCTTACCCCCCTCTACCCCGCAGCACCGGGGCTACAGCCGGGGACTTTTAATATGTTCACCTCCTAACTAGTCTAAACAAAGTTACGAAGTCAAAAATTGTGTTCCTAGCATTTCCCTCTACAACGTTTTTTGAGCATTCATTTACTGACCTAATAGGATAGTTTTTGTCATCATAATGACCTTATAGGGATAACCTAACCTGTACCTTTATTTCTGTAAATATTTTGAAAACCTGTGACAACACAGGTCATCATGTAATCAGGAATTTTCTCGAGTCTGTCTGGGAAATTACAATTCCTGTCACTACACTAAATCTATCCTCCGCCCCACCACTGAGCCAATCTCTCAACCTCCCGATCACTCTACCTCACAGCGCATCCAACCCTGATCCACGAACCCCTCGACCCTGAACCAGCAACCCTTCAACTGCCATTCCCCGACCCCTTTACTCCTAACCCTAACCCCCGATCAGTAGCCTTACTAGCTTACCAAGAGTTTCACATTCTGTGACAACACAGGTTTACAAAATATTTACAGAAATAAACACAAACCTTGCTGCAGGAACACAATTATATTAGTTGGTGGTAGTAGTAGTGATGATGTTATTTCTTGTGTAATAAAGTGATTACTACTACTACTAATTTATCATTCCACGCAGACAAAAATGCCAACAAAGCTCAATTACAACATATTTAGTGTAATAAGTTGCATGAACATTTTCAATTGATTGCCAAATATACAGATTTGTAATGTAAATACCTGCATGAACATATATCTTCTCTGATAAGATATTGTTGCCATAATAAATCCAGAGATACGGCAATTACGTTGTTTTTGTAGATAAAAAATGTTGCCAAGTGCAATTGTAAGTAAGTAAACACTTGTATGTAAAGAAAGGAATATTGGAGAAAGTTGGTATATGTTGCATTTATTCAGTGGCGGATTTGCTTGCAGTCTGTGCCGCCCTAGGCCCCAGGCCCTGTAGCCGCCCCTTTCTTAGCACCTCATCAGTGATTTTTTTTCACAATTTGCCGCCCCAATATCTTGCTGGTCTAGGCCAAGGTCTACTGGACCTTAGGACTTATCCGTCACTACATATATTTGATTCACCTATGAATTGTTTGCTTTAGTTTCATTGCTCCTTAATTTCGTTTCACCCATTTACCAAGATTCCTGGCGAGGACAGAGGAAGCTCTCAATATATTGCCTTTTTTGTTTCAAATGTTTTTTTAAATTCCAGATGCGACGCGGACCCCGCCGCACTCGCCAAGTATGTGTACGCGCTGGTGAAGAAGGACAAGCCGCTGGACGAGCTGCGGGACGGCATGCTGGACCAGCTGGACGTGTTCCTGCAGCAAGGTTTGTGTTTTTATTCCTTATGCAAAGGGTGAAAACGGGACCCTATTACTAAGACTTCAATATCCGTCTGTCTGTCACCAGAATGTATCTCGTCAATCCGGAGGTCGCGGGTTCAAATCCGGGCTCGTACCAATGAGTTTTCGGAACGTGTGTACAAAATATCATTTGGTATTTACCACTAGCTTTTCGGTGAAGGGAAACATCGTGAGGAAACCTGCATACACAATCCGCATTGGGCTAGCGTGCGAACTATAGTCCAAACTCTCTAGTGCTAGAGAGGAGGCCTGTGTCCATAGGCTAAATTATTTTATATTATTATAACTTAACTTCCGTGAGACACAGACATTAAATATCTTAATCTCTGATGTCACTCTTCGGTACGGAGTGAAACATGTCGAGCGTTTTTCGACTTAAAATACGTGAGTGACCCGTTCTTAAGATAAAGGGTGAGTACTATTAAATTGTCGCAATTTGAATAAAATTTTATACAATAAAATAATATACAATAAAATTCAAAAATGTTTATTATTGGTAAGTTTATGATAAAATAGGCGAGCTAAAACCGTTTTATTGTTTGTCTAAAGCACGACGTGAGAATTCTCGGACTTTACTCTTGACCCGACTCATAGAATTTTGCACGGAATCATTTGTGATAAGTTTAGTACATTTAATCCACTTCCTTTTGAAATCGGGCAATGATGTGGCCGGTTGGCATGTTTTCCGCAATTTTGTTTTTATATTTGCCCAGTATTTTTCTATCGGCCGTAATTCTGGGCAATTTGGCGGATTTAATCCCTTTGGTACAACATCGACAGAATTCAAATTATACCAATCCATAGCTCTAGATGAATAATGGCAACTTGCCAAATCCGGCCAAAATAATGTCGAACAATTGTGCTTTTTAATAAGTGGCAACAACCTTTTCTTTAGGCATTCGGATATATAAATATCTGTGTTAATTGTGCCAGTGGTTACAAAAGGCGAACTTCTCATACCGCACTGGCATATCGCTTGCCACACGAGGAACTTTTTGGCAAATTTCTCGACTGGAATCACTTTTTCTGATTCAGGCAGACCCGAGACGTTGCGGGAAGAAAAGTATTGATTGCCTGGTATTGAATTGAAATCAGCCTTTACATACGTTTCGTCATCAATGATTAAGCAACCTGCTGTATTTTGAACAAACAAGGCGTACAATAATCTAGAACGTCGAACTGCTCGATTATACTGATCAACCGTTCTTTTCGGAGCTTTTTGTTTTTTGTATGTAACAATACCGCAGTTTTTTTTTATTTTTTGTACATTGCTTTGGCTTGTTCCAACTTTTTTGGACACATCTCGGGACGAAATAGCCGGATTTTGATCAAACAGCTTACACACCTTTGATTCCAACTTTTTGTTCCGTTTTCTTGTCGGATGACCCTCTCGCTGCTTTCTTTCAGTAGTTTTACCTCGTTTTAGCTTTTTTATGGTCCTTTGCACTGTTCTCCGAGTTGTATTGCACGATTTTGCAAGTTCCAAAGTAGATATATAGGGATTCATAGTAAATTTTTGCAAAATTAAATCGCGCACGCTTTTTTCTTTTGACGACATCTTGAAAGACAAATACAAGTGAATGTTTTTTTTTTAAGAATAAAAGATGCCAATACATTCTAATTTTGATATATATAATAAGTTTTACCAAAAAGGTTGAGAGTCTAGAAAAAAAAACGGAATATGTTAGCGACAATTTAATAGTACTCACCCTTTATTTAATATTATAACTTATTCTATATTTCCAGAAACGAAACCGTTCGTGGACATGCTGTTCAAAGCCCTGGAGAATAACGAGTATGTGAAGATGATGGAGAAGAGACAGCCTTCCCCCCAGCCCGAGCAGGACATGGAGAAAGAACAGCCGGCTGAACCGGAGAATCATGGTGAGCGGACATCACATTTGACTCGTTTGTTTAGTAGCCTATAGATAGAGATGTAGATATAGATTAAGATGGAAATATAGTTTTGAAAAGTAAACGTGATACTGATAGGTTCCTTTGTGTCATATTTGTTTATTTAAAAAGTTATCTAGTGACGTATGTAGTTGATGGGTTAGCTTCAATTCCAGTGAGTACCGGTGCGGGTGCGGGCCCGGGCGGCGCGACGTCGCCGCGCTCGGGCGTGCCGCGCTCGCGCTCGCCGCACGCGGGCGCGGCGCCGCGCCACCGCGTCGTGGTGTGCCGCGCCGGCGCCGGCGCCGCCAAGCTGCCGCCCCCACCACCGCCGCCGCCACTCCCGCCGCAGAGGGAGCATACGCTTGTCAAGGTAACCGGGGAAACCTACGTGGACTGAATTAGGGCCACCCCACGTTTAGCGTCTTTCGAGCGTCGGCGTCCGGTCAGCGCTATGGAAAATGACGTCGCTGCGCAGTTGCGTCGAGCAGCGGCCATAGAGTTGTAGACGCCGACGCTCGAAAGACGCTAAATATGGGGTGGCCCTTAGAGTCTGACCGGCGAGTCCTGTCACGAGCTATTTTTTTAAATTCTTTATATGGCAACTTTTTTCCTATCCAATAATCTGTCAGTTTCGAGCTGTCATTTAATTTGATAGTAATTTTATTCTCACTCTTTCTTAAATCCAATTTATTTACTCCGAAATCCAGCAATTACTATCTGATATCCGGCCGGATAATAGGTCACTATTCAGTATCGGGCCAGTTGTTAAAATAACAATAACAACCAAATAGTAACCGAATATCCGGTGCATCTCTATTTTATACCTTCTTACAAATATGTAAATTAAAATGACAGATAAAGACAAACAATACTTTGCAAATTCATGCCAAGTATTTATAACGAACACCATAAGTCATTACACGATTCCACACAGAACGAGACGCCTCGCAAAGAAACCTCGCGAGGCAATGCTCGGTCTGTGCAGACGTGCCTCAAGCAAACGCACTCGCAGCTACAATGCCTCAGGCGAAACTCGTCTTTAGAGACCGAGTTGCTTTGCGCGGCAATATCCTCGCGAGGCAGCTTGCTCTTCGTGATTTTTTTATCACAGGGATTTATTTTCCAGTCAAAGTTATATTAAAAATTCAAAATCATTAATTTCACTTTTTTGACAAGTTTTCACAGACAATAAAATATGACATTGATGCATCAAGGCGGTTTGCTAACAAGGGCCTACTGGTAAACGCGAATCTTTATCGCTCGAATATGCAAGTTTAGATAGCGTAATTTCGATTTTCTTGTTTCGCGGTAGGCCATGTGATTGACGTGACGTGTGATGTGTCAATGTGGTTTGTTTACTGTATGTGCCACAAAGGTGCCACCTACGCAGAGCTTTGCCTAATATTCCCTATTGTTTTCCATCGTATTTTCTCGGAAACGTCCATATTTGTCATGCTACTTCAGTCAACTTCAGTACTTTTTGTAACGAGACTGATTGAAATAGCAAGACACGTTCGTGCCTTTCCGTGAAAATACGATTAAAAACAATTATGCACCACATCTGTTCTGAAAGGTATTAATATTTAAACGAACTAAATATGAATAAATATCATTTTCCTTACAGGTGTTACCATTGACTGAACTTTTGGAAGAACCAGTTGATCAGCCGCCTAGAAGGCGGGATCGTAGAGAAAATGTAAGTTCATTTATATTATTTCTAGGTTATACTCTCTTCTTCGTGGTCGTGACCTCATGTCTGAGGGACGTGACTCCTATGGGTTATTCTTCCTACCACTGCTCTCCAGGCCTCTCGATCTTCGGCCATCTGCATTGTTGCCTGGAGCGAAGTCTGGGTAATATTTTGTACCACATCTGACCATCTACTGGGTGCACGCCCTCTACTCCTTCGTCCGTCGACACTCCCGGTAATAATGCACCTTTCTAGCGTGTCCGTGCCGCGTCTGACTGTGTGGCCGAAGAATTTGAGGACTCTTTGGGTACAGATGGTGGATAGCCTTGTGGTGATATTGAGCTCCTTTAAGATAGACTCGTTTGTGCGGCGTTCAGTCCAAGATATATTCAGCATTCTGCGCCAGCACCACATCTCGAACGCGTCTATCCTTCTAAGTGCCCGGGCTTTCAGTGTCCAAGTCTCGGAAGCATACAGGAAGATTGAGAAGATTAGGGTATGCATGAGCTTTATCTTTGTTTTGCGGTTAATTCCTCGGTTCCTCCAGATCTTCTCAAGTCGCTTCACTGCTGCTTTTGCCATCTGACCTCGCCTGACTATCTCCTGATCACAGTCCCCGTCATCGCTAATTTGTGATCCTAGGTTATAATATTAGCTGAATATTGTTGAACATTAGTTTTCGTCCGTCGCGACATCTATTGTCGACTAGCAATACTGGTACATTTCTCTACTTGACGTTAGATGTCCACTACGAAATAACTTGCGTTTTGGCATGAAAACTGATATATGGAGTTAGCACTCTTTCTTTACTATATGGCCATACTTATGTAATAATGCTTTTTAGGGTTCCGTACCCAAAGGGTAAAACGGGACCCTATTACTAAGACTTCGCTGTCCGTCCGTCCGTCCGTCCGTCCGTCTGTCACCAGGCTGTATCTCACGAACCGTGATAGCTAGACAGTTGAAATTTTGACAGATGATGTATTTCTGTTGTCGCTATAACAACAAATACTAAAAACAGAATAAAATAAAGATTTAAATGGGGCTCCCATACAACAAACGTGATTTTTGACCAAAGTTAAGCAACGTCGGGAGTGGTCAGTACTTGGATGGGTGACCGTTTTTTTTTGCATTATGGTACGGAACCCTTCGTGCGCGAGTCCGACTCGCACTTGCCCGGTTTTTTATGTCTTTGTTGCTTTGTTCTGCGCTGGTGGGCTAGTGGTAAGAGCGTGCTACTTTCAATTTGGAGTTCGCAGGTTCAAACAAAAAGTTTTTCGTAACTTATGTACGAAATATCATTTGATATTGATCAGTCGCTTTTCAATGAAGGAAGGTTTTTCGTGAGGAAAACGGACTAATCCCAATAAGGCCCGGTTCACCCTCTGGGTTGGAAGGTCAAATGGCGGTCGCTTTCGTAAAAACTAGTCCTACGCCAATTCTTGGGATCAGTCGCCAAGCGGACTCCGGGCTGCCGTGAGCCGTGACACGACGCAAGGATGGTGATTGATGACGATGTCTTTTTCTCATATGTGACGTTATCTATGAAAAGGGACCTTATTGTCGATGGCGCTTACGCCATTATTAACGATGCTCCGATATAAATACAATGCCGCGCGACGCTGTGCGGCGTAAGCGCCATCGACAATAAGGTCCCTTTTCATAGATAATGCCTCATGTCAAGTTTTTGAGGTTTGTAGGTTAACTAGATATGTACGTCAACAGATGCGCGAGGATCGCCGCCGGCGCCGCTCGCGCTCGTGGGAGCGCCGCGCGCGCGCGCGCCGCCCGCCGCGCGACGTGCGCGAGCCCGAGCGAGACGACCGCCGGTCAGTGCACGAGGACACGGGGACACACACGCACACACACACACGCACACATCACCACTAAATTATTAACATACGCTCAAATATTACTTATAACTTTCAATTCTATTCGAATGCCTCGCCCGACAACGCCAGGCATCGCTGTTTTAATTTATAATTATTCTACAATTCTCGGACTATTTAAAGCAAAAGTGAATAGGCAATTACTAAACCCATGAGCTTCATCTCCATCTTAAGCTCGGTCTTCATTTTCAGTCAATTGTGACTAGGGTCAATCGCCGGTCAGTTCATAAAAAAAACTCTTCGAAGAATAACAACAAGAAATAATTGATTCATCCACATATAACTGATATAACGCATGTCATCATTTTTCATTTCATCCACAGACGACCGCCGTCTAGATCACCATCTCCCCGCGGCCGCTTCAGAAATCGTAGTCCACCTGCCGTTCTAGACAGACCAAACACACGATCTAGGTATGATCTCATTGATCTATGACTTTTATGGTACCTGCGCCTAAGATAGCCCGGTTCTTAAGCTTGACTACTTTAAAATTTTCATTTTTTTTTTAGTAAGATTCTGATTGGCTTTAAATTTTAATTAAATATATTGTTTAATGAAATAAATGAAACGATTAGGCGGATCCACACAGAACGAGCCGCCTCGTGAGGAAGTTGCCTCGCGAAACAGCTTGGTCCGTGGAGATGTGCCTCGCCCGAGGCAAAGCAATTAATTAATCTATACAAGATTGTGTTTGAAATTATTGACCATTTTATCAATAGATCCAGGTCACCGGTGCCCGTGCGTGAGAGAGAGCGCGAGCTAGAGCGGGACAGGCTGCGGCCGCGCGAGCTAGACCGAGACAGAATGTCGCGCGACAGAGAACACAGAGACAGAGCTTCCAGATCCAGAGACAGGGAACGGTGAGACCTTAAAAATGTATTTTGTAGTTTTGAAATTGCATATGTCACCGTAAAATTGTAAAAAGCGTTAGTTTATAATCTAACTAGCGAGATTGTAAACTGTCGAAAGATTGTGTACCGTAACTTAGTGATTACAATTTTACGGATTGTTTTTCGGTAGATTATAATCTATCGACAAGAAACCGTAAAATTGTGAACCGACACACGAGGAAACACACCTCGCATGCTGATTGGTCCATCTTACAGTACGCCGTTCTGTGTCCATAGAGTTAAGAATCAAACACGGGTGTCTGTCATATTAATAAAATACGCTTCAAATATTGTGATATCAAGTACCTATGTATTTGTTATTAGTTAAGAAGAGTATCAATCATTCTGATATTATTTAAGAAAACATAGTAACATAATAATAAAATCAGAAACGTCACTTTCTCGTGAAACAAAAAAATATACAATAATAATAAGAGAGTCGGTCAGGGTCTCCGGCGTGTCTTCGTTGGTCGGAGTGGACCTCAAGGGGACCCGCAGGAGTCTCAGCTCTGGCTTGCCTTTATTGGCCGTCCAGAGAGGAGTCGCTAGAGCTATATGCTCCAGGGGTGGAAGCGAAAGATGCATAAGACGCGAGTTGGCACAGTGGCTGGTAACAGCCACTGGGTAGAAAGCTGCGCACACCTCTCGACACCCCTGAGCCGCTCACACCGATGTTGCGCCTGGCCGTCTTTTCGATGGCGCATCAGGTGCCCATCGAACGAGTGGCGAGTCACTGCCTGCCTCGATAACTTGTGCAAGCAATGTTATGGCAGGTGTCCGGACTTCTTTGCAATAGCCCAGTCTTTTTTTTCACCCAAACTTAAACCATAGACCAGTACTCTGTCCATATTCTCTACAATAGCTTACAATGCCTGCTGAAACCGGTTCACGGGTATCTATTGATGTACCCGTGAATGGGTTCCAGAAGGCGTTCTATATGACATCAAATCTCTCCAAACGGCCTCTACGTGTTGGATCTATATCCCCACGTACGCCTTATAAATGACCGGGCTCGAAAGACTCGGGTGTTTTAAAACGGAGATACAAATAATAATTCACCCGATATACGTCCCACTGCTGGGCACGGGCCTCCTCTTATGCGCGAGAGGGCTTGGGCTATCATCCCCACGCTAGCCCAATGCGGATTGGGGACTTCACATACACCTACCATTTCCTCACGATGTTTTCCTTCACCGAAAAGCTAGTGGTAAATAGTTATCAAATTATAATTCGTACATAAGTTACGAAAAACTCATTGGTACGGGCCACGCAGGATTTAAACCCGCGACCTTCGGATTGAAAGTCGGATGTCATATCCACTCGGCCACCACCGCTACAACAATACGATATAGAATCATGAACGTTACATTCTTGCTCTTAAGTTAAGGATGACCCACGCTAGACCGGGCCGGGGCCGGGCCGGAGCTTCCGGCACTTCGTTTTCCATGGAAAGCACCACGTGATCACCGATCAGCCGTCATAGATAATTACATGTCGGACGCCTCGGAAATACAACTAAATATAAAAGTAAAAATCAGAAACGCAGCAACATTTCCCCTCTTTTTAGGGTTCCGTACCCAAAGGGTAAAACGGAAACGCAGCAATATTTCCTCTCTTTTTAGGGTTCCGTACCCAAAGGGTAAAACGAATTAATCAGGTCCTTGAAAATATTTTGATTTATATTTTAAACATCATTTCATCATCATCATTTTGATTTAGATTTTTTGTAAAATGTATAATTATTGGTGCAATAAAGAATATTTACATACTTACATCAACATGTTCTCTATATTACAGTACATATGGTGCTATTTTACCGCACTAGTGCTATACTTAACACATGACGTAACTATGTCGAAAATTTAAAGGGCCATATGTACTGTAAAACATTGTACTAAGATACACATGCGAATTGGTAATTCGCAACTTGTGTCGATTCAAAACCTTCAGTCTTGTTTAATTTACCACCACACGTTGCGAATTTCCTATTCTCCGCACGTATCGTAAATAACTATTTCCTCTCCAGGTCACGTGACCGTTCCCGCGACCGCTCGCACTCCATGTCGCCGGCGCGTGCGCGCGAGCCGGACCACTACAAGCGCCGCTGCCGAGACTTCGACGGTAACCACTGTTTTATTACCTTGTTTGTTTGTTTTATTCACTGTTTTACTGTTTGTTTTGTTTTGACGACCGGTCTGGCCTAGTGGGTAGTGACACTGCCTGCGAAGCCGATGGCCCTAGGTTCGAATCCCAGTAAGGGCATATATTTGTATGATGATACAGATATTTGTTCCTAAGTCATGGTTGTTTTCTATGTATTTAAGTATTTGTATATTATATATATCGTTGTCTGAGTACCCACAACACAAGCCTTCTTAAGCTTACTGTGGGACTTAGTCAATCTGTGTAAGAATGTCCTATAATATTTATTTATTTTATTTATTTATACCATAATAAATGTCATATACGAAGAAAATACGACCATGGCCTCCAGTGCCCAGGACTGGAATCGAACCAGCGTCCTCTGCTATCACGGCAGGTGCTTAAGCCCCTCGGCCAACCCGGCCACGGCGAAATGGGTCGAATTTTTCCATGTACATCTTGTCAGTGAATATTGTAGCTTTATTTTTAGGCGGATGCCTCGGCAGAGGCACGTCTTCGCAGACCGAGCTGCCTCGCGCGGCAATTTCCTCGCGAGGCGGCTCTTTCTGTGTGGATTAATTGGCGTATTTTTCTTTGATTGCATTATACAGTAACTATAGTCAGTATCTTTAGGTATTTAAATAAAGCATCAGTTTAAATAAATCATCATCATCAATGGCCACTGGATACCTGACGGATGATTGTTGCAACGCTGTGTCAAGAGCGGTTGAGACCAATGCATTTCCACTTATGGCACAGAATAAGTAATAGTACTAGGTACAGAAGACTCACTCTCTAACAAAACGCGTCTGTCACGATCAGCACAGACTAGGTGGCGACAGCGCCACGCGCGGCTTATGGCAAACCCCAAAATTGGGGTCGAACGGGTGTACTAATAGCTATCTGTAGCAAAGCGACGAAATCGCGGAGTGAGCCACGCCTGCTTATGGCTATACAAGCTTATCGCTGCACGGCACTTCTTGCCGCATAAGTCGCATGTGTGAATTTGTTGAGCCTCTTTTAACAAACAATTTGTACATTTTCGGGTAGTTATTAGGGTTCCGTACCCAAAGGGTAAAACGGGACCCTATTACTAAGACTTCGCAGTCCGTCCGTCCGTCCGTCTGTCACCAGGCTGTATCTCACGAACCGTCATAGCTAGACAGTTGAAATTTTCACAGATGATGTATTTCTGTTGCCGCTATAACAAGAAATACTAAAAACAGAATAAAATAATGATTTAAATGGGGCTCCCATACAACAAACGTGATTTTTGACCAAAGTTAAGCAACGTCGGGAGGGGTCAGTACTTGGATGGGTGACCGTTTTTTTTTTTTGCTTTTTTTTTTTTTTTTGCATTGTGGTACGGAACCCTTCGTGCGCGAGTCCAACTCGCACTTGCCCGGTTTTTAACATTTATTGATTAACCGACCAAATACAAAACCGCATCACTGAACGACCTGACATTAACCTACATTATTTGATCGCGTAATGTTTTCATCCACCCTCAACTGGCTTAAGGAGCCATTTGAGGGTAGATTTTGTTTACTTTTATTTAAATAACTAAAGATACGGAGTGTAGTAACTGTTACTATTATTTGTAATTACAGTTATTAGTAAGTAATTGGTCTAACTAATCTATTGAACAATTAATCGCTTGAACAAATAATAAATTGTCTGTTATAATGTAAATCTCAGTATAGACAAAAAAATCTATGACAATTACATTACAGCTGCTAAATTTGTAGCTTTAATATTCCCACATCTCTGGTGGAAACTCAGCCTAATGGGTATTCCTTTATTTTAAAATTACAAATGTAATTTGGGGCATTATCTATGAAAAGGGACCTTATTGTCGATGGCGCTTACGCGGCACAGCGTCGCGCGGCATTGTATTTATATTATGTTAATAATGGCGTAAGCGCCACCGGCAATAAGGTCCCTTTTCATAGATAACGTCACATTTAATCCTTCGTTGTCCCTTTAAATCCTGATTAGCTTTAATTAGAATTTTCTATTACAGAAAAGGGATACTGTATGCGAGGAGACCTCTGCCAGTGGGACCACGGCGCGGACCCTGTGGTTCTAGAAGATGCCGCGTTGACCTCTGTACTCGCCATGCCTCCTGTGGTACCAGGTATGACTTACCGTTAGCAAAGAGAATTGAAAAAGATAAGATAAGATAATCTTTATTGGTACAATACAGGTACACGTTAGATACAATTTTGTACAATACTCATACAAATTCCTCATTACAGAGTATTTCAACTGAAATATACACAACATAGTAATGTCAACAATTCAAAATAGAAAAATAAAATAGAGTATAGAGTTGTTGCGGTTGAGTATAGAGGTGTATTGTCAATGTAATTGTAGTTAACTAAATTTACTGCCATATTTCGACACAGCCACAGAATAAATAATAGTACTAGGTACAGAAGATTCACTCTGTCTCTCTAACAAAACGCGTCTGTTACGATTAGGACAGTAATGACCGCTAGGTGGCGACAGCGCCACGCGCGGCCTATGGCTAGCCACCAAAATTGGTGTGGAACGGATGTACTTGTAGCTACCTGTAGCAAAGCGACGAAATCTCGGAGTGAGCCACGCCTGATAGAGGCCTCATGTTCTTTCACTGATATGTATTAGATATCAAATGGTGCCGCCATCTACTCGAGTATAGGCCAAAAGTATATCCCCATCTATTTGTTGATAGGAAAGTTTTATAATTACTTTCTGGGATATTTTGGGAAATATGGTGGAAGTTGTTCAGCTTATACTTCACCAGCGTACCAGTTTTTATAGAAATCTTAGATGTGTTCGATATGTACTAACTTTTTGAGAGTTGCTCATTAGGTTACTACTTTAAAAAAATGTTCTACATTAAATTTGGTTTAACTTTGATTTACTAAAAGTGTGTTAGAATTAAAATATTGATATTTTCCTGTGAAAATTGTGTCACTTTGTCCCCTCGTGTAATAATATAATTATAATAGGCTACATTCCTACTAGTCAAATCAGCTTCTTATTTAGAACTGTCAAAACAATTTGCTAATATGGAATTTATATGAAAACGAATGTAGTGACGTCACAGTCAACTCACCTACTTTTTATATTTCAATCCGATTTATTAAATAGAAATAGTGCTTAAAAATAACTGCTGTCTATGTTTTTCTAATTATTATCTGGTGCTTTATTCCGTGCACGGTGTGAAATAATTTATTTTAAGTAGAGGAAACATCCCTATTGTTACAGAATACAATCCCCTGACGCCCGACATCTGGTGCGGCGCCGGCCCCGGCGCCTACCCGCCCTACCCGCCGCCTTCACTACCGCCCAGGGAACTCATACCCATACCCAGGTACCAGACAACACCACCACACACACACACACACACTGCACTGAATCAATATCACGGCCTTTTATGACGCTTACTTTTGGACACATATTTGACAGTGTCTTGTACAGTCATCAGCAATAGTATCTTACACAACTAGGGCCGCAAAAATATATGACGCGCTCTTATTGCGCTCCAAATAAGAACGTGTCACATATTTTTGCGGCCCTAGTTGTGTAAGATACTATTGCTGATGAGACTGTACATGGAGTTGCAAAATTGCATCGACATTACTGCCCACTGACGGCACTGACACAAGTGTAATCACTTTTAATTGGGTGACGAATATGGTAAAAAACTGAATGTAATTTATAGCCGGTCAAAAAAAAGGCGCCAAATAAGTATTTTCTATGGGACTATAAACCTTCGCGACTATATTTTCTAAATTTGACGCTCTTTTCTACTGACGGAAATGGCTGACAGACTTTAATTTGGCAGATTACACGCGGCACCGCCCGGGCCGCCGCCGGGCCCCATGCGGCCGCCGGCGCCCAACAAGAAAAACTTCGACTACAACCGCCTCGGCGGCAGAAGTGAGTATATTTATTTGTTTTACAAGGGGGCAAAGTTGTTGTTTAACCGCTCGTGCTAATATTGATACCCGAGCAAGCGAAAGATTCCAAAATTGAACCACGAGCGTAGCGAGTGGTTCGAAAAATGGAATCTTGAGCGTTGCGAGGGTTTCAAAGCACGAGGGTTAAACAAAATTTGCCCCCGAGTGAAACACAAAATTTTTTCACCACACCAACCCGAAGCAAATATTAAATGTAAAATATCAAACAAAATAAAACCAAATCAAATCCAAATGAATGTTATTAAATATTTATCATCCAAAATCATCATTTAAAAGTCAATTCTACCAGCAAATATAAGAAAACAACTCAAAATTTGCATTTGATTACTTTGCCTCACATGTGGATAAAATGCAACTTTGCTATTCGTTTTCAAAGTGCAAAGTAAGCCTTTCTGAGCTGGTGTGGTGAAAATTTATTTGTATAACTTTTCCGCGCAAATATGGTATTTGACTACTAGTCAAATCAATTTCTTTTTTCGAAGTGTCAAAAGGATTTGCTACTATGGAAGTTATATGAAACACTAGCATGTGACGTCACAATCAAATTACCTACTCTTTATAGTTTTATAATTGTGTCTAAAAATAACTGCTGTCTACGTTTCTGGTGATTATTTCTTGCATGGTGTAAAATAATTTATTTTTAATATAGTCAAATAGGGGTCATCCATTAATTACGTCACACGTTTAGGGGGAGGGAGGGGGTCAAGAAAATGTGACATATTGTGACATGGGGGAGGGGGGAGACACAAACTTTGTGACGTCACTTTAACTTCATCGGTAACCGAAAATTTATTTAAATTATTTTATTCGCTGTACATTTAAATAACAAGTTTTTAAAACGATAATCGTTTTTATTCGTTTAATTTTCTTTCCTAAGCAGTTTTGGGTTATAAAATTACTAATATTTCATCAACATCATCATCATTTCAGCCTATATACGTCCCACTGCTGAGCACAGGCCTCCTCTCATGCGCGAGAGGGCTTGGGCTATAGTCCCCACGCTAGCCCAATGCGGATTGGGGACTTCACATACACCTTTGAATTTCTTCGCAGATGTATGCAGGTTTCCTCACGATGTTTTCCTTCACCGAAAAGCTAGTGGTAAATATCAAATGATATTTCGTACATAAGTTCCGAAAAACTCATTGGTACGAGCCGGGATTGGAACCCGCGGCCTCCGGATTGAAAGTCGGGCGTCATATCCACTCGGCCACCACTGCTTGCAAACTGCAAAATATTTTGATAAAATATAAATAATACTTAGGTACTTACTTAATTCGATTTGGCGATTTCGTAGAAAAAATGTGACGTCACACTAGGGGGGAGGGGTTTGCCAAATGTGACCAAGTGTGACAAGGAGGGGGGGGAGGGGTCAAAAAACCTAGAAATTGGTGTAACGTAATTAATGGATGACCCCATACCCTATACAATGTGTATGCGTTGTTTCTGCCAAATCATTGCAAACTTAGCGAGGTCCGAGTCTACCGTAAATGGACTCCATCTATAGTTCGTTTTTTTTAGCATTAGAAATAAGGTAAACAATCTTGATGTGTCTTTTAATTGAAAAACACATTTTAAAAATAAGATACGGCAAATATGTAACAATTATGAACCTAATAAGATCATTTATATTCTTCTGCTTTCATAAGTAATAGGTTTTGATTTATAAAAAGCGTTTTTCAATTAAAAGACATGTCAAGATCGCTTACCTTCTTGCAAGTTCTTTCTAATGCTAAAAAAAACGAACTATAGTCATACATTTTTGGCAAAAAATTAATTTTTGGTACAAGCTTTTATCGATGACTGTACTTTTCTTACGACAGACAACTAATACTCATCGAGACAATTCTAAAAACCCCTAACACAATTAGGTTGCGTTGTTTCATCACAGAGTTCCTATGGCCACCTCCTGTCTCCATCATCAGATCAGCTCGATGATACCATAATATTGCATTGTCATCTGATTTATACATGCATGCATAATAAAATTTCAGCTCAATCGGAAACCGGGAAGTGGATCAAATTTAACTTGCAAGATTTGATTACAGACAGACAACGGGACAGGTGAAAGTAAATAAAAGCTTGTAAAAACCCATTGAAATTACTTTGTTTACAGTGCCACCGCGAGCCCCGAACTCTGGCGCGAACTGCTCATTGGAAGTGAAGAAGGTCCCCCGAGGTCTCAACGACATCACGCATCTGAACAACCACTTTGGGAAATTCGGCAAAATTGTCAACATACAGGTTAGTATGACCAAAGACATATGTATAAGATGAATAAAGTCTAGGGAAAAAACGTGCCTCGGAAATCTAGGAAAAGTCATTCTCGGATAGATGCCGCACACATCTTTAGCCTATGCTCGGCTAGATGGCGTGACGACACCGTTTCATATTTAACAATTTTAATACATAGATATCAGTGAATGAATATGGATCAAAATTATATAAAAATAATAAAATCATTTATCCATATTTCTTTTTGATAATTTTATACGTTTTTCATTTTGAGTTTTAGTCGTGTGTCGATAGATGGCAGTAAATTTACTGGGACTACAAAATTAACAATGACAGGACCCCTCTATACTATCTATTCTTTTTGGTATGATCAAAGAGAATTTGAGTGTATAGAGAGTTACTGTCATGGTAAATTATGTAGCCATAGTACATTTACTTGACGACCAGTCTGGCCTAGTGGGTAGTGACCCTGCCTGTGAAGCCGATGTTCCTGGGTTCGAATCCCAGTCAGGGCATTTATTTGTGTGATGACACAGATATTTGTTCCTGAGTCATGGTTGTTTTCCATGTATTTAAGTACATATTTATATATTATATATATCACTGTCTGAGTACCCACAACACAAGCCTTCTTGAGCTTACTGTGGGACTTAGTCAATCTGTGTAAGAATGTCCTATAATATTTATTATTTATTTATTATTTTATTTACTGCCATCTTTCGACAGAGGATTTAAACTGTTAGAGCGCCATTTGACTTTGATCCTTATTCTTTCAGTGATATGTGTTACTTTGTTAAATATTGACATTAACGCCATCTACTCGACAGTAGGCCAAAGGTTATGACGCCATCGCTCGAAAAGATTTCACTTTTCATTGTCATTTCGGACGCGTGGTACCACAGACAAGACATCCACCAGACTGAGCATAGTCGCGCTACCCCCTCTGCCAAATATCAAATATCAAAATATGGTACAAATATGTATAAATGTGATACAAAAGATGGATTAGCAATTAAGAAGCACATGCATACTTCACCAGCAACTGGCATGCAAAAACAAACTCTATCTATGCTACATCTATTAATAATGCTAATAAATCTAATATTATACATGTCCCTTCTTGGCCACGCATGCATACGGTAATTTTTGCGTCTTTGTGTGACGTCCGTGTCTTTGAACGGACCAATCACGGCACGGGACTTCGCTCACCTCGTCCCGCGCACCCCCGCATTTTTGGCATCATCGGTTGCATGAAATAATTGCTCTAAACTGGGTCTAGAAGATTCTTAGTCTCGTGGTACTAGTTGGGTTCATTTATAAGCGATTTAAGTGAATATTCGAAATAATTTATGAAATTATGAAATTTATGAAAATACCATCAGTTGAGATTGTGGTCAAATGTTTACCTTTTTCCAATTAAAAAATAAATTAAAAAATTAACTGTTTTCCTTACACAGGTGTGCTTCGAGGGCGACCCAGAGGGCGCTCTGATAACGTTCTCAAACCACACGGAGGCCAACGTGGCCTACAAGAGCACGGAGGCCGTGCTCAACAACAGATTCATCAAGGTGTTCTGGCACAACCCTGAGGTACGTATCACAACGTGGAGTGACCCAGGGGTCTCATAACCAAACATCGGATTCTTGGGGGCAAATTGTATGACGGGATCCCTATCCGTCATACAATTTGCCCCCAAGAATCCGATGTTAGCTCATGACGTGCTCACACACGGAGGCCTACGTGGCCTACAAGAGCACGGAGGCCGTGCTCAACAATAGATTCATCAAAGTGTTCTGGCACAACCCTGAGGTACGTTTAATACCATGGGCACAGAATAAATAACAGTACTACCGTACAGAAAGGAAACTTCCTACAAAACCGAAGTTTGACAGCGATTCAGGGTCGAATCATGCTGCCTCTTTCTAATATGGCACTATCCCTTTCGGCTATTTATTTAGGGTTGTCAAAATTCAAGCCATTATCTTATCTGTGGTCGTGCACGCAAAGGGACGTCAAGTTGTGTCAACCCTAATAATTGACCGTAGTTCTGTAGAAAGCGACCAACTTTTTATATTTGTCAAAGTGACTTACACCCTAACTCAGTAGCTTTGGTCTCTTTCTGCATTGAAAAAAAAATTGAGTTGGTCGTTTTCTGCATAACTACGGTCAATTGCTCGAAGCAATGCTGAGCCGAGCGGAGCCGAGTTTGGCCGAAGTCAGGAGTTTCGGCACGCCTGCCATAGGCGTCGCTGGGGGTAGCAGGGACGGGGGGGTTGCCCCCCTAGAGATTTTTTTTTACTAAATGTATGTCCCTCCCCCTTCCCCTCAGCAATCGGCCATAGCAACGTAATCATGGTAAATTAGTCATCTTCCTCGCGTTGTCCCGGCATTTTGCTACGGCCCATGGGAGCATGGGGTCCCCTTGACAACTAACCCCAAGAATGACTTAGGCACTAGTTTTTACGAAAACGACTGCCATCTGACCTTCCCACCCAAAGGGAAACTAGGCTTTATTAGTATTAGTCCGGTTTACTCACGATGTTTTCCTTCACCGAAAAGTGACTGGTAAATATGAAATGATATTTCGTACATAAGTTCCGAAAAACTCATTGGTTCGAGCCGGGGTTTGAACCCATGGCCTCCGGATTGAAAGTCGCACGCTCTTACCGCTAGGCCACCAGCGCTTTTTATAATGGTGAACGAGTGACTCAAGCTTAGAGCATTTAGAAACTGGAGACGTCATGGCTGTCATTTCCGGTACGAAACAGTCTGCCGATTTTTGCGTGGGAGGAGACGTCAAATGTATTGCTATTTCTACATGATTTGTACGTAACTTGTAAATAGCCATGTCAGTCCATACAAAAGTTTGCACAATTGTGCAAGTTTTTCGGCAGAGGGGTAAGCTCTTAAAGGCCACTCCAGTTATTAAATACTCTAAGGACTCAAGTAACAAATTTGATTATTTACCAGAATAAACAAGAGAACGCTTCGCCCGGCGGACAACAGAAGCCGGCCAACAAACAACAACCAACATCACACAACAAGGTGCTCATCAACAAGGAGAACATGAAGGCCACCGCTGACAACAAGCAGGCGCAGGCCGCCGCTGAAAAGGTACATACATACATACATATATACATACATACATACATACATCACTGGCCCAGTGACCCAAAAAGGACCTTGGCCTCTGACACAAGAGGGCGCCACTCTGCCCTATTCTGCGCCACTTCACGCCAGTTGGGTATTCCGAGGGCAGACAGGTCTAGGGCTTCGTCACGCCAGCGGTATCTGGGACGCCCAGACGGACGTTTTCCACCCGGGTGCCCCACATACGCTCTTCTCACAGGACGATCCTCCCCCATCCTCTCCAGGTGACCAAGCCAGCAAAACAAAATCATAAAAAAAAAACAACTCCAACATGACAAGGCAGCAAATCAGAAATTTTCGTTGACTTCTGTTGGTACCAGAATAGATAGAACCAGATTTTAAATCCGTCGCTACAGTCCATCTTGTGGGTGGACGTCCTACGCTGCGCTTGCTAGTCCGTGGTCTCCACTCGAGCACTTTTCGACCCCATCGGCCATCTTCTCTGCGTGCATTGTGGCCTGCCCATTGCCACTTCAGCTTGCTAATCCGGCGGCGGCTTCATGGCGTGGCGTTGCTATTTTTTAGCATTAGAAATAAGGTAAACAATGTTGATGTGTCTTTTAATGGTGAAACACGTTTTAAAAATGAGTCACGGCAAATATGTAACAATTACGAATCTAATACGATCATTTATATTCTTCTGCTTTCATAACTAATAATTACTGATTTCTAAAAAGCGTTTCTCAATTAAAAGACATGTCAAGATCGCTTACCTTCTTTCTAATGCTTAACTCCATCTAATCTCGTAGGACAATTTGATATTTCATAAAGTGGGACTGGGCAGGTCATGTCTGCCGAATGCCGAGTGAGCTGTGGGCCAAGATCGCCACAGAGTGGCAGCCCAGATCAAAACGAGGATTTGGCAGACCACGTCGGCGATGGCGAGACGAGTTAGACTCCTTTTTAAAGGAATGGCCAGAGACTGCACAGGATCGGGAAGACTGGAAAAAGTGGGGGGAGGCCTTTGCCCAGCAGTGGGACATTATAGGCTCCCAATAATAATAATAAAGGAAGAGATATAGAGACCGACGAGACCGTACAGTTTTATAATTTATACCCTACCCTACCGTTACCCTAGTTTATAATTACTTTGTTCACAGGCGAAAGAAGCGGTCGCCGTAGCCAACGGCGCCGAGAAGAAGAAAGAGGCGCCCAAACCGATAGAGAAGAGCAAACAAGTGATGGAAATGCACAAACGCGCGCAGGCGTTGTTGGAGACACAGTTACAACAGCAAGTTTTACTCATACAACGGTTAGAAGGAGGTTAGTACGAGTTTACTTGATGTGCGCGTAACCAAAACGCATCTTTTCGAGCGATGGCGCCATGCCTTTGGTCTATACCAGGGGTGCGATACTCCTGACTTCGGTCAAATAAATAAATTATCTTAGCGTGATTATTTATAAAAAATAATTTACTATTTTACAAACAAATTATTGCAGTGGCAACATTGTCTTACTTTTTTTGGTCTTGAATTACGATTTTCGGTTTAGATGGCGACACCTTTTGATATTTAACAACACATACACATAACACATATCACTGAAATAATAAATACATTCTGTTTACCTATACAGATGTAGTGCATAATTGTTTTCCATCGTATTTTGTCGGAAACGTTCGTATTTGTCATGCTACTTCAGTCAACGTCAGTACTTTTTGTACCGAGACTGGCTGAAATAGCAAGACACGTTGGTACGTTTCCGTGAAAATATGCACTACATCTGTACCTAAATGTCTTACCAAAGACATGTTTCGTCCACTTGAGCTGTCACCATGGTGGCTCAGTGGTATCACTATTAGCTTAATATATCTACCAATCTCTAGTAACCCGGGTTCAAGTCCCACCCGCGCCAAGTATTTGTGGTATTATCTATGAAAAGGGACCTTATTGTCGATGGCGCTTACGACTATAACTTCGATGAATAAAATACGTAGTAGGTTTAAATTGAACATTCTGGCTCATTTCGGTTTGCTCGGTCCCAATTTAGCAATTAAGTTTCTGTGAATACTGGAACATTCAATTTTCTTGTCTATCCATTGTGGAGGTCAATTCTGTGCCTCCAGTGTAAAAGGGTTAAACTCAAAAAATTAAATTTTGCAGTATGGCCGAAAAACGTTTCAAATCGTGTTTTCTCTGCATTGTTTCTAAAAAAATTATGTTTTTGTTTTTGGTTTAGACAGTTTAAGTCATGATTTATAATTTGTCATTTAAATTAACCTGACTTATGTGAAAGTAACGGAAATATTGGCTTTCAAAAACAACTTATATCCCTTTTCACAAAAATAATGTGTGAAAAGGTTAAACTGCACTTTCTCTATTGTTGCTAAAATCTTTTTGAACTTTTGTATTGTGTAAAGGAACCATTTTGCGAACTAAATATTGTTTTTATTTAGATTGATGGTAAAAAAAACAAATCAAAAAGAATAATATTAATGTAATTAAAGAGTGACTTAATATATTTAATTTATTTGTTGAAATTGTGAATGGTTACTGAACCATTCACAATTTCAACAGAGTAATGTTGTACTGTTGTAATGTTGTACTGTACTTAGTAGTGTTGTACTGACAACAGGGCAGTTGTACTTGTTTTTCTTAGTTCCCCATCTATGTTTTTTTTTGTTTTTGTTGCACAATTATTTCATATCAGCCTTTTAGATGTCTTTTATTCTACAGGACTTTCTTTTTGATATTTGACTTCCACCGTTTTGCACAACATTGACCAACTAAAAAAAATTATATGGAAAGGAATCTAAGTGCACATTAACCATAATCGTTAACTCAATTTAGCGAAACTAGATGGTGAAAAACGGTCAAAGTAAATTATTTATACCCCTTTACACATCATGACGTCCTATAAATTGTTTGTGAAAAATAAAAAAAACTTAAGTTTTACCGTCATTCACGTACTGGGCTAGGTAGTTGAAATAGATGTAAGTGAATTTTGATTTCTTTACACCGAATGTTTCTTGAAATGTAGTTTATTCACTAAGATTAAACTTTACTTTAACCATCGTTCGTAACACGATTCTTAAGTACCAATTTTTTCACCGAGATTATATAAAAATAAATCGTTTTGAACATAATGGTTAAGATTTTTGGCAAACTTTAACCCTTTTGCACAATCGATATCTCAGCAATTAGAAGTCGTAGGGCCGTGGGTGTCAGCCCAAAAGGTGTAATTTCATGAAATAATCCTTGTACTGGCAAAATTTGTAATTTGGACAAACTCGAGTTTAACCCTTTTACACTGGAGGCACAGAATTTATGTTATGTAACGCTGATGAACTGATCAGTCATCGAGTTTAAAGGTCCCTTTTTATTGTTTTTTTTTAATAACTCGTAAACGGTAGCTTGTAGCAAAAAATGTTCTGATACATAAGTAATCTACATACAATTTTCTACATTAAACATTCTATAAACTTTTTCGCTACCTTCAATATTTAAGGGAGAAAGTAAATTATACTCAATACATAAATAAATATTATAGGACATTTTAACATAAATTGACTACTAAATATTCCTGCAAGGAGTAATAAGGTCTGTTTAATAAATAACATTTTAGCCTTTTTGTGAATTCATTTGAATTATTGAACTGCTTAATTAAATTAAATTAAATTATTTATATCAGAAATTAAATTTCCGTAATATATTAGTAGCTTATTATTACTCTTAACCTATGTTAGTGACTACCTATGTTATGTACTTTATTTAGATTTAATAGACATGTAGGCTACTCCAGTACTCCCAGAAAGCGCCATCTATCCTGTCTGCTACAGTGGCTAGGAGACTGTTGGCGCTGCCGCGTACGCGCCGCACCAGCGACGCCACCCGCTTGCGCATGATGGCGTGGAAGCCGTCGGTGCGCGTTTCCGCCAACATACCGCTAGCGCTGCAATAGCGCGGCAGCCCCAACAGCATCCTAAAAGCGTTATTATATTGGACGCGTAGGGCGCTGTAAGTTTTTTGAGTAAAGTTGATCCATAGGCTGCAGGTGTAAAATGACTGGCAGTACGCCTTAAAAAGGGTGGTTTTATTGCTAGTGCACCTTGCGAACCTACGAATCAACATATTACTTCTTACTGTCAGCACCCTACGCTCCCTTTCCCATCTACGTCATCTTTTAGCGATGCGGTTACCCAGTGTCCCAAGTACTTAAATTCTCTTACTACTTTAAGAGGAGTGCCATTCAGTCTCACTGGAGGTAACATTTGGTCGTTTAATTGGACTATTCTTCCTCTGAAAACTAGCAGCTCGATTAGACATTGTACTTGAGACCCGGGGCCTCCGCATACCGCTCACAAACACCTACTTGCGTCCTAAGGGCGTCGATCGATGGGCTTAGCAACACCATGTCGTCCGCGTAACTGATGTTATTTACGAACGTTCCATCTATTGAACATCCGACCATAGTGTTGCTAAGCTCCTCGATCAGCCGATTGACATATAGGCTGAAGAGTCTGGGCGACGCAAGCCCCCCCTGCATGACCCCGCAATCCAACCTATACTCATCGGATAGCGAACCCGCCCACTTAACGATATTGGTTTGGTGGCCGTACCAAAACCTGAACAATTCCACCAATTCCCCGGGTAAAGACGTCTCCTCGTACAGCCGGCCTAGCCAAGGTTACAATCGCTATCGCTTCGACAACGAAAAGCTTTATGTCTCTCTATCACTCTTCCATATTAGTGTGATAGTGACAGTTGCGTTTCGATCGCTACGGAGCGTTAGCGATTGGCATCTTGGCTACGCGGCCAGTTTTTGCCAAAGTCTGTTATAGGACACCAGATCGAAGGCTTTCGAGAGATCAAGAAAACACGCCAAAACTGGTTTTTTCCTGTCTGAGTAGTATCGGACAGTGTGCTTAAGACAAAGGACTGCCGTCTCGGTGGATAAGCCCGGCCGAAATCCAAATTGTGCGTCATAAAGCACCGTGTGTTTTTCCAACTGTTTGTCAAGCACACTATCCAACACCTTTGCTACAATCGTAGCCAAAGAAATGGGCCTATAATTTTTAATGTCCGAGGTGTCTCCTGTACGGTTTTTAATAATTGGTACTACCACGGTTCGGTTCTCATCATGTCGCTTGGTATATAAGTATGGCTGACACAGAAGCTGAAGAACATGGCGAGTACTCTAGGTAAGTGTACCCCTGCATGCTGCAGGTGCTCAATGCTAAGGGAGTGGTGTCCTGGCGACTTCCCTCGCGTCATGTTCTTCACCACCGATGCCACCTCCTTAGCTGTAATTCTCACCAGAGGCCCCGAAGGCACACACCTCGTCAGAGGTGGGCCCCCGCAGGACCCCAAGGGAGACTCAACCTTGAAATGCTTCTGAAACAAATCAGCTATCTCCTTAGGCTCGCTAACACCCTCTACACTCACAGGGAGGCCCGCCCTCGGTCTCAATTTATTAGTTTGCTTCCAGAAATTTTTAAAGTCATTAATCAAATAATTTTTTAATGTCATTACTAAAAAATTATAGATGTTGGTTCCATTGTACTCAATACTTCTTTTAAAATGTATATAATTATTTGATTGCCTACATGTACCCTACCTTATTCTTACAGGGTCAACTTGGGAATAACTCCTTACAGTTACAAAGGTCACTCTCTTTATCCAAATTTTAATTGGCAATTTTAGAAATAAAATTGATAGTATAAAACTTGTCGAAGTCAGGGGTGCGAAATCTTGACTTCGGTCAAACTCGGCTCCGCTTGGCTTAGAATTGCTCCGAGCAATTATTAGGGTTGGCACCACTTGACTTCCTTTTGCGTGCACAACCACAGATAAGATAATCACTTGATTTTTGACAACCCTAAATAGCCGAAACAGATAGTGCCATATATTAGAAAGAGACAGCATCATTCGACCCTGAACCGCTGTCAAACTTCGTTTTTGTAGGAAGTTTCCTTTATGTACGGTAGTACTATTCTTCTGTGTCGAAGTCTGCGTGCGCCTGTTCATACTTTATACGCTGCTAGCGGGAGGCCGAGCGCGCACGCAGGCGCATGCGCAGGCGCCGGTCACGCGCACGCACGCGCTACTCAACTCCCTGCTCAAGTCGCAGCCACAGTGCGATTTTGTGATTGCGATGGGGCGAGTGACAAATTGACAATGGAATGCAAGAGGATATTAGAAAGAGAGATGCCTAAGAATACCATGCCATAATGAATACCTGTGTTTTAGCTGTATATTGTGTTATTGCTTTATAGTGTTAATGCATTATGATGTTAATGTGTTCCAATTTGTGCCGCTTTGGCATTAGCTATAAGGTGCAATTTGTTTTGTTGTAATAATAATAATAAATAAATATGTCAGTGTCTCACGGAAGTTTTGTTATAAAAGGGACCCACTTCCAGATGACCTACAAACTTTATATTTGGTGGCAAATGTATATAGAGGAAAAAATCTGAGCAAGTGAAGGTCAATGACAATATAATGGGAACTCTTGGGTTAGCTAATTTAATTTAAATAAGCACCACTAGCACAAACTGAGCGCTTAGCCCGAAACACGACAATATCGTTACCTGCCTCTTTATCACTCTTTCATATTTGAACAAATAACAAAATTTAAATTTTCCCGTATCGAGGTAGGCTCTCTGTAAACAAACAGCCTTTATGAATAAATGTCATAGACATAATAGTGAAAAACTGTTAACAGTACATCAGGTGCTACATTATGACACCCGGATATAATAAGCACATTGGGTGATGATAATAATAACAAACTAGATAACTACGTCAAAAATTTAAAGGGCCATTCTTCTTCTTAGTCGGTACACTCTTGCCAGAGTGGTCGTGGTCATCATTGCAAATCTCGATGAGTGATGATCTTGCTAATACTACTTATTTACTTGCTAATATAAAGGGCCATATGTACTGTAAAACGTAATGTATCGTAATACATAGTACATTACTATATAGGCCTGGAAACGAAGGGTTGTAGGCCATGTAGATATACACCGAAAACACCGTTTCTCGCCGATATTTGTATAGTGCATTTCTCAAACTTGCAATGAAATATCTATAAGCTACGGTGAGGTGACCAAAATTGAGAAAAAATTGTCTAAAAATTTAATTTAGAAAGGAGCAAGTACCAGGGCCTCATGAGTTACGAGGTATCGTTGACCAACCCGCCGGGCCCCAGCGGCCGGGGCGCGTACGAGTAATCGTGGGCCGCGGCTGCTGTTAGAAACAAAAGAAGGTTGCTTTTGCTTTTTTTTTTGCATTATGGTACGAACCCTTCGTACGCGAGTCCGACTCGCACTTGCCTGGTGTTTTCTTTAACCTTGGCCATAGTCCCATTTGTATGGGATCTACTACCGCCGTGCGAATGTATGAACGACTAGTTTAAAGTGTTACTTTTTCAATGTATTTGAAATAGGTATTTGAGTATTTATGGGTATGAAAAAGTAAAACGATTATTTCAAAATGAATTCCTTGTCCTTGGTTTATACGAAAATGATACCAAACTTGACCTGATAGCTACAGGTAGGTAGAAACAGACCGCATTGTACCGCCGGAATCGCATTTCCCCTCTCCCTTTTTGGGTGGAAGCAAAGAGTTAATATCCTTAAGACATTAAACATATCAATAAAGTATGATCCAAGGAACAATCGTGCCAAGCGGCATCGCCTGGGATAAAACGGCCAACTCAGTGCACTTCTCCATTTACATTTTCCCTTAAATTTTTTTTTAAATATTGATCCTAACCATAAAGTATATAGAATATTTAATGTAGTAAATTTTATGTAGATTACTTATGTGTAAGATTTTTTTGTACAAGCCACCATTTACGAGTTATTTACAAAAAATATTAACAATTGATTTACTTACTCCTTTAAATATTGATCCTAGTGAAAAACTGTATACAATATTTAATGAAGAAAACTTCATGTAGATTACTTATGTAAAATATTTTTATAATATAAATATTAACAATTAAAAATATTAATAATTAACTTTCTCCCTTAAATATTTTTTTAAATATTGATCCTAGCGAAAAAGTGTATAAAATATTTAATGTAGAGAATTTTATGTAGATTACTTATGTATAAGAACATTTTTTGCTACAGGCCACGGTTTACGAGTTATTTATAAAAAACTATAAAAAGGGACCTTTGAACCCGATTTGTTTTCAAACACAACATGACTGATCAGTTCATCAGCGTCACATAACATAAATTGACCTGCGCAGTGGATAGACAGCTAAATTTAATGTTCCAGTATTCACAAAATCTTAATTGCTAAATTGGGACCGAGCGAACCGAAATGGGCCAGAATGTCCAATTTCAACCTACTACGTATTTTATTCATCGAAGTCTTTGTCGTAAGCGCCATCGACAATAAGGTCCCTTTTCATAGATAATACCACATTTATCTATGCTTTTCTATTTTCTAAATAGGATTTAATAAACAAAAAAATATAAATAAAATGAAAAACTGAAAAAAATGTCATCTAAGAAAAAGTGACCAAGACCCTCAGTGGCTGAAATCGAACCAGCGTCCTCTGCTATCGCGGTTGCGTGCCATTCGGCCACCGGGGGACGAACTAAAGAGTAGTCTACAATAAAATAACAAAAAAATGCAAAAAAAAAACACAAAACAATAAATACAAATACAAAAACATGAGTTAATCCGCACGCTCCTTAGATCCGTCCCGCCTTCAATGCGCGACGCTTGAGTCATAAGCGTGCTATATAAGAATACCTCCAAACTGCGACTGATATGTGTGTGTCTCTGTAGACGCACACTAGTCGCGGAATGGGGAACATTTTATTAGATTGTCTATAACGCTTTTGGCATTAAGTCTGGCTTTTGTCACAGAATAAATAATAGTACTACAGTAGAATCCGCTTATAATGACATCGAAGGGAAGTGACAAACACGTCATACTAAGCGGATGTCATATAAAACATAGTTGTACAACTTATTATTTTTGTTATTTTTTCCAAATTAATCTCAAATTCCTTTGTGAGAAATAAGTTTTATTAAACTCGAAACAAATATCAACTTGTTACTGATGATCAAAACTAAAATACCTTACACGCCACGAACGCACCAAACGTCCTCGCAGGGAAAGACGTGGTGACGGCCACGAAAACCAGCATAAGTGTCAGTATAACCGGACATAATTTCATGAAAATGGGATTTTTCGGTCATAGTAAGCGATTTGTCACTATAATATAAGCGAAGTCATCTTATCCGAATTTGTCACTAAGAATTTTATATGAAAACCAAACTTCGCACAGTAATTACGTCATAGTAAGCTGTTGGTCAGTATAAGCGGAGTCACAATAAACGGATTCTACTGTAGTTATTTTTTTCTGCACCTAACTGTATTAAAAGGTAAAAAACGTCAAAAAATTTAGTTAGTATTTATTCTTAAGCGTCGAAAAGGTACACTTATAAGCATACGTCGGACTCCAGCGGGCATTTTCGTGGCATGTCAGAATGATAGGTAAGGTTCGCAAATCAATCAATTCACTTTCGAGTATTTGTACTTAGTATTTGGTACCTAGTATTTATAATGTGAAATTCCAAATATCATAGGAACTAACTTATTTATTTTATTTATTTTATTACAAGGAGATAGAACAGAAGCATGCAAGTGAAGAACAATGTGGATAGAATATACGTAACTAGTACAATACAGATTATGCTGTTTCCTTAAACATATCTCACCGAGAACATAAGTGGTATTAAAATGTAAACCTAGTAACATGCAGACACTTAACTATTTTTTAACTTTAACTTATTATTATTAACTGCGTTATTTATAAACGTACTTGAACTACACATAAGTCAAAATCGCTAAAAAGTTCGTTTGGCTTTATCCGTCACTCAGACAATTGCAGCTGTGAGAAATGAGTATTTACACATTAAAGATGAATAAATGATAACGGGTAACTAATTTAATTAACTATGTTACAAATACTAGGTACATTATAACACTCGTAAGTTAAGATTTTTTTGTAAACCTTACCTTGCCCTGAAACTGCCCCCTATAGTCCGACGTTTGCTTATAAGCATACGTCGGACTCCAGCGGGCATTTTCGTGGCATGTCAGAATGATAGGTAAGGTTCGCAAATCAATCAATTCACTTTCGAGTATTTGTACTTAGTATTTGGTACCTAATACATAGATATGCAAATTAACAAATAAAGCAAATCTTTCTATTGATTAGACGGCACTCTACCAACAAATATAAGTATGAACAACAGTCATAATGACGCATGTCAGCTATTTATTTGTTTTTTAAGTGGCCACTTCAGTGGGCTATCAGTCATCACTTCAAAGAGTATTTACACATTAAAGATGAATAAATGATAACGGGTAACTAATTTAATTAACTATGTTACAAATACTAGGTATTATAATACTCGTAAGTTAAGATTTTTTTGTAAACCTTACCTTGCCCTCAAACTGCCCCCTATAGTCCGACGTTTGCTTATAAGTGAAAATGCCCAGATGATTAACCTATATTTTCTTGTCCCCAGGCAACGTGACCGGGCCGCAGAGGGCGGCACTGATGGAAGCCATCAACTCCGCTCAGGAAGGCATCGAGAAGCTACGGAAGGAGTTAGTGGCGTACAACAGGACGCTCAGACAGATGCAGGTACGTTGATTATAGTGAGCTTTGCTTTTGTTACGTCACTGGTGAAATACAGGGACAGTCAGCAGCAGAAGTTGCTAAGCGGGCGAGGTGTTCAAAATGATGTTGACGCGACTCTATTGTTAGGAGAATAAGAGCGTGTGAAGGTAATTTTAAATACCTCGCCCGCTTAGCAACTTCTGCTGCTGACTGGACATCAGTAAAATAATTAAAAACCAGAGTGTGATCTAAAATCAGATAGAGTCAGTCCATGAAAAGTGTGCGGCGGATTTGATAGCCCACGCAGTGCACGTGTTATTTTAAACGTCAAACTTCTATGACATTATGACGCGTAAATGACACTTGCACTGCGTGGGCTATTAAATCCGCTGCAGACTTTTCTTGGTCCGACTCTAGACTAAATTGATATTTATGGTAGATTTATTAGATTTAATAACATATTAGGGTAATACGCCAGTAACTGGCCGCCCTAAACTAAAAATTAATTCTATTCACCTATAAATATATTTTAGTATAAAATTTCAATAATTGGCCACCTTATACTAAAACGAATTCTGTTTATACACGGTGTAACATGAGTGAACCGAATAATTTTAACAGCGTATTCCTGATCATATTTAGAGACATAAATGTCCTATAAACATTTTTGAAATTCGCCTAGTTTCAGAGATAATATAGTAAATCTTGTCAGTAGCAATGTAAAGCAAACTAAAGTAGGGCAACACTCAAAGAGTAGTATTGCGCTAAGAAAAGCAGCAATGTATAATGTACATCGAACTAAAACTTTTTTTTCCGCTGAACGCGCCCTATTACGTACGTCAATTCAAATTGTCACTCGCGGATTTCTCTATTGAAAATGTTTGAAATTGTTATTAATAGGTATGGACGGACAATTTAAAAGCGGTGTGTGATGTTGATAAAAATGATTAACTAATTTGAAGATCTCAAAATAAAATTAGAAGTGGATTATGCCGTTAAATGATATGAATAAAATCATTGCTTCAGCAAATCAGAAGGTAGATATCCTACTGGATTTTAATATTTTATTAGTTTTCTCAGTTAGCACTGTAGGCATTGTAGGCACCTTAGCTTTGATTAAGCATAATCTTATTTAATATATTGGTATTTAATGGTGACACAACAGAAATATCTCTTGAAATAGAATCGATTCAGAATGTAAACAAAGAAGATGATGGCTGTCATTCGCGGTCCACATTCCACAGATAAAACTCAGATGACACGCGATTTTCGAATTATTCGAACAGAGTGTTGCTAACCCGCGATTTTTCAAATTTGCCGCCGTTTGCTATTGACAAGATTTGCTTGACGCAGTATATTAATAAAAAAAAAAACAAGTTTTTATTGTTACATAGTGTAAAAGGCCTTTTTGATGGTGATGTTGCTGCTATGGGACGTAGTCTAAATATCCTTATTGATAGATATCAAAAAGTGGCAAGTAACACTTTGAAAAAGTAGGTTTTACGAAAAAAAAAGTAAGAAACAATTTTAAGTGACAAGTTTACCAATAATATTTATTTTTTACGTACAAATATATTCAACATTTTTTTTGGCGAAATCGACCTAAACTTGCGTGGTTAAAATTATTCGGTTTCCTCATGTTACACCGCGTAGGTGAATAGAATTCATTTTTAGTTTAGGGCGACCGATTACTAAAACCGGCTAGTTACTGGCGAATTACCCTATATGTTTAAAAATTAAAATGTCAACAATAAATAATGTACATACATAAGTATATTGCTATATTTAAAAAAGAACCGTGGAAAAATTATAATGTTTGCTGAAATGTGCGGGTGTGTGACAGGAAGAGACGGTCGCGCGCTCCCTCTCGCGGCTGCAACTGGCTCAGGTATCGGCCGGACATGTACGCATGGGTTGTGCGATGTACACCATACTCATCTACATTTATTATTTATAGCATACGTCAGTATTGACCGTTTTAAGCCCCGTCTCCATATCGCGCGGCAAACCGTCGAACATTGGCTCGCGCGGCGGCCGCGCGCAATTGATACCGGGCTGCCGCGCGAGCCATCCAGTTGGCTCGCGACTGTAGGGTTGCCATATGGAATAATTAAATGGCCTGATAAAAATCCTGACATCACCCTAAAAATCCGGACATTTCTTGTAACAGAGATTTGGCGTAGGCGTGTGTAAACTTTGTAATAAATATATCACGTAAACATTTTTGAAGTAAAAACTTCTTTAGCGGCGCTGTGCACTTTTTGTGATGGGGAAAAAATTTTAAACTCGCGACAGGTCACGTGACCGTAAGATTCGTAAGACGTAAGACGGACACGTGACCTGATCGAAAAACTGTTACAAAGGGTAAAAAATCCTGACATGTCCGGACGTAAGGCAACCCTACTCGCGAGCCAGCCTGATATCCATTGCGCGCGGATGCCGCGCAAGCCAATGTTCGATGGTTTGCCGCGCGATATGGAGACGGGGCTTTTGAGTGTCACAATTAGTCAATTACATGCACCAAAGAGCATTTAAAATAGAGAGTTACTGTCATGGTAAAGTATGTAGCTACTCACTCTCTAACAAAACGCGTCTGTCACGATCAGCACAGAAATGGCCGCTAGGTGGCGACAGCGGCACGCGCGGCTTATGGCAAACCCCAAAATTGGGGTGTACTTTTAGCTACCTGTAGCAAAGCGACGAAAACGCGGAGTGAGCCACGCCTGGCACATTTACTGCCATCTTTCGACAGCAGATTAATACTGTTAAAACGCCATTTGACTTTGATTCCTATTCTTTCACTGATATGTGTGAACTTGTTAAATATTAATATTAACGCCATCTACTCGAGCGTAGGCTGAAGGCTATGGCGCCATCGCTCGAAAAGATTGCACCATACCTTTGGCCTATAGTCGAGTAGATGGCGTAAATATTAATATTTAATACGTTAACACATATCAGTGAAAGAATAAAGATCAAAGTCAAATGGCGTTTTAACAGTTTTATTTTGTATCGGAAGATGGCAGTAAATTTACAGTGGCACTCTATTCGCTTTGCATACACGAAGAGACCCCCTAGTGTAAAGGACCCCGCAGCAAACATAGGGAAAAAGTGGTTTCATTTAAATCTCACGAAATTTTAGTATGATGTTAATTTGGGTCTCCTGATTATTATTTTGTATGGGCACAACTCTCTCAGAAGTATACTTTCAGAAATAATCAATTAATCAAGTATATAATTTTCTATTTACGCGACATGTTTTCTAAAATCGATATTTTGTTATGACACGCACTGACAGTTACTGACGTTATAAGGTGCAGTTACCAACTGTCAGGAAGAGGAATTACGTAAAAATGGTTAACAAACATATATTTTGTATAAAACAATTACATTGATTATTTCTGAAAGTATAGGTACTTCTGAGAGAGTTGTGCTCATATAAAAAAATAATCAGGAGAGCCAAATTAACATCATACTAAAATTTCGTGAGATTTAACTGAAACCACTTTTTCCCTATGTTTGCTGCGGGGTCCTTTCATTCGGTTGCGTGTCGGACGTACGCGTTTGCCTCAAGTCTCATTTCGTATAGGATTTTGAACAGCGCGCCAAGCGGGACGTTTTGGAAACTGGAAATCCCATATATTGTGTAAAAAATGTTTTCCATTATGTTAATATTCAGAGAGGAAAATAGGTATTACTTTAGTTGTCCCCTTTCTTTTTTAAATGGGCCACTCACATTACATTTTGTGAGGTGAAAGTAACCTGAGATCAGTTTGCAATGGCTAACCGACAAACACTTCCACTGTAGCTCTTCGCGACCGAGTTTTTGACTAAAAACACAAGTTACCTTTTTAATATTTTTATTTTTATTATTTGAGCGTTTGTAGATGTAGCAGTTTTTGATGGAAATAATCTAATAATAATAAAAAAATATTTAAAATAATATATACAGTGGTTAAAAAATAACTGCATTCCCATTGCCAGGGAGGTTTTGGGATTATACTGAGCAACTTTCACTATGTGACCAACCTCGAAATCGCGAAAAAAAAATAACCCTCACATAGAAAATGGACCAGCCAAAATGTATGAAACAGCCAAATTATTTTTTCCCGTTTTCAGGATTGGTCGCATAGTAAAATTTGCTCAGTATAATCTAAAAATCTCCCTGGCAACGGTTATTTTTTGACCATCCTGTATATTTTTTTCGTGTTTCGCTTCCTCTTCGTATATACTCTATTGTTTTGTGTTTTTTGCATGACTGTCTTTGCTATACAATTAAAATAAACTTTCTTTTTTTTTAAATATCATAATTATACTTAAACCAAGACATAAACTCAACACATAAAATTGCAATACCACCGAGTAACCGAAATATGTACAATTTGATCACCCCAATACACTGACAAATCTAGTTTAAAACTCATTGCAAAACGCATGTGTACGTAAATGTGGCCTTTAAATATAAATATGTAACATCAAAACAAAACATACATCCCATTAATCATATTCATATATTATCATAAATTAGATAGGTGGTTTATTTCTTGTAAATGTCATTAAGGTCAACCGGGGTGAATGCGTCTCTTGAGGTAAATGCGTCTTTTAAACTTTTCGTCTAAACCAGTGGTTCTTAACCTTTTCAGTCCGGTCACCCCTATGACTAACTAGGGAACCTGATTTTACCCCTCCTCCCAATGGTAATAAAAAATAAAACGTGTACGTTTGTTGTATTGTTATATTAGGTTAGCATATTACCCCCGTAAAATACCAGTTTTACCCCCACGGGGGTAATTACCCCTAGGTTAAGAACCACTGGTCTAAACGGAAGATTTTAGAACTATTGCAACCCTCCCTGTTCGGAGTGTGGTCACAGAAATTTTGGTGTAGACGCCTACAATAGTTGTAATACCTATGTTGGGTTTGAAAGATATATTCAAAAGACGCATTTACCACAGGAGACGCATTTATCCCGGTTGACCTTACGTATTATGTAAGTAGACCAGTGTTTTTCAACCTGTGGGCTGGCGAACTTTTTAAGGGGCCCACTGTTTAACAGTCCGCCTGTATCGGCCTGTCAGTTCTTCGGAACTGTCAAAATTTTGTTCTAACTTACACAATCTCAGACCTCATTGTAATTATTGTAAATAATATTTGGTGGTGACGAAACGAGTATGTGATATTGTATTTAATGGAATTTTTCGGTTATAAAAAATAGTATACACGTTTTTCATAATGTCTACTACCAAATCCATCACTAAAAATCGGTTTTTCTAGGACAACGGTGTCGTCACGTCTCTATACTAAATAATACGGCTAAATATGGATGTCGTAATATTTGTATAAATACGGCCGCTATATGACGGCACCGCTATCCTAGGAAACTAGAGCATAAGTACGAGTAACTCATTGTTCATAGATCCATCAATTCATTGTACGGTCGTTGGTCATTTAAGTTGGTAGAATTGTGTGTGCATATTGTGCATTAATTAATATTAATATAGTTGAATACGCTTTAGCCCTCATTCGCACGACAGCTTTTTCAACGCGTGTTAAAAAAGCACTTGAATATGTCCGTACTCTAAATTTGATTTAACGACCAAGGCTTAAAGTCGAAAATCCAACAACGCTTGATAACAAGCGCCACCGCTGTCTTGTGAATACATACATGGCTATCCATTTTTGTCATTCAAACGCTTTTTTAACGCGCGTTGAAAAAGCTGCCGTGCGAATGGGGCCTTGCGTACATATAGTAATAAATACGTAAAACGTAAGTAAAGTCTGATTATTAGGTCGATTGAGTCCGTATAAGCTAACTTTGTAGCGACTAAATAGAACAAAGTGAGGGAGTGTCATTAAAAACGTCACATTTTCATATTGGATCAATGATGTCATTGCGACACTTTGTCGTGGCAAATACCATTCAGTTGGGTAATATTTTATGATAAATCATAATTAATACCTGTTGCCAGTTTTGACGAAAAATAACAAAGAAAAATCGAACTATTTTTTTTATAATATTACTTATATTTAACTCACCTTTTTTGTTTACATATAAAATTTTTGTTTTTCATGATCAGAATTAATTTTGAATGATACAAAAATATCGAATTAACTATTTATTAATTTCGTTTTATCCAAGCAGTCTGCTTCTGCTCTCGTATCCGCGATGTTTTCACTCCAGCCAACATGTGGTTTTTTTCTAATATTTTTTATTTGTCATCAGGCGAACGCTAAAAAACCAAAGACTAGAGAAGAGGCGCAGAAAGAGATCCTAGATGCAGAGTTGGACATGTTCACCAAACAGCAGGTAAGCTTTGTCAAAGAGAATTTGACGATGGCGCCATAACCTTTGGCTTACTCTCGAGTAGATGGCGTCAATTTCAATATTGAACAAATTTAACACATATCAGTGAAAGAATAAGGATCAAAGTCAAATGGCGTTCTAACAGTTTTAATCTTCTGTCGAAAGATGACAGTAAATTTACTGTGGCCACATAATTTAGTTTGGGATTCAAAGTTTGTTAAATATTGAAATTGACGCCATCTACTCCAGAGTAAGCCAAAGGTTATGGCGCCATCGCTCGAAAATATTGTACCATACTTTTGGTCTGCTGTTAACAGACTGATCAACGTCACGCAACAATGATCTATGAAACATTCTAAACAATAAAATTTAGCGAACGTTTTAACGGTGGCAGTTGGTTTGGTGCAAGCGCTTCAAATACTGATAGCAAATTTGCATTTTATTCACATGTGAGGCAAAGTAATCAAATGATGTTTGCTGGTAGAATTTACTTTTAAATGATGATTTTGGATGATAAATATTTAATAACATTAATTTGGATTTGATTTGGTTTGATTTTGTTTGATATTTTACATTGAATATTTGCTTCGGGTTGGTGTGGTGAAAAATTTTGTGTTTCACTCGGGGGTAAATTTTGTTCGACCCTTGTGCTTTGAAACCCTCGCAACGCTCAAGATTCCATTTTTCGAAAAACTCTCTGCGCTTGTGGTTCAATTTTGGAATCTTTCACTAGTTCGGGCATCAATATTAGCACGAGCGATTAAACAACTTTGCCCCCTTGTAAAACAAATAACTATTGCTAATTTATTAAAATTTGTTTTGTGGGTGAATCAACTTTTTCTTGTCTTGTCACTAGTTGTCATGGTTACGGTCTCCTGGGTCACTCTTAAAATACTACTTATTACATTTCGTATTCAAATGAACCAAACTTGAATTTTTTGGTAGTTATAAGGCCTTTCCATAATGGGACATCTGAAAGCACGTTTGTAGAACATGGTACAGCAGCTCTTCTAAGAAACTATGCTACTATTGTCTCCTGGCTGATGGGACAGAATAACAACAATAAATAGTTGATCGACCCTTGTAACAAGTTCTGGTTTGTGCCTACAGGAGGGGCAGGACGTGACGGACATACAGAAGAGGATCGCGGAGCTGCGCCGACAGATGGCGCTGCAGTTCCCCGTGCACCCCGCCACGCGCCGCCCACACTCGAGGTAACTATAATAATTATACCTTTATATCATACTCCGGTACACCCTACAACATACAAAAAACATTAAATAAGCTTAAAAAATTATATCACTATTGTATATAATAATTTTTCTACGAGTCAACAATAGTAGTTTGTGTTACAAGGGATCAAAATGATATATTCCCATCAATTCTAAAGTAGAATCCTGAGCGTAATGAGGGATTCAAGTGTTAACGCCCAAGACGAAATTATTTTGATACCTTGTGAGACATACTGCTTTTCACTACAAATATGAGGAAACTGTTATGTTCCAGAATATGTATAATTTTACCCAAAAAAAAAATAGTATGCAGAAAAGAAAAAATCGTGTCCTAGAATAGAAAAGTACAACTTTGATCCCTCCTAGTAGTGAAGAAAAGTGCCACTTTGATCCCTCCTAGCAGGGAAGAAAAGTGCCACTTTGATGCCTGCTAGCGAGGAAGAAAAAGGTTTCGAATAGGTGATGTGAAAAAATAATACTTTAAACTAGTAGAATCATACAAACAAACCAAAAGTATACAGCTAAGATACGCGAGCAGCCGCGATACCTTCATACTCATAGCTCCCCGTCCGCGACCCGGCGGGATCATAATAATGTGGTACGTCCCACAATAAAAAAGGAAAAATATATTAACATACACGGTGTAACATGACGAAACCGAATAATTTCAACTGCGTATTCCTGGTCATATTTAGAGACAAAAATTTCCTATAAACTTTTTTGAAATTCGCCTAGTTACAGAGTTAATACCAACTAAAAAAAACATGTTTTTCTTGTTACATAGTCCAAAACGCCTTTTTGATGGCGATGTTGCTGCTATGGGACGTAGTCTAAATATCCTTATTGATAGATGTCAAAAAGTGACAAGTAACACTTTGCAAAAAGTAGGTTTTACGAATAAAAATGTAAAAATAAATTTTAAGTGACAAGTTTACCATTTATTTTTTATGTACAAATTCATTCAAAAAATTAAAAAAACAAAAAAACAACAAAAAAATTTTTTTAGCTAAATTGACCTAAACCCATATTACATTTTTACCTTCTTTTGACCTCAGAAATGCGTGGTTAAAATTATTCGGTTTCCTCCGTATAGGATTTAAGAAGGTAGGTAATTAGTTTTTTTTAAAGAGATCTGTAATCATTCAGTCTTGATCGTGACACATCATAATACGAAACCCTTACATACTCACATAACATAGTAGTAATCATTTATTATTATTTTCCAAGCTATCGCATTGTGAAGAAAAAACTAAGGTGAGATTTTACACATTTAGTTCAGTATTGTAGTTTTCAGACTCTATAGATACTCGTCTCCATAATCATTAATCAATAACTCGTGAATAAAATATTTTTTCATCACACTCGCTCAGTAAATGTGGAATTGCACGCAGGTTTAGCGGGAGTTATAGAAAAAGCGTTCTCCCTAGGGAGTTATGAAGTTTCTAGTGCCATAGTTAACAGTTTTTTGTCTTTATTCTTAATTTTTGTATCGCAAGTGTGATGAAAAACATTGTGTGTAACTCGGGGCGTAGTAATATTGCAAACTCGAGTCTATAAATCGCTCCGGCAAGCCGTAGTGATTTAACTTACTCTCGTTTGCAATATTCAACTTACGCCCCATGTTGCACTATGATGCATTATTGTCACCTTTCAATGTTAATCTTCAGGTGATTTTGTTATGTGTTAGTACCATACTCTTGAGGGGAATATGTAGGTCATACCATAGAGCAGCGGTCGGCAACCTTTTAGCAGCCAAGGGCCACATAGTAGTTAACGGAGGTGACGCGGGCCGTACTTTGTTAATATTTATGATTTTATGAGACATTGTCGTTTGTCACTATTACATACAAAATAGCCAAGGCGGCTCTCGGGCCGCTAGTGACAGGTTGACGAGCCGCATGCGGCCCGCGGGCCGCTGGTTGCCGACCGCTGCCATAGAGTAATATAAGTAAAGAAAGAATAGTAACTCCATACATCAGTTTTCTTAAAACGCGAAATATTTCGTAGTCGACATTTAACGTCAAGTAGTGGAACTATCATCATCTACTTGACACGAGGCCCCAATTTCACCAGGGTGACAGGTGCGACAATTGTAAAACATCACTGTTGCTGACGTTACAGGCATCCATGGGTTACGGTTATCGCTTACCATCGGGCGGGCCGTATTCCTGTTTGCCACCATCATTGAATTATTAAAAAAAAGTTTATTATATCGGAGAAAACAGATATTTCTCTTGCTAAGTTTATGACAATTGTCACAAGAAACACTACAATTGTAACGAAATTCCGACATATAACTCATTTCCTGTCAAGATTCACCGACAATTCTACAAATATGTCGACTAAAAAAATAATTCTTGTTTCACAACATAATTGTAATATACAATTGTAGCAAAATGCCTGTCATGTTTGTAAGTATTTCTATAGAAAATATTTTATAAAATTGTAATATGTCACCTGTCGCTTGACAATTGTCGCTCGACATATGTCACTAAACAATTGTAGCCTTGGTGAAATTGGAGCCGATGTCACAAGTGTCGCTATTGACGAAAAAGTTACTGCTAAAACAATTTACTACTAATATTATAATCAGAAGGAGTCGAAAATAGACTTCCAGTTAATCCGGTTATAATATTAGCTGAAAAATGTTGAGCATTTGACTTTTCGGTCGGTGCAACATCTAGTATCAAGTAGCATTACTGATAATTCCGCTACTCGATGCTAGATGTCGACTGCGAAAATTATAGTCTTTTTGGTACTAAAAGTGAAGTATGGAGTGAGCTCTCGTATTTTATTTATTATCTATGGTTAAACCGTCAAATTGATTAACTATTTGTTACTTACAACAGTTTAAATTCAACCTTTCAATGTAATACTCGTCACTATGTAATCTACGTATCATGTTAATAACAATGAAAGCTATGCTAATATAAAACACACAATTATCCTCGAGCCGCCCAGAGACCTATAAAATGGTCTCCTGTTCCATTCTAATTTGAACTTTGTGTTGACAACATCAAAATTTCATTTTGCTTGGCGAGGTTTGACGTATGGACGGCTAGAGGTTATAGACTCTGCTTCTCTTGACTTGTTTGCTTTACCGTAGTTTTGTTGTACTTTCAGTTGGCACAGGTAAGTATTACAGGTCATTTTATGATATTATGATGATACTATTACAAGTATTAGAACAAATAAAGCCGGATACTCATTAGCGAGTCGTAACCGTAACCGTTGCATGTACTGTAACCAAAAAATCGGGCAAGTGCGAGTCGGACTCGCGCACGAAGGGTTCCGTACCATAATGCAAAAAAAATTGAAAAAATGAAAAAAAAAACGGTCACCCATCCAAGTACTGACCACGCCCGACGTTGCTTAACTTTGGTCAAAAATCACGTTTGTTGTATAGGAGCCCAATTTAAATCTTTATTTTATTCTGTTTTTAGTATTTGTTGTTATAGCGGCAACAGAACTACATCATCTATGAAAATTTCAACTGTCTAGCTATCACGGTTCGTGAGATACAGCCTGGTGACAGACGGACGGACGGACGGACGGACGGACGGACAGCGAAGTCTTAGTAATAGGGTCCCGTTTTACCCTTTGGGTACGGAATCCTAAAAAACATAGTGTGTACGTGGTTCGCAGGTTTGCGCAAAGCGCAGGTTTGCAACGGTTACGGTTACGGCTCGCTAATGAGTATCCGGCTTTAAATTATTTCTCTCCCTAGCTCGGTATCACCTGAGATGATTCAGTTAGAAGGTCGAACCATACCGTTCGTTGGTTTCGTATTTGGTCGGTTAACCAATAAATGTTATAACTACCCGAAAATGTACAAATTGTTTGTTTACTTTTATTTAAATACCTAAAGATACAGACCATGAATATGGAAACTTGACATAATGCTGCCGTCTACACTCATCGTGTCATTCTATGGAACTTGCTAACTATGTAAACAAAAAGTCACTATAGTTCGTATTTTTAGCATTAGACAGAACTTGCAAGAAGGTAAGCGATCTTGACATGTCTTTTAATTGAAAAATGCTTTTTAAAAATTAAAAACTATTAGTTATGAAAGCAGAAGGAATATAAATGATCGTATTAGATTCATAATTGTTACATATTTGCCGTAACTTATTTTTAAAATGTGTTTTTCAATTAAAAGACACATCAAGATTGTTTACCTTATTTCTAATGCTAAAAAAACGAGCTATAGTAAATTGATCATTTAGAGACAATTTAAATATGGCGGTTTGTTTACATAGTTAGCAAGTTCCAAAGAATGACACTTAACAGTTCATTCACGCTCCCAGTCTTCTGATGATTTACGACCCGACTAGTTGCAGCAAGTTGGCTTTAGTAACAGCGCCATCTATGACCACATTTGTCACATTGTCAACAGGGGCGGCCGGTTCAACAGCGCGTCACGCTTCACCCGCGCGCCGCCCGCCTTCGTCAACCACAACCAGTCCGTCGACCACCGGCCTAGGGCGCTGCTCATCAGCGGCTTCGAGAGTGACGATTCTGAGGCCCTAATACAGCATTTTGCGGTGAGTCTACTTGATAGTTAACGGGGCATCTGGCTTCACCGCCTCCGTTAACTGCGCATCTAGCTTCACCGCCACAACCAGTCCGTCGACCGGCCTAGGGCGCTGCTCATCAGCGGCCTCGAGAGTGATGACTCTGGGGCCTTAATACAGCATTTTGCGGTGAGACTACTTGATAGTTAACAGGGCATCTCGCTTCACCGCCACAACCAGTCCGTCGACCGGCCTAGGGCGCTGCTCATCAGCGGCTTCGAGAGTGATGGCTCTAAGGCCTTAATACTACATTTTGCGGTGATACTACATGATAGTTAACGGGGCATCTGGCTTCACCGCCTCCGTTAACAGCGCATCTTGCTTCACCGCCACAACCAGTCCGTCGACCACCGGCCTAGGGCGCTGCTCATCAGCGGCTTTGAGAGCGACGACTCCGAGGCCCTAATACAGCATTTTCCGGTGAGTCTACTTGATAGTTAACGGGGCATCTGGCTTCACCGCCTCCGTTAACAGCGCATCTCGCTTCACCGCCACAACCAGTCCGTCGACCGGCCTAGGGCGCTGCTCATCAGCGGCTTTGAGAGTGATGACTCTGAGGCCTTAATAGAGCATTTTGCGGTGAGACTACCTAATAGTTAACGGGGCATCTGGCTTCACCGCTCCCGTTAACAGCCATCCCGCTTCACCGCCACAACCAGCCCGTCGACCCTGTGGTCGACGCCCTGTAGGCTTGTACCGTGAGTTGACCGTGACGTCACGATGTAATGTTTCATATAAATTCCATCGTTTTGACAGTTCTATAAAAGTAACTGATTTGACTAGTAGGAAAATACCGTATTGTTTAACGTAATTTTGTTTGCAGCAATTCGGCGAGATAGTCTCTAAGGAGCTGAACCCGACGGTTCCCGAGCTGGTGTTAGTGTACGCTGCGCGCGCGCACGCCGAGCAGGCCGCGCAGCAGGGACGCCACTACAACGACCGCACGCTCCAGGTAACACGCTGAGCCGAACGGAGCCGAGTTTGCCCGAAGGGGGGAGTTTCGGCGAGATCGTCTCTAAAGGCTCCTCTTCACGTTGGGCCAACGCCAACGCCAACGAGGGACGCATTTATGCGTTAGAGGGAGCAAGTGATATTGCTATCTCATTCTACCGCATGGCTGCGTCCCTCGTTGGCGTTGGCGTTGGCCCAACGTGAAGAAGAGCCATAAGGAGCTGAATCCGACGGTGTCCGAGCTGGTGTTAGTGTACGCTGCGCGCGCGCACGCCGAGCAGGCCGCGCAGCAGGGCCGCCACTACAACGACCGCACGCTCCAGGTGACATACCAAACCAAACCAAAAGTATACAGCTGAGATACGCGAGCAGCCGCGGTACCTTCATACTGGTACGCGCCCCGGCCGCCGCGCCCGGCGCGTTCGTCATCGACACCTTCTCGTAACTCATGAGGCCCTGGTACTTGCTCCGCGCTAAATTCAATTTTTAGACGTTTTCTCGATTCTGGCCACCGTAGCCTATGGAGACTAACAAGCAGCACTAAGTAGTTTTCGTAGTCTATGGATGTTGCTATATTAAGGGTGTCACATGCGCGTTTCTGACTTATGAACCAATTGTTTCTACTATACAACCTAAAATAAATAATTAATTTGAGCTATGGTTTTCTTTCGTCCTCTTGCTGGTGTGATTGCTGTGATTGGCCAATTTCATTCTAGTTGAGTAAACTGTATCGAAATGAATATTATGGTCGAGTTGGGAGCCCATACATTAAAAATTCCCAATTGCAGTTTGGTATAAGAAATCTGTATTCAAGAATTACAATCGACGAGTCGAAAAACTGTATTATAATTATGTTCATAATACAGAACAGTACAGAACATAATAATACAGTTTATGAACAACTTTTATTATTAGACCAATGCCGGTATCGCGAAAAAAAATTTGGCTATTGCATACATTCCGGCTGATGTGACTTTTTGCACCATCCGACTAACCCGGGGTTAACAGGTTAAACCGTTAAGCCATTGTCAAATTGTACTGGTAACCACTCCGGGCTTAACATCGAGCTAGTGGGCTGGTGGCAAGTGGCGCTTATACTGCAAAACGTAATTCAAGACCAAAAAAAGTAAACAATGTTGCCACTTTTTACTAGCGCGTCTTGTATTTATGTAAAAATAAGTAAGTAAAAGTACTTTTTTTAAATAGTAGGAGTAAAATTACGAATAAATAAATTATCTTAGCGTGATTACTTATCAAAAGAAATTTACTATTTTACAAACAAATTATTGCAGTGGCAACACTGTCTTACTTTTTTTGGTCTTGAATTACGTTTTGCAGTTTAGGGCCGTTGCACCATTCACTAACCTAGGGTTAACCAGTTAAACCTGTAGTGGTTACCAGTACAATTTGATATTGGGATAACGGTTTAACCGCTTAACCCCGGGTAATTGGGATGGTGCAAGTGAGCCTTAGTGTTCTACTATACCGGGTGTATCTGTTGTCACAGATCACGTGGGTGGCCAACCCGAAGACGTTCGCGGCCGCGCGCGCCCCGGAGCCCGCGCCGCGCGTCGACGCGCAGCCCGACACGGACAACGGACACGAGGTACGTTCTACACCTGAGGGCCTACCGCGAACCACGTTCGACGTGTTGTCTCTCTGTCGCACTTGTAAATTCTTACGTAAGTGTGACAGGGAGGCAATACGTCGAACGTGATTCGCGGTAAGCCCTCTGTTTGTACAGCTTTTATTCAACTTGAAATGTATGTGTGTAATCTGAATTGAAGCCCGAAGCCTAAGACGAGGGCTTAGTAAACACGACGTTTACACGAGTTCTTAATTCCGGTACCATCGGCCACACGACGTAGTGCATAATTGTTTGTACTTTTTGTACTGAGACTGACTGAAATTGCAAGACACGTTCGTACGTTTCCGTTTATGCACTACATCTGTAATGTACTAATTATCGCACTAGTGCGGTAAAGTAGCACCATATGTGAATCGCTTGACTTCAAACTCGGCTAAATCCATCTCAGATTATGCGATTTTGGTATTAAAAATTATAGGGTAGATATTTGCGGTATCGTCTTGGGTCGTCCCATTGCTTTTTCGTCAAGTTCTTAAGTTAGTCCTATTCTGCTTTCGTCACCCATTCTACATTCGTCACAATCGTCGGTGGCTTTCAATGTAGAATGAGTGACGAAATCAGAATAGGACTAATTTAAGAACTTGACGGAAAAGCAATGGGACGACCCAAGACGATACCATATTTGCTGAGAGGGTCGAATGGATTTACCCGAGTTTGAAGTGAAGCGACACAATACCAGGGGGGTGTCACTACGCAGTTTAGGTACATGTGGCCGGCGCGCCGCGCCGCGCGGCGTATGGCAGTGGGCTGCGGCGCGCCGCTCGGCTCGCACGATAGTCGTGTTACGTGGCGCTCGCGCAAAATTGAAAATACACAATGGCTTAGAAACCTATATCTCGATCTAATCCGTATAAAATATATTGTTATGTTTACGGATCTCTGAAGAACAAGGAAGCAGAAATAACATTTTATTAAATTCCGGACGATATTGAAAGGTGAATTTAAACTTTAAAACATAACATAAATACTAAGTAATAAAATTCGATAACTAATTCGTTTTGTTTGCATAAAACTAAAGCGGTTTAGACCAATTTAAAATGAGTATTGGTCGCCCAGAAACAATATTAGGAACTGACCGACATATTTTCAAAGGAATACGGCTGTGGCATAGCTACCTACTTCCGTAAGAATCAGACATACTATCTCCGGATAAAAAAATTATGTTTACAGAATCAACGTTTGTAATTCCTACATATTAATCTTAAAAATAATAAATCGGTAGGTATAGGTACAAAAACTTGTCAAGTTTCAACCCTGTGCCGACACTCACAGCTCGGTCATAAAACTGCGGCGCGCAAGGAAGATTCACGGTTCGTGCGCGGTTACGTAGGTATATAAGTCTCAATTTTGCTTGCAGGCGGCGAGTATAGGTATAATTTTATACCTAAATGTGACTTTTCTGAAGGAGTGAATTTTCTGTACGGTAGTACTATTAGTTATTCTGTGACAATACATATACTCTAAGGGCTCATTTAGACGATGCTCGCATGCGAGTTTCATTACATTGTGGTTTTTGATCGGTCGATTGAATTGGACGTAACCAACAATCCGCAATGTAACTAAAATCACATGCGAGTTCGCGCGCCGTCTAAATCAGCCTTAAGAGCCAACAGGAGTGGTCATTTCTCCATACAAACGTACTCGACTGTTTCCTCCGTGGGTTTTGATGCTAGAGCAATGATTTTTTTCAACACAGATTAATATTGTCAATATCTGTGTCGGACCAAAACTGGACTGTGTCAAAAATGGCCAAAATGGCCTCATTGACTATGCCGCAATGAGAGGCGTAGTATTCAAAACTGATATCAATTAGCCAAAAAAGCAAAACAGTCCGACTCGGATAATTTCATAATCATTTAGATTGCCAAGTTTGGTTAGGATTGGTTAAGTTTTGGGAGGAGGAAACAGTCGAGTACGAAACCTCAATTTTTGAGATTTTTACGCGGGATTTTTCGCCTCGTCCTTATCGCACTAGTTTTAGGAGCCGCTTCCGTTAGCGAGACGGGTCTATTTACCTAAAATATTTAAAACTCAGTTCCTGTGTCTTAAATGTAAATGTTGACAATCGAATGTTTGTGCAGCAATCGGTGGGCGCGACGGTGGACTCGCTGCTGCGTTTCGACGACGACGACGAGGAGGACGGCGACCGCTCCTGGCGACGTTGACCCCGAGCCGGCTGGCGGCCAGCCAGGACACTCTAGTCTAGATCTAGACCTAGCCCTAACATAGCCATACACTAAATTATACACTAAAATAACCAACGAGATGAGAGCGAGCTGGCAGACTCTGCCCTAGCCTTAACCTTTTGAACGCCACTGACCGATATATCCGCACCGTAAGTCCAACGCCAAAGACCGATTAATCGGTCACAGACCACAGAGCAACACAGACCTACGTGCATATGCATAAAGTTCAATTTCAGTTTTGACATTTCGGTGACAGCTTTTGTGTTTGACACGTCGTCGAAAAGGTTAAACTGTAAGACCAACGTGACGAAATCTAACCATTAGGGAGTTACACCACAAACCAACGCTCTAGCCGTAGCAGCTAGCCATGGACTAAACTATACCATTTACACCATAAACAGTAGCCGAACCATAGACTAAACCAGGGGCCTCCCTGGGTTGAATCCCTGATTCCGCGGGCCGGAGTGTAACGCTGTCGGCGGGCCGGATTGCACTTGCACTCCAGGAGTGCCGGCAGAAGTGAAAACTCAATGACATTGTAACAGATTTTCGATCAGGTGTCCGTCTTACGAATCTTAGGGTCACGTGACCTGTCGCGAGTTTAACATTTTTTCCCCATCACAAAAAGTGCACAGCGCCGCTAGAAGTGTTCACTTGAAAAATCATACGGGATATATACGAGTAGGTATCCTAACCACCTAATCGCTAAATCTAAAATCTACATCCATTTTGAATGAATAGTCCTAACTAAAAAAAACGCGTGAAACTTTTTATATTTCCACCGGTGTAAATTAGTGCTTTTGATATTTATGTTTAGATTTAATTATATTTAAACCTGGCCATTTTGATTTAGATGAAGTGTAAACTAAATTGTATATGAAAAAATATACTAAAACTGTTATTAGCATTTGAAAACATTGGTTTCTTATATTTACCAGGGGCCAGTTTCTCGAAAGCTTGTAACTAGTAATGTTACAAGCTTTCAATACAAGCGGATGTCACATTTTGACAGCTTTTGTTAGAAATGGACTTCTACTTGTAATACAAGTTATAAGCTTTTGAGAAACGGTTAATTCTTAAATAAAACCTTATAGTCATAGGTAATAACAGTAAATAATTATACAGGGTGTTACTGACCATCGGGCTTTAAATCCAGGGCTCGATTCTACTCGCTAAACTGAGCTACTTTTATTATGGCACCAACCCCGAAATCCCGAAAAAAATTTTTACTTTTTCATACATTTTGGCTGATTAGATGTCGACGTTTTCTATGGAAAAGCCATAAAAATTTCCCCGATTTTAGGGTTGGTCCCATAGTAAAAGTACATAGCTCAGTTTAGCGAGTAAAATCAAGTCCTGGAATTAAAGCCCCATGGTCAGACACATACTGTATAAATGACAAAATATTATTCGCATATAACAAATAACGTAACAAAAGCAATATAATATACAATGAACTTTTTTAAATCTAAATTTATATGTGTATATATTACATATTACATGCCGCTGCAAAAACTATAAATATCGCAGATTACAAAATAACAATTCAAACTACACCCAAAAGTCCTAAGATTACGATTGTATCTTGTCCTTTTAAAAGCACATCGGGACTTAATAGGTTATACTGAACTGCCCCAAATAGGTTGTGTTATAAGAAACTATTCAAACACCAAAATGGAAGCAATATAGTACATTCTTACGCTTTTTCATATAATTCATATACAGTTAAAAAAAAAATCTAAATATACATTACCTGGCAAGGAGATAGTATATACATGGAACTTTTTAAGCTGACCGACCACTTGAGAGATTGTTTATCCACTTGACCGTCCGACGATAGCATAGTGTCCGAAAAAAAATATGCTCTTAACCGTCCGCGGGAACCTTACTATCCAAAGGGGTGGAAGCAAGAATTGATTTCAGAGCCATCTAACGGAATATTTCGGCATTATTTACTAATTCTCTTGATGCGACAACGTAGCCTAACTAAGTAGTAAGCTCTAAAAAAATTTCGATGGCAGTGTTGTTATAATTTTTGTAGAAAGTTGTGAATGCACTGCGCGGGGCGTGTGTCGCTAAAAAAACCCGGACGGTTGACAGGAAAACAGTCTCGCGGGCCGGACGGTTGAGTGGTTATCATTAGTCCTAAAACTAAATAAGTTAACTTTTCAGGATTTTCGTAAGTTTATCTTATAGATAGGTTACGTTTGCTTTAAGGCAATCCTGAAAAGCTACGCGTTTCTGAACTAAAAATATTGTGACTAACGAAAATACGGACAAACAATACATTATGACTTCAAACTGTTAAATTAATAATACCCACTCACATGATCATGCAACTGTAGTTGCGAGCTGTCACCCTTATTTTCACATAATAATAGAGGTCACTGAAAAATATCAATCATGTGAGTGGATACAAACATCTGGGCTAACCAAGCTAAAATCACTAAGGCTCACTTGCACCATTCCACTAACCTGGGGTTAACCGGTTGAACCTGGAGTTACCTTGATTACCAGTACAATTTGACACTGGGTTAACGGTTTGACCGCTTAGCCCCGGGCTGTTGAGATGGTGCATGCGGGCCTAATAGTATTAGCCTGCATGGCCTCTAGTTACTACTATAATCTAATGCCGTATTTCAGTCCTTGCTCTCACGGAATAACATACGAGACATACGCGTACATGTAACTATAGGATTATCCTTTAAAAGTACAAATTTAATAAAACAAATACGATCGGTTCTTTTAGTACAGTCGCCATCAGATATATCGGAGCGGCCAAGGTGTTCACAATATCTGAACGCGCACTCTAACGCCTTGACAATAGAGGCGTGTTCAGATATTTGTGAACACCTTGGCCGCTCCGATATATCTGATGGCGACTACACTAATTCGGTTTTAAATGAGCATGTCTATTTATTATTGTCTATGTATTTACCATTGTTTATTTTAAAACAGTAAGCCCAAGTTTAACCTGTTCTACTCTCAACTATAATGACCTCTTACGATACGATTTAGTCAACTGTAATGAATTCGAGCATTACCTAACGTGTCGCCAAAGGCGGGCGTGGCTCACTCCGCGATTTCGTCGCTTTGCTACAGGTGGCTAAAAGTACATCAGGTCCACACCAATTTTGGTGGCTAGCCATAAGCCGCGCGTGGCGCTATCGCCACCTAGCGGACATATCTGTCCTGATCGTAACAGACGCTTTTTGTTAGAGAGTGAGTCTTCTGTACCTAGTACTTTTATTTATTCTGTGCTAGAGGGTAGAACGAAAGACATAACGCGCTACTATTTATTAAATAAGATGTTCGTTGATGTCTTTTGTAATACTAATATCTTTGTCTGTTGGGATACTTACCTAATTTTGTTTAATTATTTAGTTTTTGTAGTAGAAAAAGTTTTGTATACAATACAATAATGATAATGAAGCTTTTCAATCTCGTACTTTACTTAGGCCACTCAGCAAGCTTCGTGGCCACTATCACTATTGTATAAAATACACAACAGCTTATTAATAAATTGCCACGCTCAACTCAAAATCGAATTAGTACAGTCGCCAACAGATATATCGGAGCGGCTAAGGCGTTCACAAATATCTGAGCACGCCTCTATTGTCAAGGCGTTAGAGTGCGTGTTCAGATAGTTTTGAGCACCTCGGCCGCTCCGATATATCTATCGACTGTATAATAGCCTTTATAGCTTATATGCCTTATATACAAGTACCATAGAGTAAGCATGAAATAGTTCCTTATAAGGCGTGAATGAAAATATAATTTAATAATATCTTATTTAATATTGGTGTTAAATTAAAATTAAGTACGACACTTTACTATACCCACAGTCTCACTCCGGGTCTAGCACAAGTGTGACCACGAAACGTCGCTCGCGTAATACCTATCTCGTTCTAACATTAAATAAGATACGAATGTAACATTCGGAATGTTATCGTTTTTATAATTAAATTTCAGAATCTTTCGGTTTACTTCAGTGCTATAGACAACCTATTTTGCCGTGAAATGTTTTCATATGGTTAGGCTACTTGGCGTAGGACCTATCTAACTCGGCAGCGATTTTGATAGCACAGACTGTGCAAGTGTTAAACTTCTATGAAACTGACGTTTAAAATAACACGTGCACAGTCTGTGCTATCAAAATCGCTGCCGGGTTAGCTTGGTCTGACTCTATAAAAGAGCGTCAGTTAAAGAATACATTATGTCGATAAAATAGCTATTTATGATATATCTGTTTGCGAGAAAAATCTCGAAAATTTTTAAATAAAAAAAAAAACTAGTACAAATACCAATAGTCCTAAATAAGAACATAATAATGCAATGCATTGACCTTCAACAAGGTCACCGCACTCGCCGGCGAAACTAGGGAATGCAAATCGGTTATTTTTTGTATGGAAATAATCGGTTTTTAACCGAAACCGCGGTTATTTACATACAAAAAATAACCGATTTGCATTCCTTAGGCGAAACAAACAATACCAGTAGCCGTACCCCGGGTTGACACTTGACATTTCCCACGTAAGTTCAATCGCGGTCCATCCCGCTCGCACTGATATATTGGTGCGATAGAGAGGGAATGCGATCGAGTTCAAGTAGGTGCTGACATACATGTCAAGCGCCAACTCGAGTCAGCCGTGGAAATTAATTGAATGTAAATTTTCTTATAATATTTTTATTAAATCGTAATTAATTACGATTAACCCAGTTTATTTTTTATGTAGCGTTGAAATATCTTTCACCCTCTATTTTTATTATCGCGCGGCGATCAGATCCATAACTAATCCGGATCGAATTCATGTCCTGGTATTCAAATCAGAACACCTCTGACACAATAAAACCTCAACTATGATTTATAATTTCATGGCGCCATTTTTGCTTAACATTTAGTACTGTCATACTCGTAATTATAACAGTGCTCGTTCGCTCGGTCGCCTAACTACGAACGTTGTATATTACTTGTAAATACGTCATACGCCATAGGCGTTTAGTCATTTTGCTGTTTTTCGTTAAATATAAAGAAAATTATCGTAGATTAGGATTTTCGCATTTTGCGGTTTTTTTAAACGATTTATCGAGGCTTTGCGTGTTGAAATTGATTGTCATAAACGAGCGCTTCTTTTATAGAAATACGGTTAGCAAAAGTATCTAAACATGCGAAGTTCAAAACAATCTATACACCGCTTGAGAATAAGAGCGTGTTTGAATCATTTTGGACATTTCATATAGTCTCCAGATATATCAGAGCGGCTGATGTGCTCACAAATATCTAAACACGCCTCTATTGTCAAGGCGCTAGAATGCGTGTTCAGATGTTTTTGAGCGCCACGTCCGCTCCGATGTATCTGACGGCGACTGTACGTTTAGCAACTTTTTAAATATTGTTTTGACACACAATTGATACAAGTCATTTGGGGTAATTGTGTCCATGGGGCTAGTCCGCTTTCCTTTCAATTATAAGTAGCTGGTACAGAATCAGATATGTATATCGGAGCGTCCTAAGATGCTCAGTAATATCTGAACATAGAAAACGTCTCGTTGTCAATGCGTTAAATGGATTTGCTTAGATATTAGATGGCCAAGGTATTCGTAAGTGCAAAGGTTTATATAGTTTCGTTGGGAAAATACGTCTATAATACATTAGACCAAGATAACTCTGCAACGATTTTGATAGCACAGACGTGCGTGTGTTATTTGTACGTCATAATTTCATAGAGGTTTGACGTTCAAAATAACCCTTGCACAGTCTGGGCTGTCAACATTGCTGCAGTCTTGGTCTATAGTCCGTTTTTTTTAGCATTAGAAAGAACTTCGCAGAAGTAAGCGTGTGGTTCCAAATCCAGCTCTTTTAGCGGTAATAATTTGAAGTAAATTATATGTATTGACCATGCTACATTAGATAATTCAATAATTATGAACAATTAACGAGCCTGATAAAAACTGCACGCTTGCTTCTGTGGAGTTCTTTCTAATGCTAAAAAAAACGAACTATAATTCTAACTTTTCCAACTTCTTCTAATTCTAAAGAATACGGATTAATCTTATGGACGGGTTTACCCTAATATTAATATGATTTTACTACGGGCTATGTCAAACTTGATTTTTATTTTGATATTTCGCTGCAATATTACAGGGTTCTATGTTTCACTTTTATCGAATTGAAATTTGAACCTTGTCACAGTGATATTAAGTCGAATTTCAACTATTTTGTAACATAAACCTTTGTAATATAGTCAGACCAATAAAAGTCTGCAGCGGATTTGATAGCCCACGCAGTGCACGTGTTATTTTAAACGTCAAACTTCTATGAAATTACGACGTTTAAATAACACTTACACTGCATGGGCTATCAAATCCGCTGCAGACTTTTCTTGGTCCGGCTCTATTGAGCCAGCGATTTGCCTGTTCTGTGTGAACATTAGAATAGAATAGAAATGTTACATTTGTACCATTATTTTTTTTTATTGTTAATTTGTCGTAACGTAGTATTAGTATATATTTTTTCGCTGAAGCTAATTATGATTATCTGTTTTGCAAATAGGTACAGTCGCCATCAGATATATCGGAGCGGCCAAGGTGCTCACAAATATCTGAACACGCCTCTATTGTCAGGGCGTTAGAGTGCGCGTTCAGATATTGTGAACACCTTGGCCGCTCCGATATATCTGATGGCGACTGTAACATTGACAGACCTGTCAAATATCTAGAACAGTGCCTCTAGTGTGAATTTCATTCGATACCGTGACGTGACGTAGTTTTAAGTCTAATTTTGTATGGTATTTTGAGTTTGCAATACGTCCCGCGCTGTTCAAAATCTCATACAAAATGAGACTTAACGCGTTGTCGAATGAAATATACACTAGGGCAGCGGTCGGCAACCTTTTAGCAGCCAAGGGCCACATAGTAGTTAACGAAGATGACGCGGGCCGCACTTTGGTAATATTTGTGACTTTAACAGACGTTGTCGTTTGTCAGTATTACATACAAAGTAGCCAGGGAGGCTCGCGGGCCGCAAACGAGAGGTTAGCGGGCCGCTGGTTGCCGACCGCTGCACTAGGGGTTCAGCGGCGTTAACACGGTCATATTTTTATCGTTTGTCACCATGCTTATCACGTTCTATACTACAAAACGTAATTCAAGACCAAAAAAAAGTAAGACAATGTTGCCACTGCAATAATTTGTTTGTAAAATAGTAAATTCCTTTTAATAAATAATCTCGCTAAGATAATTTATTTATTAGTAATTTTACTCCTGCAATTAAAAAAAGTACTTTTATTTACTTACTTTTTACATAAATACAAGACGCGCTAGTAAAAAAGTGGCAACATTTCTTACTTTTTTTGGTCTTGAATTACGTTTTGCAGTTTAACAAGTGACGGGTATAGTGTCAGGCGATAAAATGGAACCATGCTGCGCCCGCTGGTTTTAACAATACATCAAAATTGTATATATTTTGTTGTGATATTTTTAATGGATTTTTGTAACAATATACGAGGAAAGGAAATTTAAATTGTAATTTTTGTAGCTATCTCAAAAGCTTAAGACATTTTTTAACGAAATAAATATTGAAAGTTATTTTATCGCGTCTCACTGGCACTTTATAAGTGTGAGCGGGACAGACTCCTTTCCTTGTGTATTGCGTTCGCTTTTATATGTAACTTAGGATAATTAGTTATACACCCTGTATCTGACTTAAGCTGTACATTGTATAAAAGAATAAAAAAGATACTGTAAGCCGAAAAAAAAAACTAACGGCAAAAAATATATTTTTCAAGTCAGTGCATATAGGCGGTTGCTATGATTGTAACACAAGAAAAAATTAACTTGTGAATGTTGTATTGTGACAAAAGATGGCTGTTTAAAAAAGCGACCGCCACATTAAAATGATTCGTGTTTCTCACAAACGTCAATCGATCGATCATTCTTTTTCAGCTCATAGCTTTTTGGAGTTTGACTCGTCAGATGGCGTAAGGTAAGTATAAAGACATTGAGAAGCGTAAGTACTACATGCAGTCTAGGAATCCTTTACCGAGTTGAGAGCGATTATTTCAATTATTTCGGCTAGGAAGCCGATGGTCCCGGGTTCGAATCCTGGTAAGGGCATTTATTTGTATGATGATACATGGGTCATGGTTGTTTTCTATGTATTTATATATTATACAGTGAAACCTGGATAAGTGAAACTTCAAGGGACGAGCAGATTTGTCTCACTTAGCCAGGTACAAACCAATTTGTCTCATTTACAGAAGGTCCCATTAATAGAGGTGCGAATAGAGGATATATCTCAGTTATAGAGGTGTTTAATAAGGTATTTTGTAATTATCTTTAAATGTTTAGGTAAAATAATCCTTGTCCCTAAATATTTTTTAAGTCTGTTTCAATATTTCTTTGAATTTATTTCGAATAATTTTCCAAAGGATAATTCTTTTCAATTAAATTTGATACGGATTTCATTGCGTCTTAGAAATGTATTAAATGAAAATTTGGTTATTCTTGTTACTTATCAAGATTTCAGCTTTCGTTTCGATAGTTTTAACTACATATAGTAACTATTTAAACGAAACTTGAAGTCGTTTAGACACAAATAAGCAAATGCGTAATTTGTGGATAGACTAAGAGTTAGTAAGAATACGGAAATAGATCAATAAAGTCCAAGTTAGAGAGGTCATAGATGTTATCTCAGATACAGAGGTTAATTCGTATGAAAATCTAAAAAAAACAATTAAGAAAATGTAATCTTATAAATATAGTCTCAGTAAAAGAGGTAAAATACACTCTCTGTCTCAATTATAGAGGTAAATGTGACTATAAAATCACAACAACTAATCCCAGTTATAGAGGTTCGTTTTATCTCAGTAACAGAGGTAATTCAGTGCTAAAGTGTCGGGACCACGCCATGAGTCCCAGCAATAGAGGTTTCTCACTTATCCAGGTTTCAATGTATATATCGTTGTCTGAGTACCCACAACACAAGCTTTCTTGAGCTTACCGCGGGGCTCGGTCAATTTGTGTTAAAAATGTCCTGTGATATTTATTTCATGCAACCGATGATGCCGAAAATGCGGGGGTGCGCGGTACGAGGTGAGCGAAGTCCCGTGACGTGATTGGTCCGTTCAAAGACACGGACGTCACACAAAGACAGTTTCGATTCGAACATGGAGTAAAATTACCGTATGCGTGGCAGAGGGGGTAGCGCGACGCTCAGTCTGGTGGATGTTTTGTCTGTGACTACATGTAAGGGTATTTAGGATTTTTAAGGGTCGGCACCGCTTAAGTGACTCCTGTGATGTTAATGTCCATGAGCGACGATGACCGCTTCCCATCAGGCGGCTCGTCTGCTTGTTTGCTGACTATCACATAAAAAAAGTATGTAGCCCCTCGGTCAAAAAGGGCGCACTTTAGAAGTTAAGAAATAATACGTAGACGGCCGCCTCTAAGCCTAGATATTCCCGTCTATGGACGGGATGAAATTGCCAATTTCACTGTCGCGTCTATACGGGCCTTCATAAAACGTTCTAATACTTGCTAGTATTTCAGTTTGTATTGTAAGTTATAAGTCGACCATAAAATAATAACCGCACTGATAGTAACGTAATTTCAAAAATTATATCAATTGATATATAGAACTATGTTTTTCGCGCCTACGTTTCTCAAATTTGCCGCCTTTTTCCACTGACAAGATTAGTGAGTATTATATTCTTTGGTAACGTGCGTAACTTCGAGCAACACCGGCTTCCGACACGTCGGAAGGGAGGGGCCCAGGCGATATCTCACCGTACAAATCTTTCTGCCATTTTTCGCGGGGGGAAGGTGCACACAGTAGCACTTCTCACACACTTACATACAAAATCCAATCAGAGGCCCTACCGCGAACCACGTTCGACGTGTTGCCTCTCTATGGCACTTGTAAATTCATACGTAAGTGTCGAACGTGGTTCGCGGTAGGCCCTCTGTAATGACGACACAAATACATACAAAATGACACACGTCAAAGACAAATCTTGCAAACCTCGATCTCTTTTTGTGTACGGACGAGTGACTAGTGTCACAACACGCACACTAACACATTTCCGTTGAAGTATGTCATTGTATTCTGAGAGATGAGAAGTCGGATTTGTCGCTCGACCGATCCGCAATTTGTACTGAGCGAGCAAAATCGATAAATCCAACAATTACTTGAGACTAAAATATAATAATTGTATTTAAATGTAATTAAACGTATGATATGTAAAAAAAAATATTACATGTGAAATGTAACACTTTCTTTTTGTAAATTTGACGTCCCCGACCTCTTTTTATAACAAAAAACCGAGCAAACAGGCATTTTTGTGCAGCAGTGTTCACGCGCGCGTCTGGACTCGGTCTAGTGAAAAATCCAAGTGCATCTAGTTTTATTACCCGCGCTAGATTAGATTGACGCGCTAATCTTGTACCTCGGCAGAGTCAAATAGTGCGAATGCCGCCTCCCTTCCGTGTTGCTCGAAGGCAAAGAATATAATACTCACTAGGAGAAGAACGGTAACTCCATACAAAAAAATGTCCCCAACCGTTTATACGTTTATACTACTGGCGCCCTCGATGTGTACCAATGGAACTAAAGTTGACAACCGGTTTAGCCTGGCGGGTATTGGTATTATAGGTATACCGGGTGTGGCCTGTAATATGAGCAAAAAATTAAACTGTAGGCTATACTCTTCATACTGACCAACATTTGTTCAGCGACTTTTAAAAATAACTTGTGGTTTGATTTTTAATACACTTTAAAGTTTATTCTAAGACGCAATGTATTGCGAATTTTGTTATGTTTAAGACGTGACAAGCAACGTCAATCACAATGATATGGCGTGGCAATGGCGTCCATTGAAGATAATATTTATTTTGTATGAAAAATAGGGAGTCTAAAAACTTCATAATTTTTAAAAGTTGTTGAACAAAAGTGTCACCGTTTGAGGAGTACAATCTATGTTTTGATTATTTGCTCGTGTTACAGGCCACACCCGGTATAGTAATTATGTTGATAAACATATTTGTTATCTTCATATCACGAAATATATGAAAGATGCAAATATTACCCCTTATTTGTGGTATTATCTATATTGATTTAAATAAAAGGCATATTTATGTTTATAACATTGTATTATGTTTTACATATAGAAATATACACTGAAGATTAAACCCTGACAACTTAATAAAAATAGACATTAATAAAGCGCATTCACAAAGTTTTCAGTATTATATCTAGACACGCGGCAGCGTGTCAAGCCAAGTTCAAGCAAAGGAACTGGCTAGCCAGCGCCGAGTGTAATATTACACGAACCACTTGGTGCCACTTTTGACCCTTCTATAACTCAAAACATCTTTGACGTAAACACATAAAACTACGTGTGTTTAATTATATCCATAAGGATATCTAGAAGCCCAAATTTCATGAAGCTAGCTCAAACGGTTATAAAGGTATGAAGGTCAAAAAGTCGTAAATTTTAAGACTGACTTATGACTTATAGTACCTAAACCTAACCTACTTCCAGATGACCTAGAAGGATGAAATTTGGAATCCAGCTTGGTTATTGTGTGTAACCGTAGGAAAAAATCTAAAAATAAAATAAAGTTAAAAAATAGGGGGGGTCCCCATACAAAAAAAACACTTTTTATTGGGACTGACATATAAGTACCTAAACCTAACCTACTTCCAGATGACCTAGAAGGATGAAATTTGGAATCCAGCTCGGTTATTGTGTGTAACCGTAGGAAAAAATCTAAAAATAAAATAAAGTTTAAAAATAGGGGGGGTCCCCATACAAAAATCCATTTTTTATTGGGACTGATATAAGTACCTAAACCTAACCTACTTCCAGATGACCTAGAAGGATGAAATTTGGAATCCAGCTCGGTTATTGTGTGTAACCGTAGGAAAAAATCTAAAAATAAAAAAAAGTTAAAAAATAGGGGGGGTCTCCATACAAAAAACCATTTTTTATTGGGACTGATATAAGTACTTAAACCTAACCTACTTCCAGATGACCTAGAAGGATGAAATTTGGAATCCAGCTCGGTTATTGTGTGTAAGCGTAGGAAAAAATCTAAAAATAAAAAAAAGTTAAAAAATAGGGGGGGTCCCCATACAAAAAAATATTTTTTTATTGTAGCGTTGGAACCGTTACAAGCAGATATTTGAAACTACCCCAATATATGTATTATTATATTTGCTATATTAAAATAAAGTTTAGTCAAAAAATAAGTGGTGCCCCATACAAAAAACTTTTAATACGCTCTAAACAACCGGCCAACGGTGTGTCGTCGGCGGCGCGCGGTACCACATAATTATACAAAGAACAGAAGTAAAAACCATACAGCGGAAACACAAGAAAAAACATTAAATCTCAATACCTGCCTAGTTTTCTTTACAAAAAGTATTGATATCCCACCAAAAACATAAATGTAAAAAAGGAGAGCCAAGTTCAATACAAAAATTATGCTTGGCTGTGGGGCTCGCCGCAAAAAGAATGGAGATCTAAATGACTGCCACTGCCAAGTTCTATGCAAAATCCAAATATGTATTTATAGGAACAAAATAACATTATAAACAAGTATTAAACTCTATTTCTTTGCTTTATTGGATACCTATAACAATTGCTGTTATTTAAAACAATGTGAGATCTTAAAGTAGGTTAGATTTGGCTTGGCCAGGTTTTATCAGAATTACAATATATATAAAATGATTGATATAATGAAAACTGGCCAAGTCAAATCTAACCTACTTTAAGATCTCACATTGTTTTAAATAACAGCAATTGTTATAGGTATCCAATAAAGCAAAGAAATAGAGTTTAATACTTGTTTATAATGTTATTTTGTTCCTTTAAATACATATTTGGATTTTGCATAGAACTTGGCAGTGGCAGTCATTTAGATCTCCATTCTTTTTGCGGCGAGCCCCACAGCCAAGCATAATTTTTGTATTGAACTTGGCTCTCCTTTTTTACATTTATGTTTTTGGTGGGATATACAAATAACATTAGGCATGCCTACCTTTTACACTTTACACACAGATACACTACACTTTACACACGGCATTTTACACAGATTTCTAACTTGTATTCATTCATACATTTCTTCACGGTTAATTAATACGCTTTCCAGATGCGTTATGACTCGGTTCCTTCTGAACCCACTAAAGCTGTATAAATTTCACTCTGGCTGCTTCAACAGCCGTTGCTCCGCATTTAGCACATTTTCTATGTGCATTGCTGTAATCTATGTAGGTACAGACTTACAGTCTTAAGTGGTTGTACCGCTACGTTGTATTTATTATTTAAAGATTTAATAAATAAAATTTTCGTTATGAACTTTAACCACAGCAGTTGGACAGAGTCATTGACAAATATATTTTTTTATTATGGTGGGTAAACGTACCTACCCTCCATATATTTTATGAATATTGATAAAGACAGTTGGAAGCAAATATTCATTATAAAACTTAATCGCGTGTAATTAAGTTTTAAGCGTTTTAAGTCCCGTTTTATGATTAATTATGTAAAAAATTCGTGATAATTTAAATCAGAGTTGGGAGCAATGTTGCTGTAGAAAAATGTTTTTATTTTTATTACTCTCAACTTTTTCTCGGAGGCCAACGCACACATAGAAGCTTCAGGCGCACACATGCGCAATTATTTGGGGACATATCTTTCTTAGGAAGTGAACAGGCCTTGACTCGAAGGTGCGTAACTATATTATATTTATGTAAGAAATCATGAAGAAATCCGAACGCCCGTCGGTCAATGTCCTGTAACCTGTCATCTGTCACAGGTTACCTTCTGTGTTCAATACGTTCACTATTTATTATTTTATTGATCTGTCCTTAAACTCCAAATAAGTAAACGCTACTTACACCAGTTTCTTAAAAAAATTGGGATTAAATAACAATACATAACTTGGTAAGAGATATCGAAACCTAATGCATTATTATGATACGAAACGAAAAGTTACAAATTACACTCGATAAAAAGTACTATGAACGATGTTTCTCGTCGTTTTTCTCCATAAATGCCTTTAATAAGTAACAAATGTCGTTTTTCAGCAACTATAAGGTAGCAGCAATGCTGCCACGGCAATATTATAACGAGCAAGACGTACGAAAACGGCAAATCGATACTTTAAAAATATTCAATGACAACGTCCAAGAAGTGACGGAAAATACGGAATACAAAGTAGATTTTACAATAAATGGCAAGAATTTCAGCTTGAACGTGATATTAGGACCAGAGTTTCCTAATGAGAAGCCAGTTATATTGGTGAATCCTCCGGTGGTGCATCCGTGGGTGGCAGAGCACTCAAGTCAAGTGGTTGGGGCTCCGGGGCTGATCCAGTTTACTGTGCACTCGGATTTGGGGAGAGTTGTGCATGCTGTTATTAGGTAAGTACAATTCCTATGTCATGTTTCATGTTTGATGTACTCTGTTAGTGACATAATAAATAAAATAAAATAAATATAAGTTATGTTTAAAATTAACATTATGGCATTTTTATCTCTTGCAGTAGTTAAAGTTAAACATTTTTTTTTTGTATAAGCTCATTGCCATACATCGGGTTTCTTGGTTTGGGCATGAGTTTGTGTATTTGTAACGTTGTTTATTATTAAATAATTACTAACGTTGATTTAAAAAGACGTAGTAAGGTCTGATGAAATCCAAGACATGGCTGGAAGGACAGAAACAAAAACATGGTCCAGATTAGCTCATAATAGGGAAGAGTGGAGAAGATTGGGGGAGGCCTTTGCCCAAAGGCACACAGAAGCAGTTACCGTAGAATGTAGAATAAGGAAAACTGTAGATATAGTATTAAAAAAAGTACCTTTTCTGAAATAAGGCTAAAAATAAATAAAAAATAAAAAGTAAGCTCCATATGTGCTTAGTACTGTCAAAATTATACCAATTTTTTGGCTAAACTGCAAAACGTAATTCAAGACCAAAAAAAGTGAGACAATGTTGCCATTGCAATAATTTGTTTCTAAAATTGTAAATTCCTTTTGATAAATAATCACGCTAAGATAATTTATTCATTAGTAATTTTACTCCTACTATTTAAAAAAGTACCTTTATTTATTTATTTGTACATAAATACAAGACGCGCTAGTAAAAAAGTGGCAACATTTCTTACTTTTTTTGGTCTTGAATTACGTTTTGCAGTATAGTGTAAAGTGTAAAATATTCCCCTCACCAAAAACTACACATGAATATTTCTTCCTCGTAAAACCCAAGGTCCTACCTATAGTACTTATTCCATTAGTTGAAATTTAAATCATATCCAATTGGAACAGAGTTGCATTTGTTTTACGTCATTCAATTTTTATAAAAAGCAAAATCAACTTTTGTTTCTTAAACTATAGGTTCAAATTGCAGTGGCAAATTATGGATTATTCATTGGTATGGCTGGGCTTTATAGTTCGTTTTTTTAGCATTAGAAAGAACTTGCAAGAAGGTAAGCGATCTTGACATGTCTTTTAATTGAAAAACGCTTTTTAAAAATCAAAAACTATTACTTATGAAAGCAGAAGAATATAAATGACCGTATTAGATTCATAATTGTTACATATTTGCCGTGACTTATTTTAAAAATTTGTTTTTCAATTAAAAGACACATCAAGATTGTTTACCTTTTTTCTAATGCTAAAAAAAACGAACGTAGGAGGTTAATATCATCCCATTAACAGGGAGCTCCAAAAAGCACTGCCAGTGGAAGAAGAGTCACAGAGCAGCCCCGCACACACACACTCCCTCCTGTTTCCTGAGCTCGGGGAGTTGACGATTGAAGAGCTGCATGAGATCCTGGAGAACCCGGACTTGCAGGTAACCAATACATTTAAAAGTGGAAAAATTACTGTCTTGGGTGAGACTTGAACGCACGGCTAAGGGTCCCTTTGCACTATAATATGGTGGAAAGATTTGCTGGCTAGGGATGAGGTCTTGGTGGCTCAGATGGCAGGCGCTGGGGTATCGACCCAGAGGCCGTGAGTTCAAGTCTCACCCAAGACAGTAATTTTTTCACTTTTAAATTTATTATAAGCTTAATAGTATCGTTCACATCTGTCCGCACCTGTCCGAACTATGCTTGTTAAAAATAAAAATTTGCAGGTAACCTTTCACAATTTTCTTCCCATATACATGCTGACCAGATGCTAACCAAGCTGGTATGATGATGGTGACAGATATATATTTCTAATCTAATATTTATAGAAAGCAATAAAACCGGACATGTGCGAGTCGGACTCGCGCACGAAGGGTTCCGTACCATTTACAAAAGAAACGGTTTATTGTATGGGCGCCCCATTTAAATATTTATTATAATCTGTTTTTAGTATTTGTTGTTATAGCGGCAACAGAAATACATCATCTGTGAAGATTTCAACTGTCTAGCTATCACGGTTCGTGAGATACAGCCTGGTGACATACAGACAGACAGTGGAGTCTTAGTAATTTCATCGCGAATTGCGGAAAATCGCCCGAACTGCAATACAATACGGTCCCATTAATAACCCCTTAGGGTATACCCTTTCGGTTCGAAACCCTACCGGATATCCGGTATCCGGCCGCCGAATATTCGGCCGGCGGAACTATACCTACATTTCGGTATTTCAGGCGCGCATTGTGCAGAATTTGATATTTAATTTATATTTAATTTTAATTTGACTTGTTTCCTAGTGAACATTGGCGCGGACTCATTTGTAGGTTCGAAATAAGTGCACGTGCAAGTCGGTGGATTGTATAAATTGATTTATAATAATAAACGACTACGATTATGACCGTGACTGTTTCTTAAATCCAGTTTTGTTCACTCCGAAATCAAGCAATGTTATCCGGCCGGATATTTAAAGAACGGATAGGCCGGATACCGGATAGTAACCGGATATCCGGTGCATCACTATTCGAAACCCAAAAAAATTAAGATTCATTTTTACACACAGATTACTGAATCACCTGTCGTAAAATAATCTTACTTCACTGTATCTCTTGGCTTTTTATTAGTATTAAACATTACAATATTTTAGTGGTAACTACTGAGGACAATAATTTCCAGTTGTTTTTAATGTTAAAATATATCATCATCAATGAGTCAATCATTATCAATGAGTGTTTCTAATCTGCCAAGCACAAAAAAAACCGGGCAAGTGCGAGTCGGACTCGCGCACGAAGGGTTCCGTACCATAATGCAAAAAAAGGCAAAAAAAACGGTCACCGATTCAAGTACTGACCCCGCCCGACGTTGCTTAACTTCGGTCAAAAATCACGTTTGTTGTATGGGAGCCCCACTTAAATCTTTATTTTATTCTGTTTTTAGTATTTGTTGTTATAGCGGCAACAGAAATACATCATCTGTGAAAATTTCAACTGTCTAGCTATCACGGTTCGTGAGATACAGCCTGGTGACAGACGGACGGACGGACGGACGGACAGCAGAGTCTTAGTAATAGGGTCGCGTTTTACCCTTTGGGTACGGAACCCTAAAAAAGACTTTTCACCCAAAAACTTCTCACAGGACAAACTCCTAGAAACAACGCCACAACTCCTCGCTCTGAATCTGGAGACGGAGGAGCTGATGCTCAGCATCGAGAGGATAGCCCGGGACAACATCGCGGAACAGCAGAGACTGGACGAGATGAAGACAGATGTCGTGGACCGGATATCCGCGCTGGTGCAGATGAAGATTAACTATGAGGAGCTACATGCTAGGTGAGGCTTCTTGCAGGACTTCTAGAAACTACGCCCCAACTCCTGGCCTTGAACCTGGAGACGGAGGAACTGATGCTCAGCATCGAGAGGATAGCCCGGGACAACATCGCGGAACAGCAGAGACTGGACGAGATGAAGACAGATGTCGTGGACCGGATATCCGCGCTGGTGCAGATGAAGATTAACTATGAGGAGCTACATGCTAGGTGAGGCTTCTTGCAGGACTTCTAGAAACTACGCCCCAACTCCTGGCCTTGAACCTGGAGACGGAGGAACTGATGCTCAGCATCGAGAGGATAGCCCGGGACAACATCGCGGAACAGCAGAGACTGGACGAGATGAAGACAGATGTCGTGGACCGGATATCCACGCTGGTGCAGATGAAGATTAATTATGAGGAGCTACATACTAGGTGAGGATATTTTTACAAGCTTTTAAGCCAGGCCCAGACGGCTGTAACGTGTAATGTACTTTTCATCACACTTGCTCCAAAAATACGTTATTTCATGCAGGTGTACTGAAGGACAAAGGCCTATATTGTTCCCGCGGGAGTTATAGATTGTGAAAAAAAGCTATATCTCCGTAGGGAGTTAGCTAGCAGCCACGCACCGCTACAGAACGGAAGCCTGTTCGCGCTTGCGTCACCTTGCGGTCATATGTCATATCTGACGTAAAAGACGCGTTTTGTTAGAGAGTGAACCTACTGTACCTAGTACATACCATTATTGACAATCTTTTATTGACATAATATAAGTAAAAAAATTACATGCCAATACGATACAGCTAATGGGAACATACATTATTATATTATGAATGAAATATTATGTACCTACTTACATATCTGGGGTACATAATTATTTTTGAGTCAAAATAAATTTTTTTGTTGATCGGTGTTTTATTTTTGAATTTTAATGTATTTTATTATTATTAATATGTATTTCGAAATTATACAGAGTTGTTTTTTTTAATCATTTATTTATATACAATATATATACAGTGGTACTAAAAAACGGAATTAATAACTAGCTTAAATCTAGAATAGGCCCTTGAGACATTGTACCAAGGATGCTGGCGGCATTTCCTCGCTGTATCGCAATGCTGATACGTTGTGCGGGGTAGCCGCCAGCTCTTATTGTTCGGTCACATCATTTAGTAATTTATATTGCATTTAATTACTTACTTACTTTCTTACTTCGCTGGCTCAGCGACCCGAAGTGGATCTTGGCCTCCGACACTAGATTGCGCCATTCGCTCCTTTCCTGTGCGATCTGACGCCATTCAGCCGCTTGCATGCCACACAGGTCTTTCTGGACCTCGTCGATCCATCGGTAGTTCGGTACCTAGGCCTTTCGACCGGACGTCTCCCAGTTGGTCGCCCCAGATAAGCTCTTTTGGCCGCACGATCCTCTCCCAATATATAATGCATTAAATTTTATATTAAGGTGGTTCGATTTTCATACAAAATTCAATCAAAGCTCATTAAGTAACTACACACTATTAGTACATAAATATTTCCGCATTTATCTTCCTTCGAATATTCGTTTGCGCGAAATTAACAGGAAAACAATGTTTCATACAGAAATCATGCAAAAATCATAGTTAAATTTTCATCAATTTTACGTATGTGTGTGTCACAAATGTCGTGTACAGATACATTTGCGACGTTGCCATACCATTTCCGACGTTGCCGGGCTGACCACGGCGCGAATTTGGAGTGCCGTCATGTTTAGTGCAATTTTGTTGACACTGACGTTTGACAGGTACTTAATTGACCTAAGCGAGAATAAGTACCCGAAGTTCGTCAGCTTAGCTAAGAACTATCATGGCGTGTTATGCAAACAGTCGCTTTTTTGCTTACAAACGGAAGATTCCCGGTTCGATCCCCAGTCAATTGTATGCTGGAACATAACTTTTTGTATTTTTGTTACATCTAAATTTCGTATTGTTTTTTTATTTTTATTTAATTTTTCTTATTATCATAAATCGATTGATTAAGTATGGTATGGGCTACACGTATTCGTTTATTTTTGACAAAGAAAATTAGAAATTATACTCTACCTAATCTCTCTTATTTTTACAATCAGGACATCCTGACTGCAATAAAAAAGAGATATATAAAATTTCCTGTGGATAAAATAATGGATTTTGTCTATGAATGAAAAACACAATTATTACTATAGTTTGTTTTTTTTAGCATTAGAAATAAGGTAAACAATCTTGACGTGTCTTTTAATTGAAAAACACATTTTAAAAATAAGTTACGGCAAATATGTAACAATTATAAATCAAATACGATCATTTATATTCTTCTGCTTTCATAAGTAATAGTTTTTTGATTTTTAAAAAGCGTTTAAATCTGTGTGCCTAGCCAAGATGCCAGTCGTTCGCTCCGTAGCGAACGTTAGGGTAATACCTGTCTCTATCACTCTGCCATATTAATGCGACAGACACGGCTGCGCTTCGGTCGCTACGGAGCGTAAACCATTGGCACCTTGGCTAGGCACCCTGGTCATCTGGAAAGCGAAACACATACGGAACGCGTTTCTATTACTCAATACAGTGGCCAGTTGCAAATTCGGGCAAACTTAACTATACCTAAATCTGGGTGCCTAGCCAAGATGCCAGTCGTTCGCTCCGTAGCGAACGTTAGGGTAATACCTCTCTCTATCACTCTGTCATATTAATGCGACAGACACGGTTGCGCTTCGTTCGCTACGGAGCGTACACCATTGGCATCTTGGCTAGGCACCCTGGTCATCTGGAAAGCGAAACACATACGGAACGCTTTTCTATTACTCAATACAGTGGCCAGCTGCAGATTCGGCGGTAATCTTAACTATACCTAAATCTGGGTGCCTAGCCATGATGCCAGTCGTTCGCTCCGTAGCGAACGTTAGGGTAATACCTCTCTCTATCACTCTGCCATATTAATGCGACAGACACGGCTGCGCTTCAGTCGCTACGGAGCGTAAACCATTGGCACCTTGGCTAGGCACCCTGGTCATCTGGAAAGCGAAACACATACGGAACGCGTTTCTATTACTCAATAAAGTGGCCAGCTGCAGATTCGGTTTTAAAGTTAACTATACCTAAACCTGGGTGCCTAGCCACGATGCAGGCTAGTAGAGTTCTCTTTCACCTTCAGCAGAACCGGGAGATCCAAACCTACCTACTTTTCATCTAATAATCTCAAGAATCAGTGCATGATTCAAACTTTACCGGTTGCCGTGGTAAGACCTAGGATTTACCATATCGGTGTTGGTAAAAGCCCGAAGTAAACTAGTAAGATTTAACATTTCGGGCTTTTACCGATCGGCATCGGTAAAACCTAGGTTTTACCGGTAAATCCTAGGTTTTGCCGTACTTCGGGCTTTTACAGTAACATATATATAATAATTGCTCGTTTAAAGGTAAGATAACACAAAGGAGAAACAAAAAGAAATTACCTACTCGCACCAGTCTTGAACCCCAATCCTCTTGCACGTAGTTATTTCCACGAACATACCGTTACGCTATTGCAATGCAACATACCTACTTACGTTGTGTGAAATTGTCTACTACAAGGATCACGGAAACACTGTTTGCATGTGTGAGTAATACTAGGAAAAAGCGTGACAGCAACACTCCGTCGAATTAAAAAGGTGGTTTTTGCACAATGAAGTATTCAATGTTTACTTTAATTGTTCAATATTTATTTAAAGAGTGCGCGAAACATACTTTTAAGTATACAAATACCATGACCATTTCACAAAAAAATAAAACCTGAAATTTTGCAAAAGTGGTGCCATCTAGCGAGAGTTAAGTTTTGAGTAACCTAGGCGAACCACCTTAATAATAATTTTTAATATTGCATTTAATTATAATTTTATATTTTCAAATGATACTTATTTGTTTGTGTGACAGACACCAGAAATTGTCAGAAGAGTATGACCCACACCGCATCAGGGATTGCCTGAAAGCGGCCGCCTTGAAGGCAGACGAGGACGCCGAGGCCATCGCTGAACAGTTCCTACTAGGTGAGTAACAAAGACGGAGTTATACAGAGGATAGAGATAGGTAGGCTAACAAAGAGAGTGTGTAAGGGAGAAGTGGAAGTGAGAGACCTCGGCGGACTTTCTCTGATCAGATCGAGGAAATCCTGAAGAAAGGCCAGGTCAAGAGGACCCTAAACCGGCGAGCGTGTATAAGGAATGTTATGAATGTGAAGGAAGCGAAAGAGGTATGTCAGGATCGCAGCAAGTGGAAATCCGTGGTCTCTGCCTACCCCTCCGGGAAATAGGCGTGATTATATGTATGTGTATATACACGGTGTAACATGAGTAAACCGAATAATTTTAACAGCGTATTCCTGATCATATTTAGAGACAAAAATGTCGTAAAAGTTTTTTTGAAACTCGCCCAGTTTCAGAGATATTATTAATTAAAAAAAAACCAAGTTTTTATTGTATACGTAGTGTAAAAGGCCTTTTTGATGGTGATGTTGCTGCTATGAGACGTAGTCTAAATATCCTTATTGATAGATGTCAAAAAGTGACAAGTAGGTAACACTTTGCAAAAAGTAGGTTCTACGAAAAAAAAAATGTAAAAATCAATTTTAAGTGACAAGTTTACCAATAACATTTATTTTTTATGTACAAATACATTCAAAAAATTGAAAAAAAAACAAAACAAAAAAAAATTTTTTTTTGGCGAAATTGACCTAAACTCATATTAAATTTTTTGCTTCTTTTGACCTCAGAAATGCGTGGTTAAAATTATTCGGTTTCCTCATGTTACACCGTGTATACTGTATGTATGTATGTAGAGATAAGTATGTTGTCGTCTAAACAGCCTGTAGGTGATATATTTTTGGCCGGTACTGTAGTTTACTATACTATCCTTATTACTGGATCCAAGCGTCTGGCAGCTGTTCATATGTGCAAGCTCTTAAGCTCTTTGTCACTAGGAAAAGGCACAAACTCCAATTTTGTATGCAAGTTGACCCTTCGCGTCTATACAGGGTAATTTTTGGGCCATTAGCCATATTGTGCGAGGTGATTAGGTAGGTCATATTGAACAACGTTTTCTATGGGACCAACCCCAAAAATTACCCTGTATTTTTAGAAGTGAGAACTTCTTTAGCGGCGCTGTACACTTTTTGTGATGGGGAATAAATGTTAAACTCGCGACAGCGTAAGACGTAAGACGCTTCGTAAGACGGACACGTGACCTGATCGAAAAACTGCTACAACGTCATTGAGTTTTCACTTCTGCAAACTTCTTTCTAGAGTTCGTTCTTTTTAGCATTAGAAATAAGGTAAACAATCTTGATGTGAATAAATTTAAAAGTGGAAAAATTACTGTCTTGGGTGAGACTTGAACTCACGGCCTCTGGATAGATACTCCAGCGCTCTGCCATCTGAGCCACCAAGACCTCATCCCCAGCCAGCAAATCTTTCCACCATATTATAGGTCAAGGGGACCCTTAGCGACATATACCGTAAGAGTGTTACACTTCTTAAACGGCTACCGGAGTTCCAAGTCATATTGGAAATTCACCAGTTACGATGTGCTACCCATACTAATTTTAATTTTTAACAAGCAGAAACGTCTGCGAACGATGCTATTAAGCTTAGAATAAATTTAAAAGTGGAAAAATTACTGTCTTGGGTGAGACTTGAACTCACGGCCTCTGGATTCCACTTTTAAATTTATTCTAAGCTTAATAGCATCGTTCGCAGACGTTTCTGCTTGTTAAAAATTAAAATCTTGATGTGTCTTTTAATTGAAAAACACATTTTAAAAATAAGTTACGGCAAATATGTAACAATTATGAATCTAATACGATCTTTTATATTCTTCTGCTTTCAAAAGTAATATTTTTTGATTTTTAAAAAGCGTTTTTCAATTAAAAGCAAGCAAGTTCTTTCTAATGCTAAAAAAAAACGAACTATAGTGACCAAAGGTTTGTCAGACTATTTTTTTTATACCAGGTAAGATGCCAGTGGAGAGTTTCATCTCACAGTTCGCGGAGACGCGCGCCAGAGGGCAGGCTCGGCGAGCGCGCGAGGAGAGACTCGCGCACCAGCTCGCGCAGCTACACCGCGCCACCTAGGTCAGCTGACAACTATCTCATATCATAACTTTGTACCATAGAGAGATACAGTATGTATCAGAAAGGAAGGCCAAGAAAGAGACCCATTAATGTTTAGGTCATACTGAGCAACTTTTACTATGGGACCAACCCCGAAAAACGCGAAACAAAATTGGATGTTTCATACATTTTGATGGTCTGATGTTGAAATTTCCTATGGGAGAGTCAATTTTTAGGGTTCCGTACCTCAAAAGGAAAGAAACGGAACTCTTATAGGATCACCGTGCCGTCTGTCTGTCTGTCCGTCTGTCACAGCCTATTTTCTCCGAACCTACTGAACCAATTAAGTTGAAATTTGATACTCATAATAATATGTAAGTTTGTGACCAAAAGACGGACTTGTAACGTAAACAAATGAATTTTAAACATGGGGGCCACTTTTGGGGGGTAAATGAAAAAATCAAAAAATAAAGTTTTTCAAACTATATCGTGTTACATATCAAATGAAAGAGCTCAATGTGAGAATCTCAGACATATTTTTTTTATAATTTTAGAATTAACAGTTTAGAAGTAATTCTAGAAAATAGGCAAAAAATTACCATTCCCCCCCCCTTTATCTCCGAAACTACTGGGTCTAAAATTTTGAAAAAATACATAAAATGGGTCTTTACCTATAGATGACAGGAAAACCTATTGGAAATGTACAGTCAAGCGTGAGTCGGACTTAATTACTTAGTTTTTGATCCGGCCCCTTCGGGTTTTTTAAAGGCAATTCACTCGCGTTTCACATATAAAAAAGACATTGTCAAAAATGGAGTAATGTACGGAACCCTTGGAACGCGAGTCTGACTCGCACTTGGCCGGTTTTCTTTCGCGATATCGGGGTTGGTCCCATAGTAAAAGTTGCTCAGTATGACCTAAACATTAATGGGTCTCTTTCTTTGCCTTTCGTTCAGATACATACTGTATAAGCAGGTAATGAAAGAGTGGTAAATCCATACATCAGTTTTCTGACCAACACGCGGGTTATTTCATAGTCGACATCTAACGTCAAGTAGTGGAACTATCAGTACCGCTTCCTGTCACCAGATGTCACAAGTGTCGCAACTGGCGTAATGTACTACCAAAGACATATGTAACTTCGTATAAGATGAATAAAGTCTAAGAAAAAAACGTGCCCCGGAAATCAAGATAAAGTCATTCTCGGATAGATGGCGCAAACAACTTTGGCCTATTCTCGGCTAGATGGTGTGACGACATCGTTTCATATTTAACAATTTTAACTCATAGATATCAGTGATTGAACATGGGTCCATTTATATACACTATTTTGATAATTTTATACGTGTTTATTTTGAGTTTTAGTCGTGTGTCGATAGATGGCAGTAAATTTACAGTGACTACAAAATTTACTATGACAGGACCCCTCTATACTATCTATTCTCTTTAGTACTACTAAAACAATTTACAACTAAAGTTATAAGCAGAGGGCGTTGAAAATTATACTAGAAGGAGTTGAAAATAGTGTTCTGGTTAATCCGGTTATAATATAAGCTGAAAATTGTTGAGTTTTTGTTTGCCGCGACATCTATTCTGCCGTCCTAGTCTAAAAGGCAGTTTTTCGACAAAAGCTAGTTTCGAGATAATCGCAAAAAACCAACCCAAACATCTTTCTTGAATTTCTACGAAACGGTAAAACTTTTTCGATTTTTTCTTTTTGTATGTGGTAGGTATATATATGTACTTATTTTAGGTATTTATAGTATGTTTCTAAACAGCTCAGTTTATTTTTTATTTTATAAAAAACACTTTAAATTAGTATTAAGCTTAAAAATGAGTAGGTCGTACTAGTCAAGAAGGCGGTAAACATGCGTTATGCGGCGTTCTAACTTAGTTCCGAAGTAGAAACTAGGTAAAAACGCCGTATATGTCACATGCTGCCTTTTTGCTTAGTACCAATGAATAATTCGCACTTGAGATCCTAAGTTAAAAGACCCTATAGCAGCTATTCGGCCTTTTTGGTTAGTATACTAGGAAAAATTATGAATTTGACGAGATTTTCGACTAGCGTGCTAGTGTAAAGAAACGTATACCAACAAAAACACCGAATATACGGTTTTATAGATTAGTATTTATGGAAGAAATGGGAATAAAAAACAGTCACGTAGTTTAAATGTTTATTTATATACGAACAAAAACCGCCATACTAGTAGGCTATTATTAAAAAAACGAGATCCAGCAATTACTTTTTGGATTATAATCTCAATTACCATACAAAATTAACATATAAATTGGGTTATTCCCACTAGTTACGATCAAGTTGTTACCAGTGGTAACTAATGGGAGTAGTTACCACTACAATCTTGTTAGGGTTCAATAAAGCCTCTATATTTATAGTATTCTACTTATACTGTTTTTATTACTATTGAACTGTAACAAAATGTTGGTGGTAACTACTAGGAATAAAATCCAACCTTTTACCAGTGGTAACTACTGGGAAACAAATCTCATTAGTTACCACTGGTAACAACTTGATGGTAATTAGTGGGAAAAACCCGATCTATGTGTTAATTTTGTATGGTAATAAAGATTATAATCCAAAAAATAATCGCTGGATCTTGTTTTTTTAATAATAGCCTGGTAGTACAGTGTTTTGTGTTCATATAATAAACAAACATTTAAACTGTACTGTAATAAAATGTTGGTGGTAACTACTAGGAAAAAATCCCACCTTTTACCAGTGGTAACTACTGGAAAAAGAAGTTCCCAGTAGTTACCACAAAACTGAGTTGGTGGTAGCTACTGGGAAGAAAAGTGGGATATAAATTCCCAGTAGTTACCACTGGTAACAACTTGGCGGTAGATACCTAACTAGTGGGAATAGCCCCATAATATGTAACAAATTTTTAGTGTACGGCCTTTCTGATTTTATTTGTATAGTAGACTAGATTTACTCGACTCTACTAATGACATTACATATACTTCTAATGAGCATGAGCAACGAAACTTAACAGAGTCCGCAGTAAGCTCAGCCGAATTTTTACTTCCCATAAAAACGGAGATTCGTACTCATTTTAAAACAACGTGTTGGATTGTACTAAATTGCACATACAATGACATGAGGTATATCTATGCCAGAACCTAATTAGTTTATATTCCAACAAAACTAATGAAGTAGAGGAAAAATAAGTTTTGTATGAAAAACTTATTTTCGCTGTTTTTTTTTTACATGGTATCTGAAGCTACACATTAATTACAGGCATAGATATACCTTATCCTTTACTGAGTACAAAGTTTTAGAGCAATCTAGCTAATCATTTTAAAATGAGAGCGTAACTACAGTTGTATGGAGAACCCAGCTTGCTGCTGACTTAAATCTTAGCAAACATTTATCTTTGTAGGTGACCAGTTTTTGCATACACGTAACTCAAAAGATACATAATGTTTTACTGAATTCGTGGCATCTCTAATATTTATTTTAGTTTGTTATCAATAGGCATGGAATTTCATCGCACGGTAATACGTTAGCGAATTATGTAGTCTACATTAGCAATAAAATTAATACGAGTGTATTAATTCCTGCACATACTCTGTCATTTATTTAATTCTAAAACGCCTTTTAGCGGTTGTAATTAAAAATTAGATTCACAATAAAATTATTTTTCTATTAGATTACAAACTCATAGCTTTGACTATTTTAACATACAACTATTACCTAATACACAAACATACCAACCTATTTTAAGATATATATTGTTTTTTTATAAAACGTAATAGATAGTACTGTAATATATAAATACTATGATAAATAAAACGTAATATAATTTGCAGTAATTAATTTACCATATTTCTTATCGAAATCTATTGGTGCGATATGAACTAGATAAAACCTACTTAAGTATTTCATTTAAGTAAAATATTATATATATGTGTATATAATATTATCTTTAATTCTCAGTTGGTTTTCGGATGGACCCAGGTTCCATACAAAGATGCCCATGGTCCTTTGTCCTGGTTATCTAAATACTTAGGCGGAAAATGTTATACTGCCCGTAAGAATTCTCATTAAATTTCCCTTTAAAACATTTTTCAATAAGATTTAAACTCTTCATAATGTCAAATACCTACTTGGCTTATAAGGAATTAAACCCGATACGATTAGCTGTAATATCAATTTGATTTTATTTAAATAAAAGCAGTCAAACCGTCCAATGAATAAATAAAACTTAAACGTTTACTGTAGAAAAGTACGTATGAACAATTTTACCATCACAAACTACGCTAGAAAGACGTATTTGCTGTCGAGCGGAAGTATTTGCGAGGCATTTTTAAAGTATATACCTTGATAAAAATGATAATACTCGAAGGTACTAATTGTAAACACTACATATTATTGATAACATATGATGGTAATGCAATAATAAAGTATTTTTTTAACCTTGGCGTTCGGTCAACATTTCGCGCGCAAAAAGCCACCTCCGCTCTCATTCCGGCAGCCACAAGCCTGCGCTTGCGGCTGACGGCTTTTACTTAGCGTAAAGGTGTCTTTCGGCGCGCGGGGAGCATGACGAAGGTTGGAGCATATACTGCGTTATAGACTAGTTAGACGCACTTTCAACCATTTTAAAAGTTTGTTTGCGTTTAATACGACGTCCATACAAAATAAGAAGAACGTATAATAGTTATACGTTTCTAAAGACTATTATGGTGACATAAAAAAGTTAAGTGATACTAGGCTAAAATGGCGTATGAGACATTTAAACAAAAAAAAATATTATACGATTTTTTAGACTAGTATCAGATCTAAAATTTTGCTAAAGATCCTAATCTTAAAGTGCGTATAGCGTCTTTTACGTATTTTTAGCCTAGTTTTTGGCTTATACGTTATTTTAGGCTAGATATGGTGGATAAGATTTTACACAAACCAGAGCGTAAAAAAACGTATAGCTGCATATACGTTGTTTTAGCCTGGCTTTGTCAAATAGTCGCTTTTTAGACTAGGAACGAACGAAAATTAGTGCAAATACGGTCTTTTTACGATATTTTTCTCGAAAACTAAGCCACTTATCGGAAAACGGGCCAATGTGGTCGATGCGTCTCCATCTCTACATTACGAATATCACAAAAAGTCCATTTTGGCAAAATGTCGAAAAACTGCCTTTTAGCTTAGGGCGGCAGTATTGTCGACTAGCAGTTCTGATACATGCCGCTACTTGAAGCTAAACTATTTCTTGTTCCCATCAGCCAGGAGACAATAGTGTAATGTATGTACCTACTTAACCTAACGGTAGTTGTCATATCCTCATATCGCGGTGCATTCAGATGCGCCCTCTGTAGGCAGTTTAGTCTCGTAATAAATATCTAAGTGACCGGACGTGTGTGTGTTTCATTTGTTCATACATCTCAGTGGCGAACGAGGATTGGATTTTAAAACGCAGAATTGGCTGGATGTTGTTTAAAGATGTCAGTGGGGAAAATAAAAGCGTTCGAGGTTTCGACAGGCAAGTGGAGTACTTATGTGGAGCGCGTGAATATGTATTTCAAAGCCAACGACATCAAGGGTGACGAAAAAAAAAAAAAAAAAAAAATAGTAGCATAGTTTGTTAGAAGAGCTGCTGTACCATGTTCTACAAACGTGCTTAGTAGATGTCCCATTATGGAAAGGCCTTATAACTATCAAAAAAATCAAGTTTGGTTCATTTAAATACGAAATAACTAGTATTTTAAGAGTGACCCAGGAGACCGTAACCATGGCAACTAGTGACAAGTAAAAGATGATTCACCCACGAAATAACTTGCGTTTTCGTTAGAAAACTGATGGAACTGGTTACTTATATTAAACTCTATGGTTTTACTGCAGTTACGTATTCTCTAGGTTAATATATGTTTTTCCTATATTTATATAACGTATTTAACATGGATTGTGCAATAAAACTATACTTGTAATATTTAAATGTATTTTATTTGTTCACTTTTTCCTGAACACATATGAAAGAATAAGGATCAAAGTCAAATGGCGTTCTAACAATTTTCATCTTCTGTCGATAGATGGCAGTAAATTTACAGTGGCTACATAATTTACTTTGACCCGCCTCTATAACACTGTATTCTCTTTGGTCTAGAAATAGAGAAATATGGTAAGACAAGAGTGCTCACTCCATACATCAGTTTAACAATACGTCAGAATAACATGGCCGCTATATATAGCGCTATCGCATATTATCATATAGCGCTGTCGCATGATGACGTAGGCTTGTGTCAGTCAGGTGACCTAGAAAAGACGGGAAGAGAGTACCAGGCGGAGTATATTATTATACCATGGAAAATACTAATATTTTTGGTACCAAAACTGAGGTATGGAGTGAGCACTTTATCTTACTATAGATGGTCAAGCAAATATTGTCAGTAGAAAAAGGCGCGAAATTCAAATTTTCTAAGAAACGATATCCCTTCGCGCCTACATTTTAAAATTTGCCGCCTTTTTATACTGACAAGATTTGTTTGACCAAGTATATATTTCTCGATGGCCTAGATAACATATAGTGGAGTGTGCTCAAGCCAAAAAAAAGTCAAATACGGCGTTCACTGAATAAGAGATTTCCTTTGGTAGAATCAATCTTTGTGTTCCTAAAATGTATTTAAGAAGTGGAGCCACCCAGATTTTAGATGCAGGTGGGGGGTGGGGGGGGTTTTAAGGGTCGGTGACGTCTGAGGTTAATATTTTTTTAAGTATAAGTTCTATGTTAAGTTTAGTATCATTTCCAACTAAATCAAAGGTGTAAACATAGATTTCATCTAATCGGTTCAGCCGTTATTGATTTCCCATACAATCTTACACCTTCCTTTTCACTTTTAAGAAATTTTTTTTTGAATAAAAAGTATCCTATGTATGTTCTTCCCCGGGACTCAAAATATCTCTATACCAAATGTTGATCTAAATCGGTTCAGCGGTATGCGGTATGTTATGCTATGTTATTCCCTGGGACTGAAATTATCTCTGTACCAAATCTTAACTAAATGGGTTTAGCGGTTTAGGCGTGAAGAGGAATAAAAAAAAATTTTTTTTTTCATATTTTACGTGTTTTTACTTCGGAATGGTGTCATTATGATATCATAAATGAATTCGGCATCCCCGATTTATACGAAAACGATACTAAACTAGGCCTAGTAGCTTAAATTACAGATATCAAGATCAAGTTGAGAGCCCCCCCCCCCCCTAAAAAATTACATCATAAATCTCGGTGGCTTTACTTCTTAAATCCATCCTTGGGTCCTAAGGACCAATCCTGCCGAAGGAAATCTCTTGTTCACGCAACGCCGTATCCCACCTCCAGCACCTTCAGCTAATAGTGTTTGGAAGTCTCGAAGCGTATCACAAAAGTACGGATCTGTGTGGGGCGCAGAGTGACCACGAATTCTGGCTCCTCCCGGGTCAGGGCTGCGCGGTCCATCGCTCTGAAAACGTGTCCAAAAGTTACAAGGGGCATTCACATATTACGTCACTTCAAATTAGGGGGGGGGGGGGTCTGGACATCGGATGATGGTAGTATGAGGAAATGGGGTCATTGGAAGCATGCTTTTTGATTTTAGGGGAGGGGGGTCAAAAATCGATGACGTAATGTATGGAAACTTTCGACGTACCTCTTTCTCCTTCTGGCTCCTCTTGTGCGTCGCGTGCGCATTCGAGCTGGTTCCATATTCGCGTCCTCATCTACAACATATATTTGGAAATGTAAGCCAGAGAATACTCTCTCCAGGCGGGTGTTGTCTGGGGACCGAAGTCCATTTTGTTAATGGACCCAAGATGCCGAGCGGTCCAGCCGCTTAACGCGTTTGCAACGCGGTTTCATCGCGGCTGGCTATATCAACCGCGTCAGGCGGCTGGCCGCTCAATCGAACCGCCTAAGCGGCCAGCCGCAAGTGCGTAAGGGCCCTAAGAGTTGGTTACTTTGTAATGGCTCCTCTACACGATGGGCCAGCGCCGGCCACTCCAAGGGACGCAGTCATGCGGTAGAATGAGATAGCAATATCACTTGCTCCCTCTAACGCATAAATGCGTTGAAAATAAACCGTGACCAAAAAAAGTAAGACAATGTTGCCACTGGAATAATTTGTTTGTAAAATATACTTGGTCAAGCAGATCTTGTCAGTAGAAAAAGGCGGCAAATTTGAAAAATGTAGGCGTGAAGGGATGGCATCTCATAGAAAATTTGAATTTCGCGCCTTTTTCTACTGACAAGATTTGCTTGACCATCTATAGTAAATTCATTTTTATAAATAAATACGCTAAGATAATTTATTTATTGGTAATTTTACTCCTACGATTTAGAAATAGTACATTTCGATGCTAGTGCGGAAGGTATGTCATTACTTCACGAGTACCGAGATATCTTGCCACGAGCCGCAGGCGAGTGGCAAGACTCGGGACGAGTGAAGAATGACATTTCCGCACGTGTATCGAACGACGTTTTTTAATACAGTTGCGAAAAAATAAGAAAAACATTGTTAATCGTACACTAAACAAAAGTGGTAACAGTGACAGCTCGGTTAGACGTCGTCTTTAAGTATATTTTATCTATGGGCGTTTGGCAGCTATTCCGTTCCATTCAGTCAACTTATTAAGAACGGAATTTTCAATATTGAATATTAAAAAATAAACGTGTTATAATGATGAAGAGGTAAGTAATTAAATGTGAAATATGTAATATTTTTCGTATTCTTACATTAACGGTAGGTTTTTATGCTGATTACGACGTTTAAAGGAAACTAATATTAACACTCATCTCATCAATAAGTAGTCGTGAATTGGAACAAGTATAAATTTAAAAAAATTGGAAAAGTAAAAAGCACTAGTTCGAGATAACCAACTTTCCGCACGCTAAACAGCTACGTAAAGTAGCACTTTTTGAGCAACTGTATTAAAAAGTACTTTTTTAATACAGTTGCTCAAAAAGTGCTACTTTACGTAGCTGTTGCTGTTGCTGTTGTTGTAGCTGTAAAAAGTACTTTTTTAATACAGTTGCTCAAAAAGTGCTACTTTACGTAGCTGTTTAGCGTGCGGAAAGTTGGTTATCTCGAACTAGTGCTTTTTACTTTTCCAATTTTTTTAAATTTATACTTGTTCCAATTCACGACTACTTATTGATGAGATGAGTGTTAATATTAGTTTCCTTTAAACGTCGTAATCAGCATAAAAACCTACCGTTAATGTAAGAATACGAAAAATATTACATATTTCACATTTAATTACTTACCTCTTCATCATTATAACACGTTTATTTTTTAATATTCAATATTGAAAATTCCGTTCTTAATAAGTTGACTGAATGGAACGGAATAGCTGCCAAACGCCCATAGATAAAATATACGGGTCGTTCTACCGTTTCGTCCCGATTTGGTGTCCGAGCCCACATCAAGCCTTAAAATTAAATTTTTTTATATGTGGTTATTTTTAAAAGGTATGTTTATGTGGTACGGAAAATGCGCCAATTTTGGAATTTAGCTAAATCTAATGATCTATTAAATAAAAATTAAAAACATGCGAAAAATTCATTTCCCTCGACATAAAATGGCGTACCATTGGGTTCAAAAATTTAAAAACACTATTATTTGCAGATAAACCCTACTTTCCATTATTGTTTATAAATAAGCAAATAATCAGTATTATAATAGTACATGGTACGTATTTTTAAAGTTAAATTATCATAGAGAGAACGCACTTTTTAATTTTGTCACGCGAAAGACTTCATTTTCACTCTAAAAAATTGCCACTCACGCCAAATCTAAACGCGCCTTTATTCACGAATACCTGTGATTGCTACGTGTTTTTACTACCTTAGTCTACCGCAATACGTCAACGAAGGAGGTTTCGCGCTCTTGATTTACGAGTAATTTTGGTTCTCCTCACCGGAAAGGCACTTTGTCACAGTTACTACTCATTTCCATCCATTAAGTAATTTGGTGCTATATATTGTAAAAAAAAATCACCTTGTTAATAATCTGTTAGCATTTTGGCATATCTTCATTACTTTTACTTGATGACATTCTAGCCTTAAAGACGATAAAGAAATTTAAAAAAACCGTCGAAAGTTCATTCCACTCCAATTCATTCCTCTCCATTTCTTCCAATATTTTCGGGTGAAGGAAATGAACCAGTTTGGAAGGAAATTAACAATAATTTTGTATGACAGATGTGATACCTTTTTATGTTTTTAGCCCACAGCCCAAGAGTTATATGCACACATACGCTCTCAAATCATAACTCTCATGTTTTGAAACGTATGTATGTCCCATTCTTTCGACTTCGTTAGACCGTTTGACAGAGTTTCAGGGTATAGGTTCTTTCTTACCTATACCCGACACTATGTCATGGGAATCCTGTTGGTTGTGGATATTGCATATAAATAAGCAGATAGGCGCGTAAGCGTAAGTAGTATCTTTTTTCATGGCAAATATAGTAAATATATCGGATAGATACATCATATTTCCAACATTTTATAAATGCGGAACATTTTGGACAGGTGAACCTATTGGAACTTCTAATGTCTAACTTATCTGCTAATTAACATACTGAAAACTTTTTATAGTCCTGGAATAAAGCTCAAGAGCGAGCCCTTCGAGGGCAGATATTAGTGAGGAGGGTCTCACAAAGATCTGCTCCCGGGAGCCTCTTCTTGTGCTAAGTTAAAAATACGGGTTGGCCGTATCAGGGAAATTTCTTGTAACTTTGTAACCGTTTAAAGGCCAAGCTTTAGAAAAATCCAGAAAGTTCATGAAACAATGGTTCAACACCATCTAGAACTGGAGAGGAGCGTCCCATTCCCACCCCTTTCTGCGAGTTCCACAAAGAAAGAGCAGGCAGCTCGGAGCGTCCGATTGTGGCGCGCCTTCCTGCAAGGCTGAAAGCCGAGCTTTCGCAGGAGAGTAGACCTTAAATTGTTTCAATGCCGAAATGCAAGCGATGCCGAAAGGCGAGCTCCGCATGAGGTGTTCAAAATTTCTTTTAACTATTGGCAGCGGGCACAATCGTGCGAGGTCAAAGACTGAGCTTCAGTGGAGCTGACCTCAAACAAGAACCAATAGCCGAATGTATTAAAAAGCAAGGCCGACGGCCCGGGGGAGCTTCAGATAGGGGCACATTTCCGTACAAGGCCAAACATCAATCTGTAAGAGTGCAGAACTTCGCTAAGTGAGGCCAAAGGCCGAGATCCGCATAAACGCTGAAAGCCCAGTCCGTCTGATCACGTTGCGCTTCCATAGAAGACCTAACTTGAGAACTAAGAGAGCTTGAAATTTAACCAATGTGATCTCGGACCCTCCTGCGGCTTGACCTTTGCATTTTTCCTCGAAAGTGCGACTTGTTGAGTCTACAACCCGATGGAGTTTGTTTTTATAATAAGTATTTTGATTATTCGGGCGTACTCGGCCCTTGGCCTCTATCCACACAGGGTTTTGATGTTTCGTAGAGTACGCTCTTCGACCTCCAACGGCTTTATAGCTCAACATCGTGTCTGCGGTCCGCTAGTTTACTTTTTAATACACAACTATTTGTTCGTCTCCAAGCTCTGCTGTCCTGCAGCTTTACTTTGGCCCGCCGTTCCCTTTGAAACGGCTTATCATGGTAGTGTCCTAAATCTAATATCTGGCCCACTTTATTATTTAAAAAAACAACATCTGCTCTTTACAAAGACGGCTAAGTCACTTTACCTACTAGAAAGTTTAATATTATGCCGTAGTTCTCTCCCGAATAATATCAAAACTAACGATTGTTTTTTTATAGCAAGTTCTAGATAATTTAAGCTTTTTTAATTTCATTTATGTAAGCAGTTTTTTACATTACAAATCTCATTATTATATGTTTCTAGTTCTGACAAATAATGAGACCGAAGAGAAATACTGAAACATCGTAAAAAGTATTGTTAAAAAGTAGGTTATTACAGTGAAACCTGGTTAAGTGGGACCTGGATAAGTGAGAAACCTCTATAGCTGGGACTCATGGTGCGGTCCCGACACTTTAGCACTGATTACCTCTGTTACTGAGAAAAAACGAACCTCTATAACTGGGATTCGTTGTTGTGATTTTATAGTCACATTTACCTCTATAATTGAGACCGAGAGTGTATTTTACCTCTTTTACTGAGACTATATTTATAAGATTACATTTTCCTATTTGTTTTTTTGAATTGTATAGGGAATTGACTTCTGTATCTGAGATAACATCAATCTATGACCTCTCTAACTTGGACTTCATTGAACAATTTCCGTATTCTTACTAACTCTTAGTCTATCCACAAATTCCGCATTTGCCTAATTGTGTCTAAACAACTTCAAGTTTGATTTAGTTAATTTATGTAAGTAGTTAAAACTATCGAAACGAAAGCTGAAATTTTGATACCTAACACGAAAAAATATTTTTTTAATTATTAAATTTCTAATACGCAATGAAGTCCGTATCAAATTTAATTTAATTTTGAAATATCTATCCCTTGGAGAATCATTCAAAATAAATTCAAAGAAATATTTAAACTGACTTTAAAAATATTTAAGGACAAGGATTATTTTACCTTATTTTTAAAGATAATTAGTAAATACCTTATTAACCACCTCTATAACTGAGACTATATCCTCTATTCTCACCTCTATTAATGGGACCCTCTGTAAATGAGACAGAAATTTATTTGTACCTGGCTAATTGGGAGCCTGGGTAAGTGGTAAACCTCTTAAGTGAGACAAATTTGCTCGTCCCTTGAGATCCCACTTATCCAGGTTTCACTGTATATTAAACAGGTCAACAGGGTAGATGTACTTTTTAAAAGCCAAGCTATTTATGGTTCCATCGTTTAAAATATTATCACTTTGATTTTGACCAATAAAGTTAATTTATATTTAAAATAATTTCATTTACTTCTATTCGTGTTTCATTACCTTCCCTTAGTTTTTCATTTCCATCTGTGCCTTCATTACTTTCCTTATTTGTTTTCCAAAAGTATAACTAGTATATAGGTGCCTTTCTTAAAATAATATACACAATACGTATACACATCCACAATATTAAAATCTACACTGTAACTTCAAAATAAAAAAAAACTCCAAAAAAGTGGCAAATCGGCACGAAACGGTAGAACGACCCATACTTAAAGACGACGTCTAACCGAGCTGTCACTGTTACCACTTTTGTTTAGTGTACGATTAACAATGTTTTTCTTATTTTTTCGCAACTGTATTAAAAAACGTCGTTCGATACACGTGCGGAAATGTCATTCTTCACTCGTCCCGAGTCTTGCCACTCGCCTGCGGCTCGTGGCAAGATATCTCGGTACTCGTGAAGTAATGACATACCTTCCGCACTAGCATCGAAATGTACTATTACATATTTACATATTTTTACATAAATACAAGACACGCTTGAATTACGATTTTCAGTTTAGAATCTTGTGGCAGGCGTGGCTCACTCCGCGATTTCGTCGCTTTGCTACAGGTAGCTAAAAGTACATCAGTTCGACCCCAATTTTGGGGTTTGCCATAAGCCGCGCGTGGCGCTGTCGCCACCTAGCGGCCATATCTGTGCTGATCGTGACAGACGCGTTTTGTTAGAGAGTGAGTCTTCTGTACCTAGTACTATTATTTATTCTGTGCTTGTGGTTCGTAGTTGGAGTGACAATGGAGACGCCACGCGCCACAGATGTTACACAATGCAGCTACTTAGGCCCACTTGCACCATTACACTAACCCGGGATTATCCGGTTAAACCTGGAGTTACTATGGTTATACAATTTGACACTGGATTAACGGTTTAACCGCTTAACCCCGGCTAGTTTATTTTTTTAGCTTTAGAAATAAGGTAAACAATCTTGATGTGTCTTTTAATTGAATAGCACGTTTTAAAAATAAGTCACGGCAAATATGTAACAATTGTTAATCTAATACGATAATTTATATTCTTCTACTTTCATAAGTAATATTACTGACTTAAAAAAAAAAGCGTTTTGCAATTGAAACACATGTCAAGATCGCTTACCTTTTTTTTAATGCTAAAAAACGAACTATAGTAGGATGGTGCACGTGGCCCTTATAGATGCCTAGTTGAAAAAATCTGAAAAATAGATAGTTGGAATATTCTGTAAAATAGATAGTTGGAATATTCTGTAAAATAGATAGTTGGAATATTCTGTAAAATAGGTAGTTGGAATATTCTGTAAAATAGATAGTTGGAATATTCTGTAAAAAGATAGTTTGTAACGCGAACTTTCCCAAATATATCAATAAACTATGGTTAGTTCACATGGAGCCTACTAGATGGCACTAGTAGTCCTCGATTTCGATGTAAACATTAGCGATATTTTATCTTTCCCGTAGTTTTAAAAATCCAAAACCTTGCGTAACTTGTGTCATGTGTTACCTAGTTTTTTATGTAAACATAACGAATGTGCAAACTAAGATTAATGTAAATTTGATAGCTTCCAGTTCCTAGGCAATGTTTAGTTCCTTGAGCCTCACAGGATGGCTCTACTAGTACCCAATGTTTTGTTCTTAAACCCAATGTTCCTGGAGTCTTAAAATTATGATTTCAAGCATTCCATAACACTTGTATTTTTACTAAAACGTAGCAAATGTATAGATTTGGATTAACGTAATCTTGAACATTCATACATATATAGTTCACGTATCTGCATAAAGATGGCGTTAATAGGCCTAGCATATCTCGTTTCTGAAACCTGTAAAAAATACAGAACATCATGTAACATGTTCCTAAAAATATATCGAATGTATCTAAATAGTTTAACATACATAAAAACAACGCGCATGTTCGTACAATTTAACTGTTTACCAACTTGTCACTAGATGTCACTGTACAGCGCGCATACTAATCCTACATGGCGGTGTTAAGATTTTTCCTAGAATAAGGACCCGATACACCGAATATTGTTAATGTTGAGAATTAGCTAGGCGATAGATTTGTACGGCCTGTGTACCCCCTGGGACCTTGACGGACTATCTTATCAGAAATTAGGAGTTTTCCCGGTTCCCCTTGCGCACGACAGCTGTACGTCTTGGACGCTGTTCGGCCGTAGGAGATTCGTTAATTTAGTCAATTTGGACATATATCTGTCTGTCTCACGCCCCACCTGTCCAAGGAAACTACTCCACATCTGGCGCACAACGTGAGGGCCGTGCCGTGACATCGCAACGAGTTTATGCCTGTCGTAACACGTCGAAGAGCGAAATTCTTGCGGGAAAGAGATAGCATGGCGGTCAGTATGACAGACAGCCAGTTCCAGCAGCTGTTAGGAGCGATTACCAGTGCTGCACGACCTGCTCCGTCTCCGGTGAAACATAGTTCCTTCGCGAAGGCCACTTTCTCCTACGACGGCAAACGGGATCCAGCCTGCGTGCAAACTTTCCTGACGGCGGCTACGTGTTGCAAACGCGTCGGGAATATTAACGACAGCGACGCACTACAGAGTTTACCTCTAATACTGAAAGATGCTGCAGCCGTTTGGTGGAACGGCATAAATGAGTCGGTAACAGACTATAAATACGTCATGAGGATACGTGCAGTCTTACCGAAGAGGGGGAGGGTTCCCCTAAAGACTACCCCTGAACTAGCAGTCACGAGTGGACGTCCGCCCAACGGCCTCAACGCAACGAAGACTTTCCTGTCACCGCGCCGGGTCGTCTGCAGTTCCAGAGGGGGAGACTGTAACGCGAACTTTCCCAAATATATCAATAAACTATGGTTAGTTCACATGGAGCCTACTAGATGGCACTAGTAGTCCTCGATTTCGATGTAAACATTAGCGATATTTTATCTTTCCCGTAGTTTTAAAAATCCAAAACCTTGCGTAACTTGTGTCATGTGTTACCTAGTTTTTTATGTAAACATAACGAATGTGCAAACTAAGATTAATGTAAATTTGATAGCTTCCAGTTCCTAGGCAATGTTTAGTTCCTTGAGCCTCACAGGATGGCTCTACTAGTACCCAATGTTTTGTTCTTAAACCCAATGTTCCTGGAGTCTTAAAATTATGATTTCAAGCATTCCATAACACTTGTATTTTTACTAAAACGTAGCAAATGTATAGATTTGGATTAACGTAATCTTGAACATTCATACATATATAGTTCACGTATCTGCATAAAGATGGCGTTAATAGGCCTAGCATATCTCGTTTCTGAAACCTGTAAAAAATACAGAACATCATGTAACATGTTCCTAAAAATATATCGAATGTATCTAAATAGTTTAACATACATAAAAACAACGCGCATGTTCGTACAATTTAACTGTTTACCAACTTGTCACTAGATGTCACTGTACAGCGCGCATACTAATCCTACATGGCGGTGTTAAGATTTTTCCTAGAATAAGGACCCGATACACCGAATATTGTTAATGTTGAGAATTAGTTAGGAGTCGTTTAGGCGAACGGACTGCGTACCCTCTGGGACCCTTCCGGCCCTACTTGACTGCATAGTTGAAAATCTCGAAGTACACCTTCGCGTTCGACTGCTGTCCTTTAGGACGCTGTTCGGCCTTAGGCAGTTAGTGTAGTTTGTTAGTCTAAGTATAATTGCAATTAGTTAGCGCCGACTGGAATAAACTCCTGCCAACGTACTACGCATTTAATTTCGCCTTCATCCCGCACGCCCCACCTCCAAGGAAACTACTCCACAAGTTGGAATATTCTGTAAAATAGATAGTTGGAATATTCTGTAAAATAGATAGTTGGAATATTCTGTAAAATAGATAATTGGAATATTCTGTAAAAAGATAGAATATTCTGTAAAAAGATAGTTGGAATATTCTGTAAAATAGATAGTTGGAATATTCTGTAAAAAGATAGTTGGAATATTCTGTAAAAAGATAGTTGGAATATTCTGTGAAATAGATAGTTGGAATATTCTGTAAAAAGATAGTTGGAATATTCTGTAAAAAGATAGTTGGAATATTCTGTAAAAAGATAGTTGGAATATTCTGTAAAATAGGTAGATAGTTGGAATATTCTGTAAAAAGATAGATGGAATATTCTGTAAAATAGATAGTTGGAATATTCTGTAAAAAGATAGTTGGAATATTCTGTAAAATAGATAGTTGGAATATTCTGTGAAATTTCTGCAGACCTTCGTCCCCACTCTGTTTCTCTTCTCCACTCTCGTACAGGTATGCTCTTGACACGTACGGTTCATTCGGCTTCATGTCGGCTTCTTTACGTCTGGAAGGAATATTAGGGTTAAATTCTACTTTTTCACCACGCCACGCTTTTAAAGATTCTTTATTTTTCAGAAATTGAGAAAAAACTTGCGATTTGATTTACCCATAATTCAGCTTAGGGAATATTTTCAAAATGGCGGAGGCATAAAATTGCGAAGTCTACAGTAAGCTTAACCCCTTTCCAGGCATAGCACGATTTAAGGACCACATACGCGCCACTAGGATTTCAACTTTAGAATTCCGATTTAAGATTCAAATTAGGTTGCACTTTCGGGAAATATAACTTGTCTTCAAATGAATCATCAAAGTCGGATTAAAAGAGACATTCCTTTATTTTTAAAACGAAACAAAACTGTATTCAAAGATTTTCTAAAACTCGCTTGCCTCGCCCGAGACTAGAACCGACTAAAAATTCCAAAAAATAAACACTCACAATTTTATTCTATTAAGTCGATACAGTGAATGTTAATGACAACATTTCTCCAAGAAAGATTAGGTGTTACACTCGTCTGTCATACAAAATATCCATAAAATCTAATATTTAGTACACAAGGTTTTTTTAGAGAAGCCACTGGACCACCGTCCAGGAATCAAATTCCTTGACCTATGGTGCTTTCATGTCAATTTGGTAGCTCAAGGCCCCGTAAGTTTAGGTTCTTCTTTCACTCCCACTGAGCATTAAGCGTGAGGTATTACATACATGAAAGTATTTTACATGCTCCTTATGTAAATATGAGTATAAATAAGCTATATATAGTTATATTAGCCAAAGGCCAGGTCAAGAGCACCCTAAACCGGCGAGCGTGTATGAGTAATGTTATGAATGTGAAGGAAACGAAAGAGGTATGTCAGGATCGTAGCAAGTGGAAATCCGTGGCCTCTGCCTACCCCTCCGGGAAATAGGCGTGATTATATGTTTGTATGTATGTATTAGCTATATACAGGATGCCCAAAAAATAAGTACATTTTCATTGCCAGGGAGGTTTTGGGATTATACCTAGAGCAACTTTTACTATGGGACCAACCCCGACCCGCGAAAAAAGAATTTGGCTATTTCATATATTTAGGCTGGTCCTTTTTTTATGGGAGGGTACATTTTTTTCGCGATTTCGTGGTTGGTCCCATGGTAAAAGTTGCTCAGTATAATCCCAAAACCTCGCCTGCAATGGGGATTCACTTAGTTTTTGGCAACCCTGTATAGTTATACTGGGTGTGGCCTGTAACATGAGCAAATAATTAAAACATAGATTCTACTCCTCAAACGGTGACACTTTAGTTCCACAACTTTTAAAAATTATGAAGTATTTTGACTCCCTATTTTTCATACAAAATAAATATTATCTTCAATGGACGCCATCGCCGCGCCATATCATTGTGATTGACGTTGCTTGTCACGCCTTAAACATAACAAAATTCGCAATACATTGCGTCTTAGAATAAACTTTAAAGTGTATTAAAAATCAAACCATAAGTTATTTTTAAAGTCGCTGAACAAATGTTGGTCAGTATGAGGAGTACAGCCTACAGTTTAATTTTTTGCTCATATTACAGGCCACACCCGGTATAGGTATTAACAGTGTACCTAGTGTTATATATAACACTGGTTACCAGTGCTTAGCCACATAGCCCCACCTCACTTACGCAGGAAACATGCGCTCTTGAGAGAAGCTGAAATAGTTATTTGTTTTACAAGGGGGCAAAGTTGTTGTTTAACCGCTCGTGCTAATATTGATACCCGAGCAAGCGACAGATTCCAAAATTGAATCACGAGCGTAGCGAGTGGTTCGAAAAATGGAATCTTGAGCGTTACGAGGGTTTCAAAGCACGAGGGTTAAACAAAATTTACCCCCGAGTGAAACACAAAATTTTTCACCACACCAACCTGAAGCAAATATTAAATGTAAAATATCAAACAAAATCAAACCAAATCAAATACAAATGAATGTTATTAAATATTTATCATCCAAAACCATCATTTAAAAGTCATTTCTACCAGCAAACATAAGAAACCAACTCAAAATTTGCATTTTAATACCTTGGCTCACATGTGAATAAAGTGCAACTTTGCTATCAGTTTTTGAAGTGCAAAGTAAGCCTTTCCGAGCTGGTGTGGTGAAAAAATATATGCCCGGTCCGATCTACCTGTCTACCAAGAGTTCACTAACCCACCGCCGCAGCAACTTAAATCGCGCCGACCTACAAGCGAAGCAGGTAGAAAACTGAGGACTGGCGGATTTCAGTTGGAGCAGGCGTGGAAAGAAGAATGGGCGGAGGCGGCTGGTCACCACATAAGTACCCAAAACCCTACTCAGAAGCCGAAGGGCTTCTCTCTGCAGAGAAAATACTGGTGCCGTCTCAACAGAATCCGCACAGGTCATGGCAGGTGCAATCATATGCGACACAAATGGGGATGGAAAGAGAGTCCGTTGTGTGACTGCGGCCTTGAAGATCAAACTACCCAGCACATTGTAGAACGGTGCCCAAAGAGACTTCCAGGGCAGCCCGGAGGACCTCTACACCAATCTGACACCTGATGCGATCGATTGGCTGCGTAGCCTGGATGTCGACTTATAATTAATTATACTAGTACCAGGATTATATTGCCTACAATATTAATACGCCATAAGCTTAAATAAATATAACACTTACACAGTTGATTCCTTATCTTCGCTAATCTTCTTCGACATCTTTTGCCACCTCGGTCGAGGTTTAATCGCCTTTTTGAAGCTCTTCTTCAGTTTGACTGCGGTCCTTTTTTTGTAATACATCTCGTACATAGACTTTGTGACCCCATCATCAGTTTCATCGGGGTTGGTGTCGGTACCCTCTGTAATACGTGGAATTAATGTATAATAAGTTTTTGGCAAAAATTTCATTTTTGGTACAAGCTTTTATCGCTGACTTTTTTCTTACGACAGACAACTAATACTCATCGAGACAATTCTAAAAACCCCTAACACAATTAGGTTGCGTTGTTTCATCACAGAGTTCCTATGGCCACCTCCGGTCTCCATCATCAGATCAGCTCGATGACACCATAATATTGCATTGTCACCCGACTTACGTATGTATGCAAAATTTCAGCTCAATCGGTAACCCGGAACTGGATCAAATTTAACTTGCAAGATTTGATTACATACAGACAGACAACGGTCAGGTGAAAGTAAATAAAAGCTTGTAATAATAAAAAAGGACCACAACCAGTAATACAACATTACGTCGACAAGCGCGAAAAGTAGGCAACTCGTGGTCGTGTGTTTTTATCGCCACTCGTTAGGAATTTCCTACTTTTCGCACTTGTATATCGTAATATTTTTCTGACATATTTCTGAAGGAGTCGACGGGGGTTTAGGCCGGGCGATAGCGAAAAAGTTGACTGAAGTAGCGTATATCCACTCACATGATTCATGCAACTGTAGTTGCGAGCTGTCACCCTTATTTTCACATAATAATAGAGGTCACTGAAAAATAGCAATCATGTGAGTGGGTATGACAAATACGAATGTTTTCAAGAAAATACGATGGTCAACAATTATGGAACACTATACTGTTCCCAGTACCGTCTTTACCATAAGGGCACACGGGGCTCTTGTCCAGGGCCCCCATCCTCAGGGGGCCCCGAAGGACACACCAGTAACAGTATATTTGATTACCCATAATAAATAGAAGATCATAGTAGAAAAAGGGTCCATATTGGGTCGCATCGCATAATAATTGATTGTCCTAATGTAATGTTACGCATAAAACTCATTTCGCATAATTATTATTGTGCTGGAAATATTAACATTTCTGAAAAATTATAACACAAACCTAATCTAACCTACCCTATTCTACACAACCTACCTATCAGTGGCGACGCGTCAAACATATCCATAGGCAAGCCGGGGCTAATTTGGCTTACATATTTCCTTTACAACTATGCTCAAACGTCCAAAAATGGGCAAGCCGGTGGGAATCGGCTTTTATGGACGCGCCGCCACTTCTACCTATGCAAAATATTTTCTTTTCTTAGAAAAAATATGCAAAAAGAGATTTATGCATAACTTTACATTATGACAATCAATTATTATGCGATGAGATAGGATCCCGTAGAAAAATGTTAGTTTCATTCGCTTTCTTTACTTTCTAAAAGGGCCCCAAATTCTTATGTGCCCAGGGGGCCTAGCATAGTTTAAGACGGCGCTGACTGTACCTGCTGGACGCTTCTGACCATCCTTTTGACTCGACCGTATCGAAGTTACATCTTCGAAAGAATCCAAAGCCCTAAATTCACTTGAAAACTTTCTTTTCACCAACTTCTCTGTAGTCAGTCCAGAATTATCTCCGAATGCAAAATGGTTAACATCAGTTTTATTTTTCAATACATCTTCCTCAAAATTGCCGTCAGTCGTCAGTTCTATAGTTTCTTCTACATCAGTGATATTACCAAATAATGAATCGTTAAATTCAGATTCGTTCGTCTGTTCGTCAGCTTCTGTGGTGATTTCTTTAGCTTCGTTGGTGAAGTCGTTGTCAACGAAGTTTTCAGATATGTTGACGGCTCGTTTCCTTCTGTTATCGTATCTTGGTGTTCTTTTGTGTTGGTTGCGTCTCTCGGCCCTTTTGTCCGGGAAGTCGGGATCTTGTTCCGGCTCAGATTCTGCAAGTGTTATACAATTAGTTTGTCAAGGGGCTGTCTCATTTCAATCATAGACAGAGAGAATCATACTATAGTCGGACCAAAAAAAGTCTGCAGCGGATTTGGTAGCCCACGCAGTGAAAGTGTTATTTATACGTCATAATTTCATAGAAGTTTGACGTTTATGATAACACGTGCACTGCGTGGGCTACCAAATCCACTGCAGACTTTTCTTGGTCTGACTTTATCTTTGTCTTACACTAGTACTAGCACCCAAAGGAAGAGGATGATTATAATTTTCCTGGTTCATAATGACTGACAAATTGGTTTGACTAACTATTCCATTTATTTATTTTTCTTCTTAGGCTAGGTCATTTATAACATGAATATAAAAGTAAAATAAAAAAACACATAAAAAACAACAATAAATAAGTTATAAAAAACCTAACCTAGGGTGCCGCCAGCAGCGGGGCAGGGCCCAAGCTGCCGGTGGTCAGGGCTGCAGAGAGAGGAACCGGCGGACTATCCGCGCCGTGTCCAAGATCACCGCCTTCTGCATCTGACCCTTGATCCAACCACCTAGCGAGAGTCTCTCAAGATGTCGGTCGAGACTCTTCGCTATTAGACCGTTCACTGAAACGACTATCGGGACAATGATCGTCGAATCAACATCCCGCATAGCGGTTATCTCGTGAGCCAAGTCTAGGTACTTACTGGACTAACCATATTATTATTTTGTTTTTTTCATGTGTTGCAATGTACGCTTTGATAGAATAAACTGTTATTTTTAAACTTAGTTTATCTTACCCCATCTAATACCTACTTCAGAAGTTCTGACACAAAATAAGTAAAAGTATTATAGTCAGACCGTAAAAAGTCTGCAGCGATTTTGATAGCCCACGCAGTACAAGTGTCATTTTAAACGTCAAACTTCTATGAAATTATGACGGGTACATAACACTTACACTGCGTGGGCTATCAAATCCGCTGCAGACTTTGTTTGGTGCAACTATACCTACCGTACAGAAAAGACACTTCCTACAAAACCGAAGTTTGACAGTGATTCAGGGACGAATCATCCCTTTCGGTTATTTTTTTTTCAATTAAAGGCCCTAACCCTTCGGCTACTTAGGGTTGTCAAAATTCAAGTCATTATCTTATCTATGGTCGTGCACGCAAAGGGACGTCAATTTGTGTCAAACCTAATAATTGCTCGGAGCAATGCTGAGCCGAACGGAGCCGAGTTAGCCCGAAGTCAGGAGTGTCTTCCCACTGCTTCAGAGAAAAAATTAGTTTCATTTTAATTCCGCAATATGGCGCGTGATCATATTACTAGTCAGGCTTTAACTATCCATAGGTGGACCTTATGCCTTTTGTAATAAGGTTTACGAACTATCAGTTATAGTGTAAATCTTTATAACTGAGCTAGTTTACTCAAAGAGTCTCAAGAATACAATACCATTGAGTGGTAAACCACAGATTAGGATAACCACCTCGTAGTAAAAGCAGATTATAACCGCCTTGAAATGTTAGTATAGATTAACGACTCTATTTCTTTACACAGTAGACTACAAAATACACTAACAAAATAATGGCTCACAACTTTTTTTGCATTTTGCACTAGACTACTTCCCTGTCGTGGCTAAGGTAGATATGACTTTACAAAATATTATCTTTTTAGACCATTTTAACCCCATTCAACAAGGAATAAGGTTAAAAATTCAATATACATGCAATGTACTTCTAACTTATTTTGTAAGTAAACTGGTTAGCGCCTACGAGAACAAAAGCAGATAATAGGATTGTAATAAAACATTGTTACTCAGGTAAGTGAACAAGCTCAGTTCAAAAAAAATCTACTATACCTACTAGTCAGGGTTTAACTATCCATCGGTGGACCTTATGCCTTTTGTAATAAGGTTTACGAACTATCAGTTAACAGTACGGGCGATGGTACCTGAATCTTTATGTGCAGATTTCTCGTCTTCGGCGTAATCCACGTCTTCTGACAAAATACCGTCATCTCCGCCGGTGTACACGTATCTAAAATGTAATATCATTACAGACAAAGGGGCAAACTGGCTAAAACCCCGTGGCGTAGCTAGCATGGGTGGCACCCGGTGCGGAAATTGTGGGTGTCACCCCAAAATGCAATCAAAATTGTAAAATATAAGGTACTTGCACCTAATAAGGCCCAGTTTTAAGCTAAGCTTGCTCAATTTCAAAATTTCATACTTTTATAAGTGTAAATGAGTTTAAATTTCTCGCCCATGTTTGGTCTGCAAGTTCATATCAAAAATGAAAAAAATAAAAAATTAAATTAAAAGTGGGCCTTATTAGGCGCAAGTACCTTATTTAAAAAGAGTAATTGTAAATTTAGTTAAATAGCTCGGGATGTACTCCACCGCTTTCATTTTACGAATTTTTATAAGTGGCACTTCTTATGTTCACGGTCGGGTGTCACCCCTAAATGCCCCCCCCCCCTAGCTACGCCACTGCTACAACCAAATGCAGACTAACCAAGTCCACCAAAACCAGCTATGTAATCGGTCCCAAAATCTACAATGCCATCCCAAATGAGATACAAAACGTAGAAAATAATAACTCATTTTATAGGAAATAAAAAAAATGGTTAATTAATAATGCATTTAATGATATTCGCGAATTCTGTAATATTTAGATTGAATTTACCTACTCTATAGTTCGTTTTTTTTAGCATTAGAAAGAACTTCAAAGAAGGTAAGCGATCTTGACATGTCTTTTAATTGAAAAACGCTTTTTAAAAATCAATAAGTACTACTTATGAAAGCAGAAGAATATAAATGATCGTATTAGATTCATATTTGTTACATATTAGCCGTAACTTATTTTAAAAATGTGTTTTTCAATTAAAAGACACGTCAAGATTGTTTACCTAATTTCTAATGCTAAAAAAACGAGGTATAGTAATTTTTTTATTGTTAGTTATTTATTATTCTATTTAAACTGACATTGTATGATTTGAATGTTTTCGTTTTGCCCATTATCAATGGTGGAAATGTAATTAATAATAAGTGCTAATTTTATCTTTAAAATGTTTTCACGTGTAATGTATCCGTGCATTTTATAAATAAATATGAAATATGAAAATACAATCTTACAAAACAAAGTCCCCCGCCGCGTCTGTCTGTGTGTTTGTATGTTCGCCATAAACTCAACAACAGATTTTCATGCAATTTCCACCTATCAATCGTGATTCTTGAGGAAGGTTTAAGTATAGGTGTAAAATTAAGTTTGCATAAAATGTTAAAATAAAATGTTATCGAGGTTTGAATGTCAGTATTGTCCCTACTCACCCCATTTTACGGTCCATAATATGGGGCATTATCTATGAAAAGGGACCTTATTGTCAATGGCGCTTACGCCGCACAGCGTCGCGCGGCATTGTATTTTTATCGGAGCATCATTAATAATGGCGTAAGCACCATCGACAATAAGGTCCCTTTTCATAGATAATGTCACATATATGTTAAAATGTACCTGGTACTCCAGTCCATCTGTCTCGCCTCCTCTAGCCACTGATTCGCTGCGAGAGTAGTCTCTCTCACCGACCTAAAGCATAACTACCGTCATGATGTAATCTAGACCGAACGTTAAAGCTGGAAACAAATTATCGGACGCGGCTGACGGACGCGGCTCACAGCCGCGACTTATAGGTAACTGTGCAAACTATCGGAGGTAAGCCATGGACATAACCTTGAGCCTTCGGACATCCGACAGAAATCTGGCGCGCTGGATGTTCAACATTGTGCACACTTTTATGTCGCGCCCGTCAGCCGCGTCCGTCAGCCGCGTCCGATAATTTGTTTCCAGCTTAAGACTAGTAGAGATGCAACGGATAGTTGTTGGCTGGATACCGGATATTCGGCCTGACCATCGGCCGAATATCCGTTATCCGGCCGCCGAATATTCGGCCAGCGGAACTATACCTACATAACCTACATTTCGGTTTTTCAGATTCAGGTTCGTTGTACTGTTTTCTGTATAGACGTATATCTAAGAATTGGCCTTACGGGCAATAAGAATGGGGTATGAATGGGGCCAGTACAGCGGTGTGGCACCGCTACAACGCGATTTGTTGGTGAGTTAGGCACTGGTCCCACCGCGAGCTAGTAAGCTATGAGCTATCGGCTATAAACACGAACAAAAGATAAGCACTCCCGTGTAAATAAAAGAGACACGGCGATATTTATAGTTACTCGCCCAGCGGTGAGCTATAAATATCGCCGTTGGTCGCAACTAGATGCACGATTGGCTCGACTTCTGCTGAATTAGTAACATTTTTAGGGATCCATACCCACAGCCCACAGGGTAAAACGAGACCCTATTACTAAGACTCTGCTGTCCGTCCGTCCGTCCGTCCGTCTGTCACCAGGCTGTATCTCACGAACCGTGATAGCTACACAGTTGAACTTTTCACAGATGATGTATTTCTGTTGCCGCTATTACAACAAATACTAAAAACAAAATAAAATAAAGATTTAAGTGGGGCTCCCATACAACAAACGTGATTTTTGACCGAAGTTAAGCAACGTCGGGCGGGGTCAGTACTTGGATGGGTGACCGTATTTTTTTGCCTTTTTTGCATTAGGGTACGGAACTCTTCGTGCGCGAGTCCGACTCGCACTTGCCCGGTTTTTAGTGCCCGCAAGGCCCGTACTTAGGTATACGTCAATGGGTTTCTGTAAAACAACGGTGACTTACTTGATTCTCAGATGCTGAAAGAGTTTCCTTAGTTCGACGTTGATGTGTGTGGGCAGCGGCGTGTCATCTGGTAGATCCAGTCTTTGAGTGGCTTTAAAAATATATACGAAGGTCAAATACGGATAAGTGTGGCCATAGAGTCATATAAGTAAAGAATGAGTGGCAAGTTGGCAACTCCATAGGTACGCACCAAGAAAAGTCTGCAGCGGATTTGATAGCCCGCGCAGTGTGCTATTTATACGCCATTTCATAGAAGCTTGACGTTTAAAATGGCACATGCACTGCGTGGGCTATCGAAACAGCTGCAGACTCTTCACGGTCTGACTCTACATCCAGTGGCGGATTTGCAGTCTTTGCCGCCCTAGGCCCCAAGTCTTGTAGCCGCCCCTTTCTCAGCATCACCACCCATCATAATGACTACATTTAGATCAGGCGACGAAAATATATATTACAGAGGGAAATGCTTGGGACACATTTTTTACTTAGTAACTTTTTTGGACTCGTTAGGAGATGAACATATCAAAAGTAGCCCCCTACTTTTGATATTGATGATTTGGTTTGAAGGTCACATTTTTTGGTTTTTCGCTTATTATATATGTATTATATCTCAGAAACTATACGTCCTTGTGACATGATCATAGGATGATCAAAGGTTTTACGAAAAAAATAAGCAAATACTTATTCATTTTAAGTGACAGTTTTACCAATAATATTGACTTTTTATGTACCTACCTACAAAAACATTTAAAAAATCTAAAACAGAAACATAAGAAAAATTTTTTTTGCCTATCATGTTGAATAACTGCTAAACTATTTATCCTAAAATTATAAAAAATAATATTTGAGAATTTCACTATGAGCTCTTTGATTTGATTTGTAACAAGATATAGATTTAAAAACTTTATTTTTAAATTTTCACATTTACCCCCCAAAAATGGCCTCCATATTTAAAATTCATTTATTTACGTTACACGTCCATCTTTGGGTCACAAACTTACATATGTGTGCCAAATTTCAACTTAATTGGTCCAGCAGTTTCGGAGAAAATATGCTGTGACCATAGAAGTAGCATCCTATAGAAGTGGTGTGCGCGTGCCTCCGTGAGGGACAAAACATACGCAATGCGACAATATTAAAAACACGTTTTGACATTCCTGACAATATACCAAAAACAATCTTCGTAATTCGGTCGGGTTATTTGTTGCCCACCATAGCCCATACTAACAAAAAGGTGGGGAACAAACAAAAAGTGAGACTGTGACAAGGACAAGCAATAGTACTGCTTTCTCTGCTACTCCTACTGAAAGTTCTATAAGTGTATCTCGTTCGGTCATTTGGCCCCTCCCCTGTGTCTTCTCTATATTATTGTACCTCTATGGCTGTGACAGACGGACAGCCAGACGCACGAGTATAATGGTTCCGTTTTTTCCCTTTGAGGTACAGAACCCTATAAACGGGAAACAAGGCGCGAAGGAGTCAACAATATGCGAAATCGACGCCACACTAGCTCTCGCGTTCGCGGCTTCGATTGTGGAGGGCCTCCAGATATCGTGAAAATTGTAGCTTGTAGCAAATTTAACCAACTTTCATTTTGTATAATGATCATGTCGTTAGAAGGTATAGTTTCCGAGACATAAGCGAAAAACTGAAAAATCTGACCTTCAAACCTCTCTCTTCCTCCGGCTGAAGGGCTACGGCCGGGGACTTTTGACATGTTCACGTCCTAGATAGTCCAAATAAAGTTAGGTACAAAGTCAAAAATTGTGTTTCAAACATTTCCCTCTATAGGTAACTTTTTTTGAGAATTCGTTGCCTGGCCTAATTTTGAGTTATTTTTGGTTATCATCAGCGAATTTTTTGTTACAATTTGACGCCCCTAATATCTCGCCGCCCTAGGCCCGGGCCTACTGTGCCTTATGGGAAATCCGCCACTGTCTACATCAGTTTCCTTACCAAAATCACAGAATAAATAATAGTACTAGGCACAGAAGACTCACTCTCTAACAAAACGCGTCTGTTACGATCAGCACAGATATGGCAGCTAGGTGGCGACAGCGCCACGCGCGGCTTATGGCGTTCCCCATAATTGGGGTGGAACGGATGTACTTTTAGCTACCTGTAGCAAAGCGATGAAATCGCGGAGTGAGCCACGCCTGCCAAAACGCGAGTTATTGCATAGTCTACATCTAACGTCAAGGCGCAGGAGACTATGGAAAGACTTAAGAGCCAACAGGAGTGGTCATTTCTCCATACAAACGTACTCCTCATTTTCCTCCGTGGTTTTTGAAGCTAGAGCAATGATTTTTTTTAACACAGATTAATATTGTCAATATCTGTGTCGAACCTTTTGTTTTTTTTTGATATTTTTGTTTTTTAAGGTGCTAGAGCGCTTCAAAAATGGCCAAAATGGCCTAATTGACTATGCCGCACTGAGAGGCGTGGCATTCAAAACTGATATCAATTAGCCAAAAAAGCAAAACGGTCCGACACAGATAACTTCATAATTATTTAGATTTCCAAATTTGGTTACGATTGGTTAAGTTTTGGAGGAGGAAACAGAGGAGTACGAAACCTCGATTTTTGAGATTTTTACGCAGGATTTTAGGGCACCTTATCGCACTACTTTTAGGTGCCGCTTCCGTTAGCGAGACGGTTATATTTACCTAAAATATTTAAAACTCAGCTCCTGTTTCGTCTTAAGGAAATGGCATGGTATGGAGTGAAGCTTACTTCTATCGTTCTTCTCCAAGGTGTTCTCAAGTCGGAGCAGCACGGAGCCTGCCTTCCACGGCTCCAGAGTTAGTATCCGAATCTGGCGAGGTAACCCGTGGACGCGCAGCGCCGAGAACTGGAACGAACGAATGATGAACGAACGAACGAAACGAATAAATCGAGAAGACAGATTAGAAGAAAAAGAGTTCGAATAATATCCACCATGATTATATTTATAGTATATATTTTATAAATATGTGGTATTTTATATATATTTTATTTATTTATGTAGTTTATAAGTATAGTTTGCTTTTTTTATATCACTCAATAGGTATATTTCTCTTATTGAATTTAATTTATTTTTTTCAATTACTCCGCCATTTGTACATTGTTGTATATATTTCGTGCAATAACGTTTAAATAAATAAACGTTTATTAATAATTAATATAACGTTTATGGATAATTATTGGTGCAATAAAGAATATTTACTTACTTACTTTATTACAACGTTATATTTTTGTAATTTGCAAGCCTTGGCAAATAAGCGGTGGTGGCCGAGTGGATATGACGTCTGACTTTGAATCCAGAGGTCGCGGGTTCTAATCCTGGCTCGTACAGGGCTCGTGCCAATGGGTTTTTCGAATTGTACGAAATAACATTTGATATTTTCCACTAGCATTTCGACGAAGAAAAAATCGTAAGGATCATCATTTCATCTGCGAAGAAATTCAAAGGCGTATGTGAAGTCCCCAATCCACATTGGGCTAGCGTGGAGACTATAGCCCAAGCACTCTCGCGCATGAGAGTAGGCCTGTGCCCAACAATGGGACGTATATAGGCTGAATTTAATTTGCAATGAATTAACCTTTCGTATATGTGTGGTAAGTACTTAGTTAGAAATCGTGGTCAAGAAAAACCCATTATATATTTATCTATTTACAGTTTTTCTTTTGTGAGTATTATACCCGTGGCTGGTTCGTGGAATTGGAGCTCTTGTATAACATGGATACTGTACCCGCTTGTTCCTCATGCCCTGCCACTTTCTCCTGTTCAACTTGTCAGCTGAGGCTGCATAACCCACGGCTCCCACTGCCAGCGAGAAGCCACGTGGCTCTTGGAACGGGAGCTCTTGGATAACATGGATACTGTACCCGCTTGTTCCTCATGCCCTGCCACTTTCTCCTGTTCAACTGACAGCTGAGGCTGCATAACCCGCGGCTCCCACTGCCAGCGAGAAGCCACGTGGTTCTTGGAACGAGAGCTCTTGTATAACATGGATACTGTACCCGCTTATTCCTCATGCCCTGCCACTTTCTCCTGTTCAACTTGTCAGCTGACGCAGCGAAGATCCACGGCTCCCACTGCCAGCGACGAGCTATGTGGCTCATTCTCTCTTGGAACGGTAGCTCTTCTCCTGAAATATTTACACATCATCAAAGTGTGGTGGTGACCGAAGGCCGTCTGGACGCCCTAAAGATCACTCAAAGGTTAACTGGAAGAGATCCCTCAAAGGGATAAGTTCGCCTTTGTACTTCTTACTAATTGTAGGTAAGTTATTTTTAATATGTCTTTTTGTAGAATAAAGAGTTTACTACTACTATTACTAAGTACCGTTGGAGAGACGAAGTGCAGAAATACCTTAGCGAACTCGGCGCCGTCGAATGGACAGAAACGGCTTTGGACAGTATGGACAGAGTAGTATGGCGGTCTTTGGTGTCGGAGGCCAAGATCCACTACGGGTCGTTGCGCCACTGCAGTAAGTAAGTACCATCAAAAGCCCAGCCAAAAGGCTCGCGGCGGGAAGAAGTACATCAATAAGGCATGGCATTCAAATGTAACTTTCACAGGACGTTGCTGAACACCGGAAGGCGCAGCGTGGGTAGACCCCCCACTAGGTGGACTGACGACCTGGTAAAGGTCGCGGGAGTCCGCTGGATGCGGATGGCGCAAGACCGGTCAATGTGGCACTCTTTAGGGGAGGCCTATGTCCAGCAGTGGACGTCCTCTGGCTAACATGATGACGATGATGATAATGATGAGGACGTTGCTGGACTCCTTACAGACACAGTCACCACATGGGATTATTATGCCATTTAGAGTTCTTGCTAAATTGGATATTCTATATATCGTAAGTGATTTTTATGAAGTAGGGATCATCCATTAATTACGTGACACGAATTTCTAGGTTTTTTGACCCCTCCCCCCCTCCTTGTCACACTTGGTCACATTTTGCAAATCCCTCCCCACTTGGTGTGACGTCACATTTTAGGCAATTTTGTTTTAAACGAAATAGGCAATCAATACTAACTCGGCATAATTTTTTTATAAAAATAATATTTTTGGTAAAAGAAATACTAGCAATTTTATAACACAAAACCAATTAGGAACGAAAATTACCTACTTCCAAAACCTCATTATTTAAATGTACAGAGAATAAAAAAATATATATTAATCTTCGGTTACTGATGAATTAGTGATATAGTTAAAATGACGTCACAATGTTTGTGACTCCCCCCTCTCCCATGTCACAACATGTCACATTTTCTTCCCCCCCTAAACTCTCTTCTTCTCTTCTCAAAGGGTAAAACGGGACCCTATTACTAAGACTTCGCTGTCCGTCCGTCCGTCCGTCCGTCCGTCTGTCACCAGGCTGTATCTCACGAACCGTGATAGCTAGACAATTGAAATTTTCACAGATGATGTATTTCTGTTGCCGCTATAACAACAAATACTAAAAACAGAATAAAATAAAGATTTAAAGGGGGCTCCCATACAACAAACGTGATTTTTGACCAAAGTTAAGCAACGTCGGGAGTGGTCAGTACTTGGATGGGTGAACGTTTTTTTTTTGCTTTTTTTTTTGCATTATGGTACGGAACCCTTCGTGCGCGAGTCCGACTCGCACTTGCCCGGTTTTTATTTTAAATGAACATTACCCTCCAGCTGAACTCTAGAGCCGAGCAGCAGCCGATGCTGCCCGCGCACCACCAGCCCCGCCTCGAACTCCTCCTCATTCAGGGTCGTCCTCTGGCTGATATGATGATGATAAAGATAATGATGAGGACGTTGCTGGACTCCTTACAGATACAGTCACCACATGGGATTGTTATGCCATTTAGAGTTCTTGCTTGTTCTTGATTTTTATGAAGAAGAAGATTTTTATACTACACGATACACGGCCGTCGTGAACGCTGCTCGCACTGTTAGTGCTTGAGAAAGAAGACCTAGGCTCTCCGAAACATGACGCGCGAGTGACTAAAAACAAGTGAGTCTAAACCGTAAAATTATTCAATGTTAGTATGTCTCACAACAGTTTAAATTCAAGTAGATTTTTATTTTAAAAGAACATTTTACCCTCCAGCTTAATTTTAGAGCCGAGCAGCAGCCGATGCTGCCCGCGCACCACCAGCCCCGCTCCGAACTCCTCCTCATTCAGGGTCTCGTCCAAACCGAAGCCGTCGTCAGTCAGGAGTCTTCTGTGGACCTGAAGTCATACACTGGCCATTAATTGCCATAATTAGTCGTAACTGATATGGGACAGTGGTATTCTAGAGCAGGGGTCTCCAAAACTTTATACCTGAGGGCCATATTGCGCCTCAGAAACTTTCGCGCGGGCCACCGTCGGGAGGGGGGGTGTATCTGGTTGCTGCTGTTTGGAGCTGGGATTTGGAGAGCCCCGCCCTCATTACCCACTAGGCAGACCGGTCGACAAAATACGGGACAAAAACGGAACTGGTAAAAATACGGGACGTGACTCTTAAATACGGTGACAGTCCCGTATATACGGGACGTATGGCAACCCTAGCCATTGGCTAACAAACAACCATTCGCAGTCACAGACAAGACATCCTCCAGACAGAGCACAGTAGCGCTACCCCTTCTGCCACAAATATACGGTACCTAGTTTCACTCCATAATAAATGATGAAAAACCGCAAATTCATTTGCACATTTAAGATTAGACCAAGAATAATTACACCTGCGTAAATTTTTACACTAAAGATCTCCATAGGTCGTGTGCCCAAAGGCCCCCCAAATAAGGGGCATTATCTATGAAAAGGGGCCTTATTGTCGATGGCGCTTACGCCGCACAGCGTCGCGCGGCATTGTATTTATATCGGAGCATCGTTAATAATGGCGTAAGCGCCATCGACAATATGGTCCCTTTTCATAGACAATGTCACAATTATTGAAATAACCTATAGGTACAATCAATATACACAGGTGCTATAGGACAATTATATTATACTTACGTACATTCTGCACAAAGGGCCGTAATGATATCTAAATAAATGTTACAATAATGTTTATGTTTGCACAAATGTGGCTTGTCAAGGCCCAAAAATATGTTGACATGATTTTAGGGTTCCGTACCCAAAGGGTAAAACTGAATAAAATAAATATTTAAGTGGGGCTCCCATACAACAAACGTGATTTTTGACCGAAGTTGAGCAACGTCGGGTGGGGTCAGTACTTGGATGGGTGACCGTTTTTATAGATAATGGTACGGAACCCTTCGTGTGCGAGTCCAACTCGCACTTTTTTTTACTGCGACATATTATTAACTAGCGACCCGACCCGACTTAGTCTACACCGAAACCTTCCCCAAGTTTAGTACTTTTTGAGTTTATCGCGAACATACAAAAAAACACTGGGATTTGAATTGAACCCGTAACCTCCTGACTGGCCGCACGCTTTTACCGCTAGCACAGAATAAATAATACTACCGTAAAACGGGGTGAGTAGGTTTCGCGGGAGGAGTTGGGTTATGAATGGGGAGAGAAGGTTTGAGAGGGGGGTGAGAAGGGATTTTAAGGCTACTGCTACAAAAATAATGTATTCCAATTTAAAATGGGGCTATAGTAATACGCATAATAAAAAAAAATCGATCCAACAATCTTCCAAAATCACCTTTGTATGAAAAACCCTCTCACCCCAAATACGAGGCACTACGGGGTGAGGTGGGTTTTCCTCTTTATCGTCAAAGTTGTGAAATGGAACTACCCAAAATAAAATACAAACGTCCGAACCACTTATTATATACACCATTCAGTTTTTACATGTAAAAATAAAATTTTATCGAGGTTTGAAAGTCAAATTTCACCCAACTCACCCCATTTTACGGTACTGCCGTACAGAAAGGAAACTTCCTACAAAACCGAAGTTTGACTGCGGTTCAGGATCGAATCCTGCTGTCCCTTTCTAATAAATGGCACTATCCCTTACGGCTATTTAGGGTTGTCAAAATTCAAGCTATCTTATCTGTGGTCGTGCACGCAAAGGGACGTCAAGTTGTGTCAACCCTAATAATTGCTCGGAGCAATGCTGAGCCGAGCGGAGCCGAGTTTGGCCGAAGTCAGGAGTTTCGCACCCCTGCCGCTAGGCCACCAGCGCTACCTCACCACTATATTACCGACCAGCGGTCGGCAACCTTTTAGCAGCCAAGGGCCACATAGCAGTTAACGAAGTGGACGCGGGCCGCACTTTGTTAATATTTGTGACTTTATCAGACATTGTCATTTGTTGTCAATATTACATTACAAAATAATTCCAAATAGCCAGGGAGGCTCGCGGGCCGCTGGTTGCCTACCGCTGCTCTACACGATGGGCCAACGCCGGCCATTCCAAGGGACGCTGCCATGCGGTAGAATGAGATAGCAATATCACTTGCTCCCTCTAACGTATAAGGGTCGATCAACTTTTTTATGTCATATCGTGTCCCAACGATATAAAAATTTAAATCTTACAAACCGTAACAGTTTTTTAATTTATCTGGTATATTATAGTAAATTAACCAAATAATCATTCAAACTAGAACTTAAAAACTGAAAGAATTCTTTTTAAATATAGTATTTTTTTGGTGACCCAGGAGATAATTTTAGACTCCCATACAAAAAAAGCATGTCCCAATCGCATGTCGGCTTCGGTTTTTACTTAACAGTGTAAAAAATGTACTCCACCGTATACACTATTAACGCTTAATCAAAAAGGTATTAACATCTAATTTACAAATTCGATGCTAAAATTTCGCTTGAATTCGTAGATTTATAAAAATAAATAAAGTTGTTTTTGCGTCCCGAAACAATGATTCATTTTTAAGTCCCCTAACTTACCAAACATTACAATGGCAACGAAGGCTCAAGGTTATGACACTGTATCGCCCAGCCAATAGGCAGCCGATCTAAGTATCACGTGACAAGATCCACCATTACGGTTACTTTCTTATTCGCCGGCCATTTCGTCCGTGGTTCGAAGTGAGACAAGATGTGTTAATTGTCGGTCCGCTGACTTACTGTGATATTTCATAAGTAATTTTGTCTTTTTATATTAATTTGTAGCTTTATCGATCCGACTTAGGTCTACTATGGTCTAACAATATACTTTTTTGACATATTTTTGTAGATAATAACTAAAATTATTGATTTGACTTTAAATGTCATCTGGGTCACCGTTCCCCCGGGTCACTTTTCTGGTGACCCAAGAGACAGTGATGGTGACTCAGGAGACTTTATCAATACGTTTTGATAAATTTGCTTCTTTTCATGGATATATTAACTTTTTAATAGAATATAGTAATAAATTATTGCTATGTCTCTTTGAAACACTGACTATGAAGAGACTATTGAGCGAAACCAAGGCTCCAAAGTGTTCGCAAAGGACAAGTCTATTGGGCAAAGCCAGCTGACAAAGCTGAAACGGGAAGATGGCAGCATAACGTCGAGCAGAGCGGAGGTTTTAGGCGACATCGAGAGGTTCTATGGACAGTTATACATTTCGATCGCAAAGCCCGATGACAGCTTGGTAGGAGATCCAAGAGCCTAGCTGTCCCGAAATTATACCGAAGATATCCCGGACATCAGTCTGTACGAGATTATGATGGCCCTGAAGCAGCTTAAGAACAACAAGGCGCCGGGCAAAGACGGAATCACTTCAGAGCTTCTGAGAGCGGGTGGAACACCGGTACTTAAAGTCCTCCAGAAGCTCTTTAATCCCGTCTTGTCCGAGGGCATAACGCCTGACCATAGACCACATCCATACGCTGCGTCAAGTTATACAGAAGACCGAAGAGTATAACTTGCCATTATGCTTCGCGTTTGTGGACTATGAGAAAGCCTTCGATTCGGTGGAAACATGGACGGTGCTTGAGTCTCTTCAGCGATGCCATATTGACTATCGGTACATCGAAGTGTTGAAGTGTTTGTATAGTAACGCCACCATGTCGGTCCGAGTACAAGAGCAGCGCACGAGGGCGATTCCATTGCGAAGAGGCGTAAGCCAGGGAGACGTTATCTCTCCGAAACTGTTTACTGCCGTAATGGAAGACGCCTTCAAGCTCCTGGAATGGGAAGGACTTGACATCAACATCAACGGCGAATACATCACTCACCTTCGATTTGCCGACGATATCGTAGTCATGGCAAAGTCGATGGAGGAACTCAGCATGATGCTCGATGACCTCAGCCGAGTTTCACAAAGGGTGGGCTTGAAAATGAACATGGACAAGACGAAACTTATGTCAAATGCCAATGTTGTGCCCATCCCAGTCTCTGTTGGCTGTTGGGAACTCGGTACTCGAAGTTGTTGACTCGTCCAGGACCTAGGACAAGTAGTCCAATTGGGTAGGTCCAACTTCGAGAAAGAGCCAATCCAACTCGGTTGGGCAGCGTTCGGGAAACTACGTAATGTCTTTTCGTCCGACATACTTCAGTGCCTCAAGACGAAAGTCTTTGACCAGTGACTACTGACGGCTCCGAAACGTGGTAGTCTTTCACTATCGGCCTCATCTCAAAACTCAAAGTCGCTCAACGAGCTATGGAGAGGGCTATGCTCGGAGTTTCTCTACGTGATCGAATCAGAAATGAGGAGATCCGTAGACGATCTAAAGTCACCGACATAGCCCACCGGATTAGCAAGCTGAAGTGGCAATGGACAGGCCACATTGCACGCAGAGAAGATGGCCGATGGGGTCGAAAAGTTCTCTAGTGGAGACCACGGACTAGCAAGCGCAGCGTAGGACGTAGGACGTCCATCCACAAGATGGACAGACGACCTTGTTAAGGTCGCCGGAAGACGCTGGATGCGGGTCGCTTCCAACCGGCACGAATGGAGGTCCAAGGGGAAGGCCTATGTTCAGCAGTGGACGTCTTATGGCTAAGATGATGATGATGATGATGATGTCTCTTTGCTTATGAGCGGAAGTGGTCTAAAAACTAAATTTATTGTTTTCCATCTTCCCGTTTTGCGATACTTCCTTGATATGCTGAAGTGCACTTCTAAAGTTAATAAAAACGTAACATTTAAAAAATGCTTTAAGGTTTTAGCATCATGAGGTTCATTTTTAAAGTAAAGGACTCGATTCAGAGAAAATAGTCAATGAAATATTATACTTGTTTATTGATGGTTTTCCAATTATGTCTTTATATTTTTGAGCCTTTATGTTATTGTTTATTCCTTTTGAAAACTGTGTATTTGAAATAATCTGGACGAGAGCTTTTCTTTAGCCACTTTGGCTGTCACTTTATTTTTGATGTTGATTATACTGATTGCTGACAATCATTTACGTTCTTTGATTTTTGTTTAATTGTTTTGATTTCTGAGTGTTTTTAGACTGATTAGACTTACTGATAACTTAAAATGTGAAAACAGAATGACAAAATGTCTCTTGAGTCACTGAATTTGTCTCTGGAGGAACCAAAAATGTCTCTTGGATAACTAAATCTGTCTCTGGGAAAACTACGATGTCCCAAAAAATTTTAGGCATGTTTTGCATTTTTCTGGAGGAGAGTGATTAATAGATGTTTTTAATTATAATTTTTTGATTATTTCGTAACATTAACATGTTATTCCGATAGGTAGAATATGCATGGTTGTGGTATTTGAGTAATATAAAAACTTTTCGTACATTTTACGACATAAGTGACTCAGGAGACACTATTAGTTGATTTTAAGGAAAACCAAAAAGGATCTCTTTATTTTTAAGTTAAAAGAAGCAAAGAGTTTATGTTCCTTTATTTAATAGACGAATATGTATTTCGATTAAATGAAGTTTTAAGTATTTAATAAATCTCGGGTAAACCATGGGACACGTTTTGAGACAGCACAACATATTTAACACCAAAAGTTGTCAAAATAATAAAATTTGTGCGCGGCCCGTAATCGCATACAAAACTTTAATTGTTCTTGTACGCTAAATGTCTGAAAAGTAATCATATTTAAAAGATTTATTTTTTCAAAAAAAATCTTTCTCCATGACATGAAAAAGTTGATCGACCCATAAATGCGTCCCTTGGAATGGCCGGCGTTGGCCCATCGTGTAGAGGAGCCATTATTATGGGGCATTATCTATGAAAAGGGACCTTATTGTCGATGGCGCTTACGCCGCACAGCGTCGCGCGGTATTGCATTTATATCGGAGCATCATTAATAATGGCGTAAGCACCATCGACAATAAGGTCCCTTTTCATAGATAATGTCACATACGTGTCAGTCAAATAATTCTCACCATAAGTTCTATTTCTCCGTTGTTGTATGAGGTCCCGCCTTGGGTCCTATCAGGCAATATACACATTCCTGCAATCCAAACAAACTATCGTTTAAGTTTCTCCTACTTAAAATAAATAATTTCACACCATGCATAAAATAAAGTAGAGATGCAACGGATAGTTGTCTGGCCGGATACCGGATATACGGCCTGAACATCGGTCGAATATCCGGTATCCATTCATTCATATCCGGCCGCCGAATATACTGCCAGCGGAACTATATAGTCGCACCAAACAAAGTCTGCAGCGGATTTGATAGCCCACGCAGTGTAAGTGTTATGTATACGTCATAGTTTCATAGAAGTTTGACGTTAAAAAACCGGCCAAGTGCGAGTCGGACTCGCGTTCCAAGGGTTCCGTAATTTACACAATTTTTAACAATCAGTGCCGGTTTAAGATATTTTGATGCCCTAAGCATTTTTAGGTGCCCCCTCTCCCTAGGGTCATCAAGATTACATTGATTTTTTGGTAAATTGAGAGAAGTTAATTGCCACATTACAGCTGAGAATGGAAATCAGTCACATAATTTTATCACGAAAATTTACAGTGCCGCAGCAGTAATGTTGCAACAGAGTACCTAATGCTGTTGTAGTCGCCACCCGAATGTCACCTTTATCATAGCTTAGAAAGTAATAGAAACGCGAGCGAAGCGAGCGCGGAAATTTTTCGATATTAAAACGCAATATGATAGACAGTTGTACATTTTTACTTTTAGTATGGAAATCAGTCACATTATTTTATCACGGAACAGAGTAATGTTGTTGCAGTCGCCACCCGAATGTCACCTTTATCATACCTTATAAAGTTATTGAAAACGCGAGCGAAGCGAGCGCGAAAATTTTTCGATATAAAAACGCAATTTTACTTTTAGTCCCAACCAGGCGCGAAACCAGGATTTCATACAGAGAAGGGATGGGATAGTTTTCTATCAGCCTAGCTTCGCATAGGGCTCGATATTTAAGGGTCTCAGTGAGGTTGTTTTCATGCATAAAATATGCAAGAAAGCAGAGCTTGGAATTGAATTGGCGAAGTGTGAGAAACGCAGTAGGCCCAGCTGCGAAAGAGGAAGGCTTGGATTTGGATCCACGCCCAAGTGTAATTAAGGCAGAAGATCAACTTTGCCGTAAGGCAGAAGGCGTCGCATAAGACCTAACGCCGAACCGCAAAAGAGTGGGTTGAAATTGAATCTATGCATGTAATCACGACTCTTCTACTGCTACCGATTGTTTCCCAAAGAATTACGCGCCATTATTTTTGCAAATAATGTGCCCCCCCTGAACGTGGTGCCCTAAGCACGTGTTTTTATTTTGCTTATTGGTTACAAAGTCTTTATTAATTCAACCATTAAAGTCGACGAGTACAAAAAACTTTAAGCTAGCTCTCAATTTAACATTTTTTTAAACATTATTTTTAATTTGACCTTACAATTACTCGTAAGTAGGTAAGACCGTTAAATATTTAAAATGATTATCTTATTAGAAAATTATCACCAATTACTCTAAGAAAACTACTACTCTAAGTAATCCGGCACTGTTAACAATGTATTTTTTATGTGAAACGTGAGTGAAATCTCTTTAAAAATCCGTAGGGGTCGGATCAAAAACTGTAATTAAGTCCGACTCACGCTTGACTGTACATTTCTAATAGGTTTTCCTGTCATCTATAGGTATAGACCTATTTCATGTATTTTTTTCAAAATTTTAGACCTAGTAGTTTCGGAGATAAGGGGGGGGGGGGGGGAATGGTCATTTTTTGCCTATTTTCTTGAATAACTTCTAAACTGTTTATTCGAAAATTATAAAAAAAAAATATTTGAGATCCTTACAATAAGCTCTTTCATTTGATATGTAACATGGTATAGTTTGAAAATTTAATTTTTTTCATTTTTTCATTTACACCCCAAAAGTGGCCCCCATGTTTAAAATTCATTTGTTTACGTTACATGTCCGTATTTGGGTCACAAACTTACATATGTTTACCAAATTTCAACTTGATTGGTCCAGTAGTTCCGGAGAAAATCGGCTGTGACAGACGGACAGACGGACAGACAGACAGACAGACAGACAGACAGACAGACGCACGAGTGATCCTATAAGGGTTCCGTTTTTTCCTTTTGAGGTACGGAATCCTAAAAATGACACGCACTGCGTGGGCTATCAAAATCGCTGCAGACTTTTTACGGTCTAACTATACCTACATTTTGGTTTTACGGGTGCGCATTCTGCAGGTTTGACTTGTTTCCTAGTGAACGTTCGCTTCGCGCGGACACATTTCTAGGTAACGAAATGAGTGCGCGCTGCAAGTCAGTTAAAATAATAAACAAGTACGATTATGATCAAGACTGTTTCTTAAATCCTATTAGTTTATTCCGAAATCTAGCAATTTTACTATCCGGTATCTGGCCGGATAGTAGGTCACCACCAGTATCCGGCCGGATTTAAAAATTATAGCAGGATTGGCCGGATACCGGATAGTAACCGAATATCCGGTGCATCTTTAAAATAAAGCACCAGAAGATTAATAGAAAAACGTAAACAGCAGTTATTTTTAGACAATTTCTATTTTAAGGTAATTATCTGATTGTGACGAAAATCGATTTGAAAAACTGAGACTGATTTGACTATTATATAGTAGTGTAGTCAAATACCCTATTGAGATAATTGAGGCATTATCTATGAAAAGGGACCTTATTGTCGATGGCGCTTACGCCGCACAGCGTCGCGCGGCATTGTATTTATATCGGAGCATCATTAATAATGGCGTAAGCACCATCGACAATAAGCTCCCTTTTCATAGATAATGTCACAATTACTGAATTGCCTGATAATTGATGTAAGCTATTAAGCTTATGTCAAATTGAATGATTGCCATTAGACTTTATCCAGGCGCTATACTTAGGGGCTGTCCATAAATTACGTCATCGATTTTTGACGATTTTTGACCCTCCCCCCCATCATCATCATCATCATCATCATTCATTTAAGAGTTAGACTCTTGTCGGTGGAGCGATTTCCATGTATGTCGGTCCTCTGCCTTCTCCTTCCCCTATAATCATCCAAAAATCATGCTTCAAATGACCCCATTTCCTCCTACCTCCTACCGTCATCCGATGCCCAGACCCCCCCCCCCCCTAAATTGAAATGACGTAATTTATGAATAGCCCCTTACTCAAGCTCCTGTTACTGATTCCACGCAGACGAAGGCGTGGGAAAGAGCTAGTAACAAATAAAGGAAAAATAGGTAGCATAGAAATACATAGTTGGTCAACTAAAGCTAGGAGTAAAAGTTAGATGGATGTAAGAAAGATAGGTACCGCATAACGAATGAAAGTACAAGAAGCGTAGACAATATGCCAATCGCTAACGCTCCGTAACGAACGAAACGCCACTGTTACTGTCACACTAAAGGGGTATCCAGACGGGACTGACGAAATCAGTCGATTTGTTCAAGAAAATAATTGGTTAATCTCATCTAGCGTCCACACGTATACACATTAAATCACCAATTTGCATTCTACTATGAAAATTGGCATTGTTGTGTCCGCACCTGCTGATGTGATCGGGGAATCAAATTGGTATTTGCGTCCGCACGGCCCTGTTCGATCGGAGAATTTCATCAGATTGGCGAAAAATTGTCTCGTCTGGATACAGTTTAATATGGAAGAGTGATAGAGAGATATGAAGCGATTCGATGGCGAAGCGCAAGCGATCGACACCTTGGCTAGGCCGCCTGTTCATTTGCCTAGCCTTCTCACCTGTGCTAGAGTTGAATGCCTGGATACATATCCGGGACGTGACAGGATAGTAGCACGACGCCACTGGCTTTTTGAAGACTTGACCTGAAGAATAGACTTTCATTAAACCAAAGAAGGTAGATATATCAGGGATGTTGCGGATGCAGATTTTTTGACATTCGCGGATGCGGATGCGGATATTTAAAGCCTCACATCCGCGGATGAGCTTGCGGTTGTCAGGATTTGGTACTTAAAAAACGTCAAATATTACATTTTTAGCATTTTTTATTTAAAAAACCCAAACGTTTAGTATTTGAGCAAGAATAGTGCGTTTTATTTAATAAACAGTAACTTGGCCGAATTTTCGGGATCTAGACGATTTCGTTATATATAATGTAACGACGAAATTACCTAGCACTTACGCAGCCGGCGTCGCCACTAACACGTTCCTGTTACCGACTTTGTTCGACATCCGCATAATGCGGATGCTCCGCATCGATTTTATGCGGATGTGGATGTTGAAAATAATGCGGATGTTCCGCGGATGCGGATGCGGATGCGAATATCCGCAACATCCCTGGTATATATAGAGGCGGATTGTCAAAGTAAAGAATGTAGCCACTGTAAATTTACGATGGCAATAATATTTAACAAGTTAATGCTTATATATATATGAAGTGAAAGAATAATGATCAAAGTCAAATGGCGTTCTAACAGCGTTAATCTTCTGTCGAAAGATGGCAGTAAATGTACTGTAGCTACATAATTTACTATGACAGTAAATCTCTATTTAAAATCCTCTTTGAGCAAACCGATGTAAAAAAATTAGAGACATGACAAAAACTACAAAAGATGCGATTGCGTTTCCTCTTCATCATCTGGGGCATGTTGGAATCATTGTAGAACCGGCTGACGTTGCTGTGAAGACGTTTCCTTCTAGGTATATGCTGCAAACATTATAAATACCAGCAGACTCGTTCTAGCAGCTGCTCTTCATCATCTGGCGCATGTTGGAGTCATTATAGAACTGGCTGACGTTGCTGTGAAGACGTTTCCTTCTAGGTCTGTGCTGCAAACATTATAAATACCAGCAGACTCGTTCCAGCAGGACCTCTTCATCATCTGGCGCGTGATGGAGTCATTATAGAACTGGCTGACGTTGCTGTGAAGACATTTCCTTCTAGGTCTGTGCTGCAAACGTTATAAATACCAGCAGACTCGTTCCAGCAGGACCTTTTCATCATCTGGCGCGTGTTGGAGTCATTATAGAACTGGCTGACGTTGCTGTGAAGACATTTCCTTCTAGGTCTGTGCTGCAAACATTATAAATACCAGCAGACTCGTTCCAGCAGGATCTCTTCATAATCTGGCGCGTGTTGGAGTCATTGTAGAACTAGCTGACGTTGCTGTGAAGACGTTTACTTCTAGGGCTGTGCTGCAAACATTATAAATACCAGCAGACTCGTTCCAGCAGGATCTCTTCATCATCTGGCGCGTGTTGGAGTCATTATAGAACTGGCTGACGTTGCTGTGAAGACATTTCCTTCTAGGTCTGTGCTGCAAACATTATAAATACCAGCAGACTCGTTCCAGCAGGATCTCTTCATCATCTGGCGCGTGTTGGAGTCATTATAGAACTGGCTGACGTTGCTGTGAAGACGTTTCCTTCTAGGTCTGTGCTGCAAACATTATAAATACCAGCAGACTCGTTCCAGCAGGACCTCTTCATCATCTGGCGCGTGTTGGAGTCATTATAGAACTGGCTGACGTTGCTGTGAAGACATTTCCTTCTAGGTCTGTGCTGCAAACGTTATAAATACCAGCAGACTCGTTCCAGCAGGACCTTTTCATCATCTGGCGCGTGTTGGAGTCATTATAGAACTGGCTGACGTTGCTGTGAAGACATTTCCTTCTAGGTCTGTGCTGCAATCATTATAAATACCAGCAGACTCGTTCCAGCAGGATCTCTTCATCATCTGGCGCGTGTTGGAGTCATTGTAGAACTAGCTGACGTTGCTGTGAAGACGTTTCCTTCTAGGGCTGTGCTGCAAACATTATAAATACCAGCAGACTCGTTCCAGCAGGATCTCTTCATCATCTGGCGCGTGTTGGAGTCATTGTAGAACTAGCTGACGTTGCTGTGAAGACGTTTCCTTCTAGGGCTGTGCTGCAAACATTATAAATACCAGCACACTCGTTCCAGCAGGATCTCTTCATCATCTGGCGCGTATTGGAGTCATTGTAGAACTAGCTGACGTTGCTGTGAAGACGTTTCCTTCTAGGGCTGTGCTGCAAACGTTATAAATACCAGCAGACTCGTTCCAGCAGGATCTCTTCATCATCTGGCGCGTGTTGGAGTCTGTGTAGAACTGGCTGACGTTGCTGTGAAGACGTTTCCTTCTAGGTATATGCTGCAAACGTTATAAATACCAGCAGACTCGTTCTAGCAGCTGCTCTTCATCATCTGGCGCGTGTTGGAGTCATTGTAGAACTAGCTGACGTTGCAGTGAAGACGTTTCCTTCTAGGTCTGTGCTGAAAACGATATAAATACCAGCAGACTCGTTCCAGCAGGATCTCTTCATCATCTGGCGCGTGTTGGAGTCATTATAGAACTGGCTGACGTTGCTGTGAAGACGTTTCCTTGTAGGGCTGTGCTGCAAACGTTATAAATACCAGCAGACTCGTTCCAGCAGGATCTCTTCATCATCTGGCGCGTGTTGGAGTCATTATAGAACTGGCTGACGTTGCTGTGAAGACGTTTCCTTCTAGGGCTGTGCTGCAAACGTTATAAATACCAGCAGACTCGTTCCAGCAGGACCTTTTCATCATCTGGCGCGTGTTGGAGTCATTATAGAACTGGCTGACGTTGCTGTGAAGACGTTTCCTTCTAGGGCTGTGCTGCAAACATTATAAATACCAGCAGACTCGTTCCAGCAGGATCTCTTCATCATCTGGCGCGTGTTGGAGTCATTATAGAACTGGCTGACGTTGCTGTGAAGACGTTTCCTTCTAGGTCTGTGCTGCAAACATTATAAATACCAGCAGACTCGTTCCAGCAGGATCTCTTCATCATCTGGCGCGTGTTGGAGTCATTATAGAACTGGCTGACGTTGCTGTGAAGACGTTTCCGTCTAGGTCTGTGCTGCAAACGTTATAAATACCAGTAGACTCATTCCAGCAGGATCTCTTCATCATCTGGCGCGTGTTGGAGTCATTATAGAACTGGCTGACGTTGCTGTGAAGACGTTTCCTTCTAGGTCTGTGCTGCAAACGTTATAAATACCAGCAGACTCGTTCCAGCAGCTCCTCTTCATCATCTGGCGCGTGTTGGAGTCTGTGTAGAACTCCCCGCGGTTGCTGATGTTGCTTGTGAAGATGGACACCACTTCCTTCCCCAGGTCTGTGCTGTAAACAAGAGTTATATATAACTTATCTTATTGTTTTCGGGAGCCCTTGCGGACACTTCGACCCATATGGATCTTTTGTGCAGTCAGCAGCAGAAGTTGCAAAGCGGGCCAGGTGTTCAAAATGATCTTGACGCGACTTTATTGTTAAGAGAATAAGAGAATGTTAAGGTAATTTTGAACACCTTGCCCGCCTAGCAACTTCTGCTGCTGACTGTGCAATTACCCCCTAGAAAGGGTCCGTCAACTACTCAAGAGCTTTCCCCACCATTAACATGTGTCGGATGATGGAGCTCATGGGTAGCGTTTTAAAGTCCTTTGGTTCCAGGTATTCTGCTCCAAAGTCCTTCGTTCTTTGTCTGGCGAGAGTTATATAGTCCGGCTTAATCTTTCATAATATTACGCGTGTGGTCAAAAATCTTGGGATCAAATCTCGGTTTTGCTTAGAGTAATAAATCGCTCAGAATATAATGCAGAAAAATTATCAAAAATCTGGATAGTTGCAACCAATCGCGCGCGTGATGCGAACTCGTCAACCAATCGCGCGCGTGATGCGAATTCGTCAACCAATCGCGCGCGTGATGCGAACTCGTCAACCAATCGCGTTGTAGAGGTGTCACACCGCTGTACTGGCCCCATTCTTATTGCCCGTAAGGCCAGCCATGAGATATAGGTACGTCGATGGTTTGCTCTGTGAGATGCTGAGATGGGGTCCATATTGGGTTGCATAATAATTGATTGTCCTAATGTAATGTTACGCATAAAACTCATTTCGCATAATTGTTATTGTGCTGGAAATATTAACATTTCTGAAAAATTGTAACACAAAACCTAACCTACCCTGTTCTACACAACCTATGCAAAATATTTTCGAAAATACTTTCTGTTTCAGCTGGAGAAAAAATATGCGAAAAGAGTTTTATGCGTAACATTAGATATTTACATTATGACAATCAATTATTATGCGACGAGATATAGAATCCCGCTGGGATGTTCTATTAATTAGAGAGCATAAGAAACAAAGCTAGACCGTACCAGGCGTGGCTCACTCTGCGATTTCGTCGCTTTGGCCAACTTTGGCTAGCCATTAGCCGCACGTGGCGCTGTCGCCATATCTGTCCTGTACGGTTACCATCAGTTTGTCACTGACATAAACGCCGTCGAGAACGTAATTTACTTTCTATACATCCCGTTTGCACTAATATGCGAGTGCGAGCGAGATGTATATAAAGTAAATTACGTTCTCGACGGCATTTATGTCAGTGACAAACTGATGGTAACTGTACTGATCGTAAGTAAGTGACTCTTCTGTACTTAGTGCTATTATTTCTGACATTATCTATGAAAAGGGACCTTATTATCGATGGTGCTTACGCCATTATTAATGATGCTCCGATATAAATACAATGCCACGCGACGCTGTGCGGCGTAAGCGCCATCGACAATAAGGTCCCTTTTCATAGATAATGCCCCATTATTCTGTGACCGTACCCAATGGGCACTGGTCCTATGACCCAGTCGATCTCGAGGTACTCCTCCCCTCGATATAGCCGCAGGGTCTGCGAGGCCCAGTTTGAGAAGCGCTGGTGAATCTCCTTCACCAGGGCCCCTCGGACCGTATGGTACGCTGCTTTTTCTGCGATCTGAAAAACACAATTATAAACTGAAATAAATCACGAATTAAATAGATGTAAATATGTATTTTTAAATATGTTCTCATGTCAGTGTATTGTCTTTAAACCTAAACCTAAATAAATTTCATATTCTAACGCTGCGTCTTACGTCTTACGTAAGCGAACAACTCGCGAACGCGATGCGGCGCGGCGGGCCCAAGGCGTTCGCAACGAGATCGCCCACGTAGGACACCGCATCGCTTCGCTTCGCGTTCGCGTGTTGTTCGCCTACGTAGTACGCTGCGTAAAAATAATGTATAATTTAAACCAAGGCCACCAGTGCTCGTGGCAGATATCAAACCAGTATATAACCACTAGGCCACCCGGTTCATGGCGATACCGGTCGAAATTGGCCTTAGCCTGAAGTACCATAGCCTTCACAAGTTTGCATATTACTCCACTTACAGGTTTCGGTCGCTGGTCAGGCCTAAATCTGTAAACTCCTGGTGACGGCGTCCGGTCTGCCCGTACTGAAACTAGACCTGCAACTTAATAATCTTCACTGACGGGTGTTGTTCGCTGGTCAAGCCTATAGCTGTAAGCTCCTGGAGGCGGCCTCTGGTCTACTCGTACTGGAACTAGACCTGCACCTTAACAATCTTCACTTACCGGTGTCGGTCTCTGGTTAGGCCTGAAGCTATAAGCTCCTGGTGACGGCCTGTGGTCTGCTCGTACTGGAACTAGACCTGCAACTTAACAATCTTCACTTACGGGTGTTGGTCGCTGGTCAGGCCTATAGCTGTAAGCTCCTGGTGACGGCCTCTGGTCCGCCCGTACTGGAAGTTTTGGACCAGCACGTTCACACTTCACTTACAGCACTGAGGAGACACTCCTTCTTTCGGGCGTTCACGGCTCCGTTCGGCTCAGCATTGCTCCGAGCGATTATTAGGGTTGGTACAACTTGACCTCCCTTTGCGTGCGACCACAGATAAGATAATGACTTTAGTTTCGACAACCGAAAGGGATAGTACCTAGAAAGGGAAATCATGATTCCGTACCTGAATCGCAGTCCGTTTTTGTAGGAAATGTCCTTTCTGTGCGGTTGACGACGACCCGTCTGGCCTAGTGGGTAGTGACCCTGCCTGCGAAGCCGATGGTCCTGGGTTCGAATCCCAGTAAGGGCATTTATTTGTATGATGATACAGATATTTGTTCCTGAGTCATGGGTGTTTTCTATGTACTCGTATTTAAGTATTTGTATATTATATATATCATTGTCTGAGTACCCAATGTACCCACAACACGAGCCTTCTTGAGCTTATGTGGGACTTAGTCAATCTGTGTAAGAATGTCCTATAATGTTTATTTATTTGGGTCAAACAGATCACTGTGTTACGTTCTTTCCTGTGGACATACACAAAGTTAAGGGCTATAAAGATTAATTTTCTTATTTAACCCTTATCCACGTAAAAAGGTCCTCCTTTTATTTACAGAACTATGATAAAATCATTACTTACGTGCCCACAAGCTGTTAACTATTGCCCACAGGAGAGAAAACTAGCGTGTTCGCGCGAACTGTACAGTTTTCTCCCCTGTGGGCAATAGTTAACAGCTTGTGGCCATGTAAGTAAAGATTTTATCATAGTTCTGTAAATAAAAGGAGGACCTTTTTAGGTGGGTTAGGGTTAAATAAGAAAATTAACCTTTATAGCCCTTAACTTTGTGTATGTCCACAGGAAAGAACGTAACACAGTGATCTGTTTGACCCATTTATTTAATCTGTGCTTACAGGTGTCGGTCGCTGGTCAGGCCTGAAGCTGTAAGCTCCTGACTGGAGGCTCCCCCTGGTCTGCGCGTAGTAGTAGAGATTCTGGGTGATCTCGACCTTCGCGCCGCTCACGTGCTGAATGTATTCCAGTAAACCGGTCTGCTTGTTGATAGTGACCTTCAGATACTACGGTTAAAAAGAAACAAGAATAAGCGTAAGAAACATTTATGAATGGGGATAAAAGGTTTGAGAGGGGGGGTGAGAAGAGATTTTAAGGCTACTGCTACAAAAATAAGGTATTCCAATTTAAAATGGATCTATAGTAATACGCATAATAAAAAAAAACATAGCCACAACCGAATACAGAACCGGAGGAGGTTCTATGAAATGGAAGTCGGTTAAAAAATCGATCCAACAATCTTCCAAAATCACCTTTGTATGAAAACCCCTCTCACCCCAAATACGAGGCACTACGGGGTGAGGTGGGTTTTCCTCTTTATCGTCAAAGTTATGAAATGGAACTACGCAAAATAAAATAAAAACTAAAATACAAACATCTGGAACACTTATTATATACACCATTCAGTTTTAATATGTAAAAATAAAATGGTATCGAGGTTTGAATTTCAGTTCTGACCCTACTCACCCCATTTTACGGTAGGTAATAATAGTTTATAAGAATATTGGGTGGGTAACAAAACAACTAAGGTCCATAGATAATAATTTCTGCGACCTAAAGGTTGTCTGGAAGAGGTCGATTACCGTCACCCATACACCCCCAACATATATAGGTGGAGGATAGCAGTGGTGGCCGAGTGGATATGACGCCTGACTTTCAATCCGGAGGTCGCGGGTTCAAATCCTGGCTCGTACCAATCAGTTTTTCGGAACTTATGTACGAAATATCATTTGATATTTACCACTAGCTTTTCGGTGAAGGAAAACATCGTGAGGAAACCTGCATACATCTGCGAAGAAATTCAAAGGTGTATGTGAAGTCCCCAATCCGCATTGGGCTAGCGTGGGGACTATAGCCCAAGCCCTCTCGCGCATGAGAGGAGGCCTGTGCTCAGCAGTGGGACGTATATAGGCTGAAATGATGATGATGATGATGATACACCCCCAACACCAGAGGGGTTGTAATACCCACCTCATTGGTGATCTGCGTTAGCATCTCGAGGTCGGGGCCTAATTTCTTATTCTTCATGTATTCCAAATCTCCCTGAAAAGAAAATATAGCTGGTCAAACCAAATTGTCATTAAATAAAAACAAAAAAAATTGTATGTCGCGAAAATAATAAACCCGAAAGCTATAGTTCGTTTTTTTAGCATTAGAAAGAACTTGCAAGAAGGTAAGCGATCTTGACATGTCTTTTAATTGAAAAACGCTTTTTAAAATTCAAAAACTATTACTTATGAAAGCAGAAGAATATAAATGATCGTATTAGATTCATAATTGTTACATATTTGCCGTAACTTATTTTTAAAATCTGTTTTTCAATTAGAAGACACATCAAGATTGTTTACCTAATTTCTAATCCCATCAAAAACATAAATGTAAAAAAGGAGAGCCAAGTTCAATACAAAAATTATGCTTGGCTGTGGGGTTCGCCGCAAAAAGAATGGAGATTTAAATGAGTGCCAAGTTCTATGCAAAATCCAAATATGTATTTATAGGAACAAAATAACATTATAAACAAGTATTAAACTCTATTTCTTTGCTTTATTGGATACCTATAACAATTGCTGTTATTTAAAAAAATGCGAGATCTTAAAGCAGGTTAGATTTGACTTGGCCAGTTTTCATTACATCAGTCATTTTATAAAGTTATTCAACATATATATTTTGTAATTCTGATAAAAACTGGCCAAGCCAAATCTAACCTACTTTAAGATCTCACATTTTTTTTAAATTACAGCAATTGTTATAGGTATCCAATAAAGCAAAGAAATAGAGTTTAATACTTGTTTATAATGTTATTTTGTTCCTATAAATACATATTTGGATTTTGCATAGAACTTGGCACTCATTTAAATCTCCATTCTTTTTGCGGCGAACCCCACAGCCAAGCATAATTTTTGTATTGAACTTGGCTCTCCTTTTTTACATTTATGTTTTTGATGGGATATCAATACTTTTTGTAAAGAAAACTAGGCAGGTATTGAGATTTAATGTTTTTTCTTGTGTTTCCGCTGCATGTTTTTTACTTCTGTTCTTTGTATTAATTATGTGGTGCCGCGCGCCGCCAACGACACACCGTTGGCCGGTTGTTTAGCGCGTATTACAGGTTTTTTGTATGGGGACCCCCCCTATTTTTAACTTTTTTTATTTTTAGATTTTTTCCTACGCTTACACACAATTACCGAGCTGGATTCCAAATTTCATCCTTCTAGGTCATCTGGAAGTAGGTTAGGTTTAGGTACTATATGTCAGTCACAATAAAAAAGAAATTTGTATGGGAACCCCCCCTATTTATTAACTTTTTTTTGTTTTTAGATTTTTTCCTACGCTTACACATAATAACCGAGCTGGATTCCAAATTTCATCCTTCTAGGTCATCTGGAAGTAGGTTAGGTTTAGGTACTTATATGTCAGTCACAATAAAAAATGGTTTTTTTGTATGGGGACCCCCCCTATTTTATAACTTTTTTTAATTTTTAGATTTTTTCCTACGCTTTCACACAATAACTGAGCTGGATTCCAAATTTCATCCTTCTAGGTCATCTGGAAGTAGGTTAGGTTTAGGTACTTATATGTCAGTCAAAATAAAAAATGGTTTTTTTGTATGGGGACCCCCCCTATTTTATAACTTTTTTTAATTTTTAGATTTTTTCCTACGCTTTCACACAATAACTGAGCTGGATTCCAAATTTCATCCTTCTAGGTCATCTGGAAGTAGGTTAGGTTTAGGTACTATAGGTATGTCAGTCAGTCTTAAAATTTACGACTTTTTGACCTTCATATCTTTATAACCGTTTGAGCTAGCTTCATGAAATTTGGGCTTCTAGATGTCCTTATGGATATAATTAAACACACGTAGTTTTATGTGTTTACGTTAAAGATGTTTTGAGTTATAGAAGGGTCAAAAGTGGCACCAAGTGGTTCGTGTAATATTACACTTGGCGCTGGCTAGCCAGTTCCTTTGCTTGAACTTGGCTTGACACGCTGCCGCGTGTCTAGATGCTAAAAAAAACGAACTATAGGAACGCATTTATATCCGGTTTTCACCTACCAATACCTAGAGTGATTCTTGAGGAAGAGTTAGGTGTATAATTTGTTCACGTGCGAAGCCAGAAGTTGGCTGGTTAAATATTGTGTAGGTATTATTCAATCGTATCGAATTGTATTACGCACTTGCTTGACCTTGGCCCTTGCCTTGGTGAAAAATATTTATCTCATCAAAAACATTACATGTAAAAAGGTGCAAGTCTCGCAACGCTTTTACTACAAAAAAAGTTTTGAGATGTAATGTGAAACCAAGTCGGTTATTTTAATCAGTGCCAGGGGGTGTTAAAACCGTATCAATAAGATATCTTTAATTTGTGATACGTATAATGACTTGGCCATCGTACGGCTGCATAACATAAGGATCATCGTCACCCATTAAAAATAATTCTAATTGAACATAACGCTAGCGCTAATCACATGCAGTTTGAGCATTACCTACACATATTTAGTATTTACGAGTACGGTACGAGTAAAGCATTATCCCACCAAAAACATTCTGTAAAAAACTAGCCAAGTCTCGATGGAGCTGCTTGTTTATCTCTAAAAAGTAATGAAATCTAGACAAAGTCGTGCCAAGTCTAAGGTTCCTTACTGCGATTTCTTTATTATTATAGTTAATGTTGTGTGACTTGGCCGTTGAAGGGTACACAAGGGTACAAAACCAGGTGCTCCGTGACACCATTGCACCAATCTGTCGCCAGAACCGCTACCCATTGACGATGGAAAATTGCCACTTGGAAAACGTTGATTCAATAACCAGTCAATTGTAGGCTTGATAAAGCTGCGTATTTCAATAATACTTATGTATGGGCGAGCCTGAAACAAGCACTTCTTTTTGGTGCAATGGCAGATTGGTGCAATGGTGTCATGGAGCACCTGGTTTTGTACCCTTGTGTACCCTTCAACGGCCAAGTCACACAACATTAACTATAATAATAAAGAAATCGCAGTAAGGAACCTTAGACTTGGCACGACTTTGTCTAGATTTCATTACTTTTTAGAGATAAACAAGCAGCTCCATCGAGACTTGGCTAGTTTTTTACAGAATGTTTTTGGTGGGATTTCACTTCTTTTTGTAGAAACGTGGGCATATTGATTTATTTTATTAGATTTTCTTATTTAAGACATTTTTTTTCTTTTTAGGAGTAGTTTTTTATTATTATTACAAATCTTTTCTTTTTTTCCGGTTCTGATTCTTGTACAGTAGCAACAGTTTTTCGTATTGCCCATTCATTAAATCTAATAATTAAATAATAATCAGTAATCCGTCACTAATCATCATATAATGACTTGGCAATCGCACATAATGCTTTACTCGTACCGTACTCGTAAATATGTGTAATGCTCAAACTGCAATTAGCGCTAGCGTTGTGTTCAATTAGAATTATTTTTAATAGGTGACGATGATCCTTTTGTCATTATGCAGCCGTGCGATGGCCAAGTCATTATACGTATTACAAATTAAAGATATCTTATTGATACGGTTTTAACACCCCCTGGCACTGATTAAAATAACCGACTTGGTTTCACATTACATCTCAAAACTTTTTTGTAGTAAAAGCGTTGCGAGACTTGCACCTTTTTACATGTAATGTTTTTGATGGGATCTCATCTCTTTATGTAGGCAGTCCTTCTTTTCGGGTACTCATACCCATACTATGTATACACATATCATAACTAAACATATCTTCATTCATACTCACATCGTACATCGTAGAGTACCTTTACTTTACTTTACCTACTATTTGTAGGAACTGCAACAGTAACTTTGTAATATCATATATTTATATGGGATTACAAACTTACTTATGCAGTTCTTAGATCTTTAAAACGTGACTGATATTGCAATATTTTTAGGTTTTCCCTTTATGTGGCCATTAAACCCTAACTCTGTACCAAATTTCAGCTCTCTGAGTTTATGGGAAGTACTAGTTCTATTCTGATGATCATGAGTGAGTTTCATAAATGCAAAACTTTGCTTTCGCTTAACTTCGGAACTAAATGACCTACAGACTTGAAATTTTGGATTTTAAGTATGTGATTATAGCTTACTGGATGACCAAAATTTCTTCGTTCTGGTCTTATCCAGAGGTTCTCAAATAGGGGCCTGAAAATGCGGCGAAATGGTTCCAGTAAATATGGTACGGCAGTGTTTGCTTCGCGCTCGACTTGGCGGGGGCACTGCCGTGCCCCCCGATGTGCGATTGCCAAGTCATTATATGTATTACAAATTAAAGATATCTTATTGATACGGTTTTAACACCCCCTGGCACTGATTAAAATAACCGACTTGGTTTCACATTACATCTCAAAACTTTTTTGTAGTAAAAGCGTTGCGAGATTTGCACCTTTTTAGGGTTCCGTACCCAAAGGGTAAAACGGGACCCTATTACTAAGACTCCGCTGCCCGTCCGTCCGTCCGTCCGTCCGTCTGTCACCAGGCTGTATCTCACGAACCGTGATAGCTAGACAGTTGAAATTTTCACAGATGATGTATTTCTGTTGCCGCTATAACAACAAATACTAAAAACAGAATAAAATAAAGATTTAAATGGGGCTCCCATACAACAAACGTGATTTTTGACCAAAGTTAAGCAACGTCGGGAGTGGGCAGTACTTGGATGGGTGACCGTTTTTTTTTTGCTTTTTTTTCGTTTTTTTTTGCATTATGGTACGGAACCCTTCGTGCGCAAGTCCGACTCGCACTTGCCCGGTTTTTTACATGTAATGTTTTTGATGGGGTCTCATCTCTTTTTGTAGGCAGTCCTTCTTTTCTTTCTTAAACTACAATTTCAGATTTAATGTTTATGAGAATATATCTAAAGCATGTTAAGCCCTATATGTCACTGAAAATTCAGGGTTCTAGCTTCAGCCAGCACAAAATTACAGGACGTCGAAAATGGCCTGAATCGCTTCGAGAAAAGGATGGTACTAGTGATAGTGACGGAAGTAGTGTCACCCAATGTATGGGACGTGCAAATTTTGGTATCGGATGAATTCACTTGGCACAGATGTAGTATACGTAAAGCTAAGCCAATCCAGCCTGGTAGCCATAGCCAACCGCCACCCCCTGGTGGGTAGGCAAGGGGCATCCAAAGTTACACGCCGCATATCGACTTCTATATAATTTACCTACCACCTCGAGTTTGGTATCATTTCCAGATAAATCGGGCATGAGGAATTTATTTTTGAGACCTTTGATGTACAGTTTAATAGAAAAATAAAATATTAACGAATAAATCAAAATCGGTGTGCTATTTTTTTATTCAATTATTACTATTATCAGCCGAAACTAGAAATGCTACAAGGTTGAAATTTGCACACCAGGTTACATTTGTAATGTGTACAAGAGATAAGACGCGATTTTGAAAAATTCTACCCCTAAAGGGGTTAAAAAGGGGATGAAAGTTTGTATGGGGTTCATGTTTTATTTTAAGCTAGGAATTTCAAACTTCGTTAAAAGGTATACTATTAAAATACAAGAAAACTAATTTCAGCGTTTTTGAAAATTCATCCCCCAAGGCCCATACGCTGGCCACTATTTCGCCCAGCGTATTAGTATCGCTATACAGCGGGGAAATACGGCCAGCCTTCTGGGCACCTTGCCCGTTGACGGCGACCTGGGGCAAATTTTTTATCTATAGTTTTGTAAGTTTTATTATGTTTGTTTATTCCTTCCCCTAAGGTGGCGAAATAGTGGTTGAAAATTTGTATGGAGATCAAAATTTTTTTCGGGTGTGGGGCTTGAAACTTTTTATATGTGCAAATTATTAGATTACAAGAAAAGTAATTTCAGCGTTTTTAATTATTAATTCTCTAAAGTGGTTAAAAAGGAGTTGAAAGCTTGAATCCATTAGAAATTACTTTGACTGCCCCCTCTGCCTACCTGCCAGGGGGTGGCGGATGTCTACCGGGCTCAAATAGCTTAGCTTGACGTATGTTACATCTATGCTAAGTGAATTCATCCGATACCAAAATTTGCACTTTATGACACTACTTCCGTCACTATACGGCCGTGCCTCTTTGTTTTGCTCGACTTGGCGGGGGCACTGCCGTGCCCCCAGATATTTTGCAAACTTTATTGACATTTTCTTAATTAATTTTAGTATTACATTTGTACAAACTTAACCCAATTGTAGGTTAATATAAATATTATTATAAGGTAAGTATTGTGCTTTGTGTTACCGTCATGTTACAATTTTGACATAGGTAATTTAAAAGATCCGTAATTTCCGTAGCTGTACAAGGGGTAATAAATATATTCCATTTTTATTATTTTGTTTAGTTTGTCACCAACTTTTTGTAATTAAAAGTTTTTTTAAATCTATATATAATATTTACGGTTTAGTGTTACTTTTCATCAATTTCAATTGGAACATCCAGCTTGCTATGAAATTTTTACTAGACAAGCCTTCAAGTGAAAAGATCTTAATTCTCATTTTCTTTTCTAAGCCTAAATCCAAGGGTTCTGTCACCCTAGCCAGTACTGACCCTACGGTCCCACCAATAATAAAAACTGGATACTTTAGCGACCCTGATGATTTAGCGACTTATTCGAGCGGCGTGCAAAAACTTAAACAATTGGAGAAATCAACGTATGTTACCAAACATGGAGGTGCTTTCATCAAGCCACCGCTTCCAGAGTGCGATGCGTTAGAGTTTGAAAGCGAAGAATACTGGCAGTGCTACGTGAGGAACTTGGCTACGACCGCGTTGCATCCATGTGGTACTTGCGCTATGGGCAGAGTGGTTGACAGTGATTTAAGGGTGAAAGGCGTGTCGAGACTCCGCGTGGTCGATGACAGCATACTTATACCCTTCGGGCCCTGTAGCCAAAACGGGTGCGGTCGCGATCATGATAGCGGAAAAAGCGGCCGATCTTATCAAAGAAGCGCATGGAAAGTTAGGTTAAATTGGAGTTTTAAATTTGTATTTATTTTTGTTAAGTGTGTTTTTTTTTGTTTTGCTTCTGTTACTACTAACTTGTGATAGTTGTTTGTTAGAGATAATTTTGTTATTCAATAAATTCAATGGCTCGTTTTCACGTTTATTTATTTGTGTATATTATCTCTATCAAATTTTCAATAATAGATAGGTGCATTAGGGCCACCACTTGCACCATTTCACTAACACGGTGTTAACCGGTTATACCTGGAGTTACTATGGTTACCAGTACAATTTGACACTGGGTTAACGGTTTAACCGGTTAATCCTAGGTTAGTGCGATGGTGAAAGTGGCGCTTAGGCATTAACCATTCTAAGTTAGAATCGATAAATAGAACACACGTTCCAACAGTTTTTAGAATTTCTGTCTGTTTATCTGTTTATTTGAACGCGCATCACGTGAAAACGCCTGAACGGATTTTGATGCAAACTTTACGAATCTGTCGAAAAAATCCCCGGCCAGGTCATCGGCTATAAAAATTCAACCCCTAAAAGAGGGGGTAGCCACAATACACGATTGAGTTAAGTTTGCTTTGCTCTAAACCATATAAAAACTCAAAAATGCGCGTTTTTTCAGAGATAAGTCCTAGCTACAAGTAGATCATTTTATAGCCTCCGAAAAACCCCATTATAGCAAACTTCATCGAAATCGTTGGAGCAGTTTCCGAGATCCCCGAAAAAAACATATAAATAAGCTCTCCAAAGGGCCTCCACGTGTTGGATCTATATCCCCACGTCCCCACGCAAACCTATCAAAAGACCGGGATTTATAACTAGGCCCGTGAAATACAAAAAGGAGAGGCGGTCTTATCGTTGAAGAGCGATCTCTTCCAAACAACCTGTTATATTACGTTTTACGTTTAAACACACGAGTTAAACCGCCAAAGTAATAGAGTTAGGCCAAGATAACTCTGCAGCGATTTTGGTAGCACGGACTGCGCACGTTTCATCTTTTCTTAAAAGTTTGACGTTTAAAATAACACTTGCACAGTATGTGGTATAAAAATAGCTGCAGTGTTATCTTGGTCTAACCCTATTTTCCTTATAATTTTATGTTTTACTTAAAACGGCTATTTCGCACAATTCGCACATATTTAAGTAACTGTAAATAATTATTGGTAGATTTGCTTAGTTCATCATCATCATCATCATATCAGCCAGAGGACGTCCACTGCTGGACATAGGCCTCCCCCAAAGAGTGCCACAATGACCGGTCTTGCGCCACCCGCATCCAGCGGACTCCCGCGACCTTCACCAGGCCAGGCGGGGATTTGCTTAGTTACCGACATGTTTTTAAGCGACTTACTCTTGACATAACAATATAAATTTGCATAAATTTGGCTTATATTTGCAGATGAACAATTGTACATTATTTAATTTAACCTACCTATTTGTTTAATCAACAATATATTTTATCATCTCAGTTGGCGACATGTTTAAAAGCGGATCGAATTGACTATTTTTAAGAAACTTAAAATACGAGTATAGTTCGTAGATTCTACTGAGCCCGGCGGCTAATCCTATTGTCTATCTTGAGGATGTAACGTCGTGGTATAATTTAAGGTTAAACAAACTTACCTGAAGTGAAGTTTGACCATAATTATACGAGACGTTACATCCGAAAAGATTTATCACCCGCCCTGCCCTGCAATTTTTTTCTCCGTGTCTCAAAAAATGATACCCAAAACATGCCCAAAACTGTCGCAAAATGGCACTTAATTATCTCTAAAACAATGACACGAACTCGGGCGCAAGAACCGGGTGACGGTGGGGCAGGAGTGGGGGAAGGTAGTCATTTTAGTACTTTTTATTCTATTATCTAGCTTTAAACTATGTGCAACATTGAGAGTGAACTACAGAGTGACAATAAATCTTGAGGATGTAACGTCGTAGTATAATAATTGTAGTTAATTATTTATTATTATAAGTAATTCAAGATATCTGCAAGCTTAGTATTTTGTATATATTATACTGATAATGAAATATTAATACGGGAATATTAATATTTCATTATCAGTCGTAGTAAACAAATTCAATACACCACGTGCAGAACGCGTCGAGTTTACTTGTTAAAAATCGGGCAAGTGCGAGTCGGACTCGCGCACGAAGGGTTCCGTACCATAATGCAAAAAAAAAAAACGGTCACCCATCCAAGTACTGACCCCTCCCGACGTTGCTTAACTTTGGTCAAAAATCACGTTTGTTGTATGGGAGCCCCATTTAAATCTTTATTTTATTCTGTTTTTAGTATTTGTTGTTATAGCGGCAACAGAAATACATCATCTGTGAAAATTTCAACTGTCTAGCTATCACGGTTCGTGAGATACAGCCTGGTGACAGACGGACGGACGGACGGACGGACGGACAGCGAAGTCTTAGTAATAGGGTCCCGTTTTACCCTTTGGGTACGGAACCCTAAAAAACAACCTTTCTTACATTAGGCTTTGAGGCGAAAAGGCTTCGAGGCTAAAAAAATGTTGAGCCTTAATTTTTAGATAGACTTGTAGCTTTTAATAATAATAATATTATAGGACATTTTCTACACAAATTGACTAAGCCCCACGGTAAGCTTAAGAAGGCTTGTGTTGTGGGTACTCAGACAACGATATATAATAATATATAAATACTTACATAGAAAACAACCATGACTCAGGAACAAATATCTGTATCATCATACAAATAAATGCCCTTACTGGGATTCGAACCCGAGACCATCGGCTTGATATTCAGGCACTACCCACTAGGCCAGACCAGTCGTCAGATATTTATTTACATATCCTCGTGCCGCCCAATGTACATTAGGGTGTACACTCAGTTTCGATGGAATGTGAACCTTAATTAAAAAGAAAGTAGATAGCTTTTCATTTGTCTCGTAAAATTTTCGAACAAATGAAAATGAACCCAATTGAAAATACAACAAGATTCTAATTTCCTTGGCTATAATTTTGTATGGTGGGCGGCACGAGAATATTTTACTGGAACTTGAATTGAAATGGGACTTTTTGTAAGTTTTTTTTTAAATTGTAGACTAAAGTTCACATGATTGATATTTTTCAGTGACCTCTATTATTATGTGAAAATAAGGGTGACAGGTACCTAATTTTATCCTTAAATTGTTAAAAATAAAAAAAAAAATTGTGGTAGGCATCTAACTATCATTCCGCGACATGTGTATTATTCAACCGTATCGAATTGTATTATGTATCTAATTACATGCCCTTGGGATTACAATACAATTTCGCACACTTTAGATATTCACACATTTGTTATTTGATTTTAGCATTTGTACAAACTTTCATTCGTATTATTCTGTCATTATAACACTACCTTCTGCCCGCGACTCCGTCTCCGTGGAATAAGTAATTTGGGGAGATTATTTTTATCCAATCTGCTTTTTATTCATTCCCCATAGGGGTCATCCATTAATTACGTTAGACGAATTTCTAGGTTTTTTGACCCCTCCCCCCCTTGTCACATTTGGTCACATTTGGCAAACCCCTCCCCCTAGTGTGACGTCACATTTTTTCTACGAAAGCTTTATTAATATTTTATCAAAATATTTTTGACGATATAAATATTAGTAATTTTATAACCCAAAACTGCTTAGGAAAGAAAATAAACGAATAAAAACGATTACCTTTTTAAAAACTTGTTATTTAAATGTACAGCGAACTAAATAATTTAAATAAATTTTCGGTTACTGATGAAGTTAAAGTGACGTCACAAAGTTTGTCTTTCCCCCCTCCCCCATGTCACAATATGTCACATTTTCTTGACTCCCTTCCTCCCCCTAAACGTGTGATGTAATTAATGGATGACCCCTAAGTAATTTGGGGAGATTATTTTTAACCGACTTCCAAATCCCAAAGGAGGAGGTTATCAATTCGGTTGTATGTTTTTTTTTATTTTTATTTTTTTTATTTTTTTTATTTTTTATGTTTGTTACTCCATATCTCCGTCATTACTGGACCGATTTTGAAAATTCTTTTTTTGATTGAATGTATATGCATACAGATTGGTCCCGTTTTTGTCAAAACCCAGTTCTGATGATGGGATCCATGAGGAATCGAGGGAACTCCTCAAATCTTAAAGGCATACATATAGTGATTTTTGGGTTTTTATCAACAAATCAAGCATATACATCCAAAAAAGTGACATATGATGAAGTGGAACTGCTGATGATGATCAGAACGGAACTCTTCAACGACGCATAGTTCACGTTTGGCGATTTGTCCTCTTCGTTATGTTTGTTAAGCAAGTTAAGTTTTTAAGCCACATTTTTGTCAAGCTCGAGTTCTGATGATGGGATCCATGAGGAATCGAGGGAACTCTTCAAATCTTAAAGGCATGCGTATAGAGATTTTTGTATTTACATCAGAAAATCAAGCATTTTCATTAAAAACTCTCGCATTTGATGAAGTGGAACTGCTGATGATGATCAGAACGGAACTCTTCAACGACGCATAGTTCACGTTTGGCGATTTGTCCTCTTTGTTATGTTTGTTAAGCAAGTTTAGTTTTTAAGCCACATTTCTGTCAAGCTCGAGTTCTGATGATGGGATCCATAAGGAATCGAGGGAACTCCTCAAATCTTAAAGGCATACGTATAGAATTTTTTGTATTTTCATCATAAAATCAAGCATTTACATTAAAAACTGTCGCATTTGATGAAGTGGAACTGCTGATGATGATCAGAAGAGAACTCTTCAACGACGCATAGTTCACGTTTGGCGATTTGTCCTCTTCGTTATGTTTGTTAAGCAAGTTTAGTTTTTAAGCCACATTTCTGTCAAGCTCGAGTTCTGATGATGGGATCCATGAGAAATCGAGGGAACTCCTCAAATTTTAAAGGCATGCGTATAGAGATTTTTGTATTTTCATCAGAAAATCAAGCATTTTCATTAAAAACTGTCGCATTTGATGAAGTGGAACTGCTGATGATGATCAGAACAGAACTCTTCAACGACGCATAGTACATGTTTGGTGATTTCGAATTTCGGTTTTGACTTGGACTGGGACCCGGACTCATACCCGGATCCGGTTCGGACCCGGACTCGGACTCGGACTCGGACCCGGACTCGGACCCGGACTCGGATCCGGACTCGGACCCGGACTCGGACCCGGACTCGGACCCGGACTCGGACCCGGACTCGGATCCGGACTCGGACCGGGACTCGGACCCGGACTCTGACTCAGAGACCCGGACCTTGACCCGGAAAACCACTATGATACCTAAACTAAATAAACCACTATGATTACCTACCATAAAATGTGGGTATGATGATGCCAAACCCCTCCCGCTCAAACTCCCGTACACCGCACCGCATGCGCCGTTAAGAGCCAACAGGAGTGGTCATTTCTCCATACAAACGTAGTCCTCGTTTTCCTCCGTGTTTTTTGAAGCTAGAGCAATGATTTTTTCAACACAGATTAATATTGTCAATATCTGTGTCGGACCGTTTTGCTTAAGGCGCTAGAGCCCTTCAAACATGGCCAAAATGGCCTAATTGACTATGCCGCAATGAGAGGCGTGGTATTCAAAACTGATATCAATTAGCCAAAAAAGCAAAACGGTCCGACACAGATAATTTCATAATCATTTAGATTTCCAAATTTGGTTACGATTGGTTAAGTTTTGGAGGAGGAAAAAGAGGACTACAAAACCTCGATTTTTGTCATTTTTACGCAGGATTTTTCGCCTCAGCTGCAGTTGTCCCTATCGCACTAATTTTAGGGGCGGAGTCAAGTTTCTAAATACGTACACAGCCAGAAAAGTGATGGGCAATAGTCGACATTTAATGTCGATAATCTAGTGATGTAAGAAGTTATCGATAAACCGTCTTGTGTGAAAATATCTAGATCCTCCTAAGACACAAGGGGTTTTGCGTTGAGAGGGAACACATTTTTGTAGTTACATAGGTACAATCTATTTTGAAATTCTAATATTTCAAATTAGAAATCAAAATCAAAAATATTTTATTGCATGGTTATGGGTTTACAAAATTTTTAGGTACAGTCACGCTCCGTAATTGTCGAGCAATTTAAGGTCCTAGCTAGGGAATGCAATCTCGCACCAAGATTGGCGATTCGAGATCTCGCACGAAAAATCCGAATCGAGATTGGGTGTTTCGAGATCTCGACAGTCAGATTTTCGGGATCGAGATTAATATCTCGACGAGATCGAATTTGACAAAGTAACTAAAAATGTGTTATTTTAATCAATAATCTCTAAGAATTCCATAGATATAGACATCGTAAAATCGGGCGTATCGAGATATTCCTAGGAATATAATGAAACGCCGACATTTCATGATCTGCCTAGCGAATACCAGCCATTTTGCGCAAACCTCAAGGTGTGATATTCTGATATTCCTATAGTCTATAGGCAAATTAAACAAAAGTCGTCTCCTTCACGATTTTCGTCGACATCTCTTCTAAATACCTAAAACTGGTATGGACGTGCTCCTCGTGGTCTCCAGAATATGAATAAACCGGTTTTTATTTTATGGAGGGGGGGACGGACGTGTCGAAAAAAAGGAAGGAAAAAGTGGGCTGCCGACCTTATTTGTTCACGTCTTTAGTCCTATGGGACCGATCGGTTCGTGTGAGATGTGGTTTGAAAGAGTATTAAACGTGCAATTATTGTTTTGTAATAACCGTAGTCATGACTGTAGTCATTTACAAAATATTTAAAATATATGATTTTTTACCGTGCATGGATGGCATAAGTACTGACAAAACATGCGTCTAACTCAATAAATTATAACTTTATCGCAATTAATGTTATTATTAAATATACGAAAAATTTCATTAGCTTTCCAAAAACATAAGTTTTATTGATGTATGATATTATACATATAACAAAGTAATGATGAATTTTGTTCCGTCACGTAAATGGCGGGCGACCGACCTCAACTGATCATTATTTCTCGGGTTCTATTTTACTGATCAATTGCTGATGCATACCATTAGAAAGAATATTAAACATACTATAATTGGTTTCTAATAACCGTAGTCATAACTGTAGTCATTTACAAAATCATTGAAAATATATGATTTCTCGATCAATTATTTTACAATGCGCCCGCTATGAAGCTAGGAATATCAAAGAATGCATTGCTCTGATGGATCTGCCGTCTCTTTCATAAGGAAGATCGTGATATGCCTGGGTTAATATTAGATCAGGAAATGGTGGCGTTTCATGATACGCCAAGGATTACGATTTTTCGATATGCCGCCGACATACTACTTATTTAAGGTACCTCATGTTATATTTTGAAAATAACAACAACAAATTAAATATTTAACATAAAAATACTTACTTGATACTAGTATTAACCACTAAGGGGTCATCTATTAATTACGTCACACGTTTAGGGGGCGGGAGGGGGTCAAGAAAATGTGACATATTGTGACATGGGGGAGGGGGGAGACACAAACTTTGTGACGTCACTTTAACTTCATCAGTAACCGAAAATTTATTTAAATTATTTAGTTCGCTGTACATTTAAATAACAAGTTTTTAAAACGAAAATAGTTTTTTATCGTTTAATTTTCTTTCCTAAGCAGTTTTGTTATAAAATTACTAATATTTATATCGTCAAAAATATTTTGATAAAATATTAATAATACTTAGGTACTTACTTAATTCGATTTGGCGATTTCGTAGAAAAAATGTGACGTCACACTAGGGGGGGAGGGGTTTGCCAAATGTGACCAAGTGTGACAAGGGGGGGAGGGGTCAAAAAACTTAGAAATTGGTGTGACGTAATTAATGGATGACCCCTAAGTACATAAATAGGGTAATTCGCCAGTAACAGGCCACTATTAGTAACTGGCCACGCCAAACCAAAAATGAATTCTATTCACCTATAAATAGAATTCATTTTAGTATAAGGTGGCCAGTTATTGAAACCTTATACCTACTAAAATGAATTCTGTATAGAGGTGAATGGAATTCATTTTTAGTTTAGGGCGGCCAGTTACTGGCGAATTACCCTATTCGATATCGAGTTCCGTAAACGTAAGCCGGGTAAGTAAAAAAGTTCAATCGCAATAGGGTAATTCGTCAGTGGCCACCCCAAACCAAAAATTAATAACATATATTCACCTATGAATAGAATTAATTTTAGTATAAAGTGGCCAGTTATTAAAGTTGTTGAAACCTTATACTAAAATGAATTCTGTTTATAGGTGAATAGGATTCATTTTTAGTTTAGGGCGGCCAGTTATTAAAAGTGGCCAGTTACTGGCGAATTACCCTACTTAGTAGTAGCAGTAACAAAAAGTGGGAATGCAAATTGCAATCAGTGAGGTGCGCGCCAGCGCGAGTACGGGCGCACCGCACGCGTCTGTGTGCGTGCATTACACATACAAATACAGTCTCTCACGCCGCGGTTACGCCCCGTCAGAGCGACGGGTATATTCAGCTTGAAATCTCAAAATTGACTTTTAGCTCAGCTCCCGTTTCGTCTTAAGTGGGTTAGGTTAGGTTTGAACTGCGATCCTCACAGAACCGAACAAAAGTGGGTTAGGTTTGGTTAGAACTGCGAGTCTTACAGAAACGAAATGCTACTAGAAAAGTGGGTTTGATTAGGTTCGAACTGCGATCCTCACAGAACCGAACTGCTATCAGAGAAGTGGGTTAGGTTAGGCTAGAACTACGACCCTTACGGAAACGAAATGCTACTAGAAAGTACTCGTTTTACCTCCTTTTCTACATAGTGCACCATCTACCATAATCTTTCACCGGGCCCCATAGAAGTCGGTTTTTTTTTCTTAAAAATTATTATCCAATCTTCTCTTCTTCTTCTTCCTCGCGTTATCCCGGCATTTTGCCACGGCTCACATAGGAGCCTGGGGTCCGCTTGACAACTAATCTCATGATTTGACGTAGGCACTAGTTTTTACGAAAGCGACTGTCATCTCACCTTCCAACCCAGAGGGGAAACTAGGCTTTATTGGGATTATTCCGGTTTCCTCACGATGTTTTCCTTCACGATTTTTATCCAATCTGCTTTTTATTCATTCCCCATATACACTTCCACCTCCCTTTTGACGTGATAACGTCTTATAAATCGATGAATACCGGTAGCATGCACGAAAAAGTGTCACGTTGTGGACGGATCTCCATGGTGTAATGTAATGTAATGTAATGGTAATGTTGTTTTATGACGTTATCACACAAAATTATCGTCCGTAAACGGACTTTACAGACAACCATATTGTTTTTACCCACTTATATAAGTGAATTTTGGGATAAAAACTATCCTAGGTTCTTTCCCGGGACTCGAACTATCTCTATACCAAATTGCAACTAAATCGGTTCAGCGGCTTAAGCGTGAAGAGGTAACAGACAGACAGACACACTTTCGTATTAATATTAGCATGGACTTTGGAATATTAATATGAATTTTGGCAGGTACTTACGCAATTGTGTTACTGTAATTTATCAATATTGACAATTAAAAAAAATCCTAATATTATAATATTTTGTCTTGTTTATCAGCAAATAATATTTCGCGGCTACTTATAAAATTGTTTGACTCTATACACGATGATTTTTAATCGGTGATCAGGAACCATTTTTTCTAATTCAGTCAGCGATGGCGATCACATTTAACTATGAAATCACCCGCAGATCGCGAAAAAAAAATTTACTCTCTTATAGAAAATATCAACATCGGACCAGCCCAAATGTATGAAACAGGCAATTTTTTTTGTGATTTCGAGGTTGGTACCATAGTTAAATGTGATCGCCATCGATGACTGAATTAGAATAATTGGTTTCTGATCGCCGATTACATTTCTTGGTGTATATGTCGGCGGCCGATCGTAAGATCAGGCAGATCGTAATGTTCCTGTGTAATGTTTTGACAATAGTCACATTAATCCAATATATAGGCAGGATAGGTTCGTTAGGTTGCTTCAGATGCCCGAAGGGCAAACTGCCCAGAAATAGGAGCCCCGCGTCGGGGCTCCGTCGACTCAGAGAACGGGTCAAAGATTTTTCGCGTTTCACGATATGCCTAGGAATTTCACGATATGCCTGATCTTACGATCGGCCGCCGACATATATACTTAATTAGTTGAATTGGACTCCACACTACTAATCATTATATCTTTGATCTAGCAGAGAACATCTTTCAAATAGTGCAACAACGCAAGGATCATGACGATTGTTTGTGGCCGACGAGTCGATTAAAGGTTACTAACGCCAGTGGGGAGACACTCCTGACTTCGGCCAAACTCGGCTCCGCTCGGCTCAGCATTGCTCCGAGCAATTATTAGGGTCGGCACCACTTGACTTCCTTTTGCGTGCACGACCACAGATAAGATGATCACTTAAATTTTGACAACCCTAAATAGCCGAAAGGGATAGTGCCATATATTAGAAAGGGATAGCATGATTCGACCCTGCCGGCCTAGCCAAGGTTACAATCGCTATCGCTTCGACAACGAAAAGCATTATGTCTCTCTATCACTCTTCCGTATTAGTGTGACAGTGACAGTTGCGTTTCGATCGCTACGGAGCGTAAGCGATTGGCATCTTGGCTACGCGGCCTGAACCGCTGTCAAACTTCGGTTTTGTAGGAAGTTTCCTTTCTGTACGTTAGTACTATTATTTATTCTGTGCTAACGCTAGACCGGCAGGGCCCGGGCCGAGGCGTCCGACATGTCATTTTCTATGATGGCAGATCGGTGATCACGTGGTGCTTGTCATAGAAAACGAAGCTCCAGAAGCTCCGGCCCGGACACGGCCGGGTCTAACGTGAGTCATCCTTGATAGGCCATCCGAACACCGATTAGTCGGCTAGTCGGCGACCCCATAGTCGGCATCACTACTAATCTTCTTAATAATCCTTAAAAGATAAAAACTAGGGATGTACCGACTAGTCGCCGACTAGTCGGGAAAGCCGACTATCCGGCCACATTTGTAGTCGGCGATTAGTCGGCGACTAGTCGGCAAAAATGGCCGATTAGTCGGCACTTTATTAGTGAAAGAAAAACGGAAAGAAAGAAACCAAAAGTCAATATTTACCATGTGTTTTATGTCTATTTTACCAAAATACCTATTCAAGATGTGAAAACTTTTGTTCATATAATTGACCGTTTAATCGTTATCGTATGGTGGTGGGCTGGTGTTTTCCTCTACAGGTCGATCTCAACTGATTCTCGTGTAATTTCATGGCCAAGTTCTATACCTAAAGGATTTTATTATAATTCAGTTTATTTTTTGTAATGATGGAGCCATAACCATGGGGAACTATTAATTTTATTGTAAAATTTAGAGACATATAAACAGGCCATGTTGCTCGTAAAGACGCTGACCACAGGGGATAGGTTCTTAAATGGCGACTACGTACGAGAAATAGAGCCTTGGAAATACCTCCTACAAGTTGTACCTGCTCAGGATCGCAAAATAAAAAAAAGACAGAAATTGAACGAGGATTCTTGTGATAGGTCTTTGAACCTGTAGAGAACACTTTTTAGCCAAGCTAATATATGAATAGCGCAACCAAAAGAGCAAAACTATTGTTTTTCACCTGAACTTATACGAAAGTAATGATCTGGTCGACTAGCCGACTAGTCGGCCGACTAATCGGCCATTCGAGCGCCGATTAGTCGGCTAGTCGGCTAGTCGGCCAAATCAATAGTCGGCACATCACTAATAAAAACCGTATTAAAAAGCGTTCCTATAAAATACCAGCTATATTTTTCCAAAAATCGATATCAAAACCAACAAAGCTGATAAGTATGCACATATCTAAGGACTGGGATTTTCGGCCTTACGTACCTACTGTGTTATTTTAAACGTCAAACTTCTATGAAATTATGACGCATAAATAATTCTTGTACTGCGTGGGCTATCAAAATCGCTGCAGACTTTTCTCGGTCTAACCCAACCGATCACTTTTACTGATAAGCGAGTCAAATAGTTAGACATTTCGCACAAAACATGAATTCTGGTTTGTCGGCGCCAAATGGCACGCACATGCGTGGTGTTTACATTGCCAGCATTTGGTAATTTTGGTATATATAGAGCGGCTAATTCTATGAATCGATACCAATCACAAGATGTCGCTTCTAAACTTAGTACCAACGGCCACTAAATTGGTGTCAGGCCTCGCAGGTCACCTATCTCCTGACATAGTGCCTAAAATATTAGACACAGTGGAAGGCGCTGCCGACGCTTCACTCAGTGTATTGGGCGACAATCTTATTGGTAAGTCTTACTTCTCTTCTGCTGCCATGCCTTAGCTGGTGTCGGTGGCCATCTTTGCTAATAGTCCCTGGTTACGGCAAACGATGATGATGGAATTTCCTTTTGCACAGTTGCTCCTTTTGACTCAATGATTGATTTAGGAAGGGGAGCCAATCGAATTTTTGTCGTGAGCGCCACGGACTATGTCTTTTCTACACTTATCAATATTTTCGCTATTGCTATTTACTTTAGCCCATACTGTTATGCCTTTTATAATAAGGTCCAACGATGTTGTTAAAGAGTGTTGTGTTGTGTTGTGTTACCTACGGTTTGTACGGGTCTCATTTTAATCTACTATTTCCAAGTTTTCATTGTGTAAGAAATAGGCTTTTTAAAGGGTTCTAGTTTCCTCATAAATGATTTTAACTAATAAAAGCGACTGGTCTAAAAATATGTGTTCATGTTGAAATTCGGTCTCAGCGTTAGGCTATTAGGCTACGAACGCACTTTTTTTATCCAAGTTAAAACATTTCATAATGTCTCCTTCTTTTAATCTCTTCTTTTAATAAAAAAACTATTGTGTATGCGTTAGGTAAGTGTCATTTTGTTTGGGATTTTCAGTTTCCAAAAAGTTCCGCTTGGCGCTCTGTTCAAGATCCAGTACAAAAATCGACATAACGCAAACGCGAACGCTCGTCACATCGAATTAAATTTACACTAAGGTTCTGTTTTCCTTTTGCAGATAGTGTGGAAAACCTGATCGACGGCTTCCCAGGCTCCTTAACGTCCATCTTGACCCCTGAGTCACTGCTGGGGCTCCTGCTGCCGTTAGTTCAGCTTCTGCTGGTCGTGGTCAGCGACTTCGTGGTGCAGTGGCCGAAGCAGAGTTCTGTGTCAGGTACAACTTAGGGAGCAAATTTTTTTTTTGTTTAGCCATGATGGAGCCAGGGGTGCGAAACTCCTGACTTCGGTCAAACTCGGCTCCGCTCAGCTCAGCATTGCTCCGAGCAATTATTAGGGTTGGCACCACTCGACTTCCTTTTGCATGCACGACTATATTAGATAATCACTTGAATTTTGACAACCCTAAATAGCCGAAAGGGATAGTGCCATATATTAGAAAGGGATAGCATGATTCGACCCTGAACCGCTGTCTAACTTCGGTTTTGTAGGAAATTTCCTTTCATTACGTTAGTACCTACTATTATTTATTCTGTGACGGAGCGGCCTAGTCCATAGCGTTAGCCACTCCTCTACTTGCGGGCCTCATCACTTTTTTTTTATAAAAAATCATAAATATATAAATAAATAATAAATAATGCTAAAACGTGAAATAATGATTATAGATGGACAGACAAACAAAAGACGAAAAATGTGACGTAATTATAATACATCCGATTGTATACCAGATGGCGACCATTTCGACGTGATAGTGGTGGGAGCTGGCACCGCAGGCTCGGCCCTGGCGAGTCGACTGACCGAGGTTCACAACTGGAAGGTCCTTCTCATTGAGGCTGGCGGGGATCCTCCGATCTTCAGCGCGGTAAGGCCCCAAAAACTTGCATCATCATCTTCCTCGCCTTATTCCGGTTCTTGGGTGCCTGGGGCTCGCTTGACAACTAATCCCATTTGACGTAAGCACTTTTTACGAAAGCGACTGCCATCTGATCTTCCAATCCAGAGAAACTAGGCCTTATTGGGATTAGTCCGGTTGGCGCCATCCAGTGGCGGATTTGAGTGTAGCCGCCTCTCTCTCAGCACCCATCATATAGACTGCCACCTTATTGCTACCCTACATGTCTTGCCGCCCTAGGCCCGTGCCAACTGTCTGGGCCAGATTTTGGCGCCATCATAGCTCGCCCCTTTCTCCAATTTTGTTCTATGAGATTTGGCTTACAGGGCTGGCATCCAGGCCATAAAATTCAATGATAAAAAAACAAAAATTTAACACATTTCTAGGGATTGACAGGGCAAGCTATGCTGGTGCCATACTTTAACCGACCAACTCCCTTACGTATCAGATGACAGATTAGTATGTATATTGTATCATTACAGATACCGGGAATATGGCAAGTGTTCACCCACTCCCCCTGGGACTGGGACTATTATTCAACCAACGATGGGTACTCTTCCCAAGCTCTCAACGGTGGAAGAATAGCGCACACGAGAGGCAAGATGCTTGGCGGATGCTCGTCGCTTGATCATCTGATATATGAAAGGTATAACATTAATCTACTCTTAAAGGCAGGCCCGGTTGTGTGTGCGCTAAAAAGTTGCAGCTACGCAATCGGAGTATCTCATTTGTTTTTAACACGCTTTTATTAGGTCGACCTGTAGGTATGTAACTATGTCATGGAATCAAAGGTAATTTAACCATCTTCCAAGGATTGTAGCGTCATGAAAATTGGCAGCTGTATGTAGTTCTGATGACAATACAATAATATGGTACTGTCGAACTGATCTGATGATGGAGCGGAAGATATGAACTGGAACTTCATGATGGAACATCGTATCATCATAGCTGTGTTTGGATTTATTATATTTAGATTTATTATATATAGATTTATAATATAATATATTATTATGTAAAACGTTCATAAGTGCTTGTTACTAGGCCTACATGAATAAAAGTATTTTTGACTATTAGAAAAGTAACCATAGCTGTAACATATAATAGCTGTGTTTGTAAGTGTGAGTAGTAAGTAATGAACTTTGACCACGATTAGGTTTCAAGGAAATCGTTTTTACCTTCTGAGATAGGGTATTTGACTACTAGTCAAATCAGTTACTTTTTTCGAACTGTCAAAACGATTTTGCTACTATGGAATTTATATGAAACACTAGCATGTGACGTCACAATCAAATTACATACTCTTTACAGTTTTAATACGTCTTTTAAAATAAAAATTGTGTCTAAAAATAACCGCTGTCTACTTTTCTCTATTAATCTTCTAGTGCTTTATTCCATGCACGATGTAAAATAATTTATTTTAAATACCTACAGTCTTCTTCTTCCTCCTCGGTCTCTCATTGCTGAGGGACCAAATAGAGTCTTATTGAGTTGTAATTCAAATGCTTCCTTAGTAGCAACATTCAACTTTGCCCAAAGCAAATAGTATAAAAATAAAGTTGTTATCGGGTATGTTTTTGGACAAAATATTAAAATTTTCAATTGAAAGTAATATACGGAATAAGTAATATAATATTTTGAACGGAATAGATTAAATTGCGTCTCAGATATGCGTAATATGATAGTAAATTATGTCTGAAGTTAACACAATGGAGTGTCTGAATAGCAAACTAATTGTTACAGAGGATCAAAGGAAGACTACGAGGAGTGGGTCCAAGCTTGCGGATCTGAAGATTGGTCCTGGGACTCTGTTCTGAAATACTTCAAGAAAGCCGAAAACATGATCGACCCGTACCTCGCAGATGGTCCCACTGCCAACTACCACAGTCGCGATGGCCCTCTCGAGGTTAAAAATCACACTGTCAATAGTAATTTCATACAGAAAAATGACATTATGCTTAGAGCATTTGAAGAAATCGGTATTGAAACTATTAGAGATCCATTTACACCAAACATCAATGGCAGCGCACAATTTTGGTACAAAATCAAAAAGGAACCATCAAGACGTGCCAGCACTGCTGAAGCGTACTTATTGCCGGTTAAGGATAAAGACAATTTTTATCTACTGAAGAACACAATGGTAACTAAAGTTCTTATTGATAACAAAGAAGCCAAAGGAGTCGAGGTACAGACCGAGAATGGGAAGAAAATGAGTCTTTACGCTGACGTCGAAGTAGTTTTATCCGCCGGTGCTTTTGGTTCGCCGAAATTGCTATTGCTTTCTGGAGTCGGTCCTCAAAAAGACTTGGAAGAGCTTGGTATAGATGTTGTTGAAGATTTGCCTGTAGGGCAGAATATGGCAGACCATATACTTGCTCCTCTATGCATAAGTGGAAAGCCGGACATCGGTAGTGCCCTGGACACGGTGCGATCTCTGACCTCGCTCAGTTCTTTCCCTGCTCCTATCATCGGGGGTTCATTCGCCGTGGGTCAAGAGGCACCAAATATACAACATGCGACTATATTGTTCGGTGCTGCGTCACCCATCTTTCTCTACTTCCTTTTCGTCAATTTCAACTGGAACATTAAGATCGCTATGACGTATTTACTTGAGAAACCTTCCAGTGAAAAGTTGTACGTTCTCGTCTTCTTTACCAAGCCTAAATCGAGAGGTTCCGTGACCCTAGCCAGCACGGACCCTACGGTCGCGCCGATAATTAAAACAGGATACTTTAGCGATCCTGATGACCTGGTGACTTTTTCGAGCGCCTTGCAGAGACTTATGAAGTTGGAGAACTCGACATACGTAACAGAACATGGGGGTGATTTCATCAGGCCACCGCTTCCAGAGTGCGATGCATTGGAGTTTGAAAGCGAAGAGTATTGGCAGTGTTACGTGAGGAACATGGCTACCACTGGGTTGCATCCGGGTGGTACTTGCGCTTTGGGCAGCGTCGTCGATACCAAGTTAAGGGTTAAAGGCGTGTCGAAACTCCGCGTTGCGGATGACAGTATATTCCCTACTATTCCTACATCCAAAACCGGCGCAGTAAGCATCATGGTTGGTGAAAAAGCGGCCGATCTTATAAAAGAAGAGCATGGAAAGTTAGGCTAATTTGGAGTTTATTTTACTGTTAAGTTTAAATTGTTTTGTTTTGTTATTTATAAGTGTGTCTGGTTATTTGTTAGTTTATTAAAATTCACTTTGTTATTCAATAAATTCATTTGCATGTTTCTTTTGTGTCTATATTATCTTTTTTCACAATAATGAGTCTGTAGGGTTAGACCAAGAAAAGTCTGCAGTGATTTTGATAGCCCACACAGTGCAAGTGTTATTTATACATCATAATTTCATAGAAGTTCTTGCACTGCGTGGACTATTAAAATCTCTGCAGAATTATCTTGGTCTAGCTCTATTAAATAGTTGACAGAATTTGGTCATTGGTCACTACCCAAATCTTGGTCCCTGGATATAAGTTTAGAAACTAGAATCCAGGTAGCACTATTCTTAATTTTGGGGGTAAATACCAGTGGATCCTTGATGGTTGTGACGAAGGATGAATCAGCCCAGGGTTACTCCGCTTCAACCAGCTCGTTCGTGCTCCAACTCTTCATCAACAACCAACCTGAGGTGTAGGGTACGTACCAGAGGATCCTTGATGGCTGTGACGTAGAAGGATGCGAAGCCCAGGGGCGGGACGTTCTCCGCCTCGAAGACCAGCTCGTGGTTGGTGGTGGCGGTTCGCCCCGGCAGGTTGGTGATGGCTGGAGACAGGGGCGAGAGCTGGTACTCTAACTCTTCATCTACAAACAAGAAAAAGAAACTAGCGTTTCGGTAAAGGAAACATCGTGACCAGACCCTCTCGTGCTTGAGAAGAGGCCTGTGCCCAGCAGTGGGACGCATATAGACAAACCAGAAATTGTGCATACCTATTTGATGGCTCCTCTACACGATGGGACACTCCAAGGGATGCAGCCATGCGGTAGAATGAGATAGCAATATCACTTGCTCTAACGCATAAATGCGTCCCTTGGAGTATGCCATCGTGTAGAAGAGCCATAAGATATTATGCTGACTTGCAGAGTGAATGTTTTTTAACCGCCTCGTACGCTCCCCGATGTGTCCAGTTTAAAAAAAAATTGTTTGAAAATATAAAAATATACATACACAGTGGCTAAAAATAACTACATTCCCGTTGCCAGGGTAGTTATTGGGATTATACTGAGTAACTTTTACTATGAGACCAACCCCTAAATCGCGATACGTCTGCTGAAGCTGTTAAATTTAAGTCGTTTGATGTTTTAAAAGTACAGGATATTCCTTTCTTACCATAAGCGTTCCTGATGACGTAGTGTAGGGCTATGGCTGGTATGCGCACGTAGTGGTACGTCTTCACGCTCTGAGGGTTGTATACTAGGAGGAGGAGGCTCTCTTGACCCTCGACGAACTGGGGACAATGGGGTTGTTGTAATAAATAAATAAATAATAAATATTATAGGACATTCTTACACAGATTGACTAAGTCCCACAGTAAGCTCAAGAAGGCTTGTGTTGTGGGTACTCAGACAACGATATATATAATATACAAATACTTAAACATAGAAAACACCCATGACTCAGGAACAAATATCTGTATCATCATACAAATAAATGCCCTTACTGGGATTCGAACCCAGGACCAACGGCTTCGCAGGCAGGGTCACTACCAACTAGGCCAGACCGGTCGTCTAAGGTCTTAAAGGATTTGATTTGACAGACAACACGGGCTTCAAGCAGCACCGGGAAGGGAGTCCGCATTCGCATTATTTCACTACTACCGAAGCACATGCCCAACTGGGCATCCACACAAATAGCTCATCATGTTATGGCTCATCCATACATGACATCGAGGTGTGCAAGATTTGTCTTTGACGTGTGTCATTTTCTATTATATGTATTTGTGTCGTCATTAGAAACTGGATTTTGTATGTAGTGAGTGAAAATTGCGACTGTGTGCGAGTTTGCCCCCGCAAAAAATGCCATTCTTAATTTAATAGTGATGACGACCAGTCTGGCCTAGTGGGTAGTGACCCTGCCTATGAAACCGATGGTTCCGGGTTCGAATCCCAGTAAGGGCATTTATTTGTATGATGATACATATATTTGTTCCTGAGTCATGGTTGTTTTCTAATATAAGTATTTATATATTATATATATCGTTGTCTGAGTACCCACAACACAAGCCTGCTTGAGCTTACCGTGGGGCTTAGTCAATTTGTGTAATAAATGTCCTATAATATTTATTTATATTTAAATAGTGTCCGTATGGCCCGTTTTTAGACATTATAAGTAAGAGTATGTCAATGGCTGTAGGACGTACCGTGCATTGACTGATGTTGAGTTGATAACACGTGTTGAACTGCTGGTTACTTTTGGACCGACGAGTGCCGGCCCACGTCGGTGTCAGGTAGCTGAAAACGTTGATTCTTATAGATTGCTTAATTGATTTCATTTTGTTAGACCAGTAGAGTCAGACCAAGAAAAGTCTGCAGCGGATTTGATAGCCCACGCAGTGCAAGTGTCATTTTAAACCTTAAATGTAATTATGTCGTTTAAATAACACTTGCACTGCGTGGGCTATCAAAATGGATGCAAACTTTTCTTGGTCTAACTATAAATAAATTATTCTTGGACATTCTTACACATAAGTCATGAGATACGGAGGTCGATCTGTGTAAAATTGTTCTATAATATTTACTTATATCAAATTTAAAAGAAATAGCGAAGTACCTCAGTAAAGTAGAAACCTTCTTCGTACACGCGACGAAAGCTTCGGTCAGCATCTTTACGAAGTCGTTTGCCACGTGCTGCTGACTGGTGCCTGCAAATAAGGATCACTACACCTTTAAGGCTGGCGTCCACTATAGTTTGTTTTTTTTAGCATTAGAAAGAACTCCGCAGAAGCAAGCGTGCAGTTTCTATCAGGCTCATTAACTGTTAATAATTATTGAATTATCTAATGTAGCATGGTCAATACATATAATTTACTTCAAATTGTTACCGCTAAAAGTGCCAGATTTAGAACCACAAGCGAACTTCTGCGAAGTTCTTTCTAATGCTAAAAAAAACGGACTATAGACTCGCCGAGTCGAGTCGAAACGCGTAGCCGCAGAAATTCGCCTGACGAGCAATACGCGCGGAGAGTCGAATCGGCGCGCCGCGGCTATTCGTCAATGGACGCAGTTGCATAGAAAATATAGGAGGCGAATTATTGCGATTCGATTCGATTCGCCTCGGCGAGTCTAGTGGACGCCAGCCTCTCGTACTTACTCGTACATACACCCGCAACTCGACTGGACAACTCCATTGCGCATCGTGTGACCGCATCTTCAAGACAAAATTTGGTTTTGCGAGCCACATAAGGGCATCCGGAAGGGAATTGTTGATGGAGTCGCCACTGCCGGATACGGCGAGGAAGGAAGATGATGATGGATGGTATGTATGGGTAAAAAAAAACTGTGTCCGCGTCGTTCCTGTAGACATACACAAGTGTTAAGGGCTATAAAGGTTAATTTTCTTAGTTAACCCTTATCCACGTGAAAAGGTCCTCCTTTTATTTATAGAACTTTGATGAAATCATTCTTACATGCCCACAAGCTGTTAACTATTGCCCACAGGAGAGAAAACTAGCGTGTTCGCGCGAACTGTACATTTTTCTCTTCTGTGGGCAATAGTTAACAACTTGTGGGCATGTAAGTACTGATTTTATCATAATTCCCTAAATAAAAGGAGGACCTTTTCACGTGGATAAGCGTTAAATAAGAAAATTAACCTTTATAGCCCTTAATTCTTGTGTATAGATATATACAAGAATTACAGGAAAGACGCGAACACAGTTTTCTTTTCGACCTGTTTGCGATAAACTCAAAAACTTCTGTTCGATATCCCTTATAGAAGGGGTCTCCGAACCCCGGCCCGCGACGTGTCTAATCCGGCCCGCCGACAGGTCGCTCAGTATTAACTAAATGAAATGAATGAGTGACCTGTTATGGCGTCATGGTGCATCATGATGCCAAGCGCGTGTCGCAGTAGATGCAGCTCGTACGAATCCCCCATTCGGGCGAGGACTGTCAGCTGCTTCGCTATCTGAAAAGAGATTTATTTTAACAAATTAACACATAATTATCAGTGAAAGAATAAGAATCAAAGTCAAATGGCGTTCTAACAGTTTTAATCGTCTGTCGAAAGATGGCAGTAAATTTACAATGGCTACATAACTAACTATGGCAATAACTCTCTCTATACACTCCAATCTCTTTGCTATTAGTACTTTAGTACACCGTTGACTTTGGCGGGCGGAATGTTAAAGTCATACAACTGTAAGTAATGTAAATTTATTTTGACCAACAGCCTCTATACACTCTATTCTCTTTGGCTTTATACAATTTATGAATCTTTGCTAGAATGACAATGTTAACTTTTTATGCCGATATTTGTATAACGGTAGAACGGTACCTGAAGAAAAATGTGAGTCTTCCTCGTGAGATACTTGATGCTGGGCCTCGACGTGTAGAACCCGGTCCAGTACGTACTAGAGTCGCTGCCATACGGCAGGTGATCACCCTGGCAACAAATAATAGTACAGTCGCCATCAGATATATCGGAGCGGCCAAGGTGCTCACAAATATCTGAGCACGCCTTTATTGTCAAGGCGTTAGAGTGCGTGTTCAGATATTGTGAACACCTTGGCCGCTCTGATATATCTGATGGCGACTTTACATTACGATACAAGTGTGAAAAGTAGGAAATTCGCAACGAATGGCGATAAATTGAAACACGACAAACTTAATTCCGTACTTTATTTTATAATGCTCACTGTGTTTAATAATTTTTGCGATTGTATTAAATGCAGATAATAAAACTAGTCGTAAAGCTGCGATAGTCGAGTGAATAATAGTGTAGTAAATAAAGGTAGTGGACCCAGCAGTAAAAACTTTACAGTATGATAAAGTATCAATAAATAAAAAGTATTGTATAAATATCCAAAGAATAATAGTAATAGTATTTAAGTAAATACCTAAAGTCTTAAATCGTTAATATCTTTTTACGGAAAAATGCTCCGTTCAAACTTTCGTCTCCACCGGAAATATTCATGTAACGTATTGCAACAATATATGACATAACAATAAAAAAAATCCCAGCAGAAATACCAATAACTTATTTGGTAAAAAAATTTCGGACCGAGGAATTACTCGGTTAAATAAATAAACAGATTTGTATGTTTACGTATAAATACCTAACTTAGGAGTGTTTTTAGGGTTCCGTACCTCAAAACGAAAAAAAAAGAACCCTTATAGGATCACTCGTGCGTCTGTCTGTCTGTTTGTCACAGCCTATTTTCTCGGAAACTACTGGACCAATTAAGTTGAAATTTGGTACACATAATATGTAAATTAGTAACCCAAAGATGGACATATTTTTTGTATAGTTTAAAAATACATAGGTTCGAAGTTATTTAAGAAAATACAAATAGCCAAAAAATGACCATCCCTGTATCTCCGAAACTACTGGGTCTAAAATTTTGAAAAAAATACACAAAATAGTTCTTTACCTATAGATGACAGGAAAACCTATTAGAAATGTGCAGTCAAGCGTTAGTCGCAATTATGTACGGAACCCTAGAAACGCGAGTCAGACTCGCACTTGGCCGGTTTTTAGGGTTCCGTACCCAAAGGGTAAAACGGGACCCTATTACTAAAGACTTCGCTGTCCGTCCGTCCGTCCGTCCGTCCGTCTGTCACTAGGCTGTATCTCACGAACCGTGATAGCTAGACAGTTGAAATTTTCACAGATGATGTATTTCTGTTGCCGCTATAACAACAAATACTAAAAACAGAATAAAATAAATATTTAAATGGGGCTCCCATACAACAAACGTGATTTTTGACCAAAGTTAAGCAACGTCGGGAGTGGTCAGTACTTGGATGGGTGACCGTTTTTTTTTTGCTTTTTTTTGTTTTTTTTTTGCATTATGGTACGGAACCCGTCGTGCGCGAGTCCGACTCGTACTTGCCCGGTTTTTTTTGGATATTTATAATGTTAGTTTCGGCTCATACTATACAATAACCAAGCAAAATTTCATCGACTGAGGAATTAATGCATGGGTCTCCATACAACAACTTGCTTCGTTTACTACACTATAAGGCATCATAGGGGGTGATGCGGGGCAGCGGGCCGGGTGGAAACGGCCAACTTGAAGTGAACGGATAGTACCTATAGTTCGTTTTTTTTAGCATTAGAAAGAACTTGCAAGAAGGCAAGCGATCTTAACATGTCTTTTAATTGAAAAACGCTTTTAAAAAATCAAAAACGATTACTTATTCATAACTGTTACATATTTGCCGTAACTTATTTTTAAAATGTGTTTTTCAATTAAAAGATACATCAAGATTGTTTACCTTATTTCTAATGCTAAAAAACTAACTATATGGGGCTGTTCATAAATTAGTACGTCATCTATTTTTGACGATTTTTGACCCCCCACCTCCCTAAAATCATCCAACCATCATAATTCGATTGCCTCCCCCCCATCAAATAAAATTAAGTATTTTCCAAAAATGCGTTTTTGATTTATTTTTTAATACAATCAACATAACAACAATTAACAATCGATAATTTTTATACCAATAACAGTTTATAGAAACACGAATTGTATTCATTTTTTTACTCATTGAAGCTCTTTTTAAAGATGCGAGAGATGATAATAGATTTAAAACACTATCTATGCAGTGTAATAATTAATAACCCAAGATTGGCGCTATAAAGAAATAATCTCAGTATTAGATGTTATTGCTTTTTATAATTTCTTTATTAATAAATAACAAAACCTTTTCAAGATTTAGCTTGTAAAAATTGGTAACAATACCATAAGGTTTTTTTTTTATTATTATGAATGGGCTTACTCATGGCCACAGACTAGCCGATGCGTAGACGTGGCCTACGATGGAGCGAGCTCGCCCAGAAGGTGCCTGTTCACTCTTGATTTTTGTTGCTATAATACTCTTATTTTTATTTTCATCTTTTTTCTTTTTTGTGTTTTGTTTTTGGACGCACAAATAGCTCTGTTTTACTGTGTAGAAACTACTTAATAAACATGATGTTCAAATATTCTCATTAAGGAAACTGTAAGTCTAGTTTTAAGAAAAGTTCCAGTGTTATATATAACTATTGAAAGACTGTTTGTTTCTTAAATAAATAAAAAAAAAGTGATGTCATCTTGAGAATGATCCCCCCGCCTCCTACGTCATGCTACCATCATTCGATGTCCAGACCCTCCTACACCCAAATTTGAAATGACGTAAGTTATAGCGAATAGAAGAAGCGAATAGCGTAATTTAGTGTTTAAGTTTACCACGAATAAAATGCTTGATTCTGATAATTTATGAGTTCAATCATGTGGAAAATCGCTATTAATAATAATTAATTGCATTTTATTGTGCCGTCTCGAGTTACATTGGAATGCCGATTATTATTAAAGCGTGAAAGAGAATTAAGGCCTGTGCACACCGGCTGCGTGTGCGTGACGTGTACGTGTGCGTGCGCCGTTGTAGCATACAGATCCTTATGAGAGACGGCACACCGCTTGCGTGACGTGTGCGTGTGCGGCTCCAACATTTTAGCGCACGCGCACGTGCACGTCACGCACAAGCAAGCCGGTGTGCACAGGCCTTTATAATGTATCTATTTGTCAGCTGATCAGCTGTGGTCAGCTGTGTGGCCTCACTACACCTAGGTAGCTCACCTTTTCAGTATAAATGGCTTTGTCCCTCCGACCGTTCAGGTACAGAGCCTTCAGGTAACAAGATGGCGTCGAATAGAAGATGTTGATGTCTGACATGTTGGCTGGGTGCGTGTTCACGTGGCTGCAGAAAAAAAAATGTTTTTTTCTCGATGATGAAATTGATGAATAAAAATATCACTACATCTTACAAATTAAGGTTGCACCAGTGCGAAGCCGGGGAGGCCATCTAAGTAGTATTATAATGAAATAGTTTATTTGTTCATTAGGTCTATTTAACAAAACTGTATATTCTTTGTTGAAGTAAAATAAGTGTGAAATGTTGCAAGCAACCGGATACTTGTAATCTGAGTCGTTTCTCCTTTACATCTATTCCATTTTTATGTAATTGGGTACTATAAGTTTACACTAATTTATTATCTTTGTAAATTAGGGAACTATAGGTCTATACCAAAATTGATTTGTAGCTACTAGCTAAGTTGCTTATATGTTTATTTTAAGACTGTTTGTTTCTCAATAAAAAAAAAATTAAGTCTACAAGATTTTTTACCTATAACTAGAACACTAGGCTAGACTTGTTACCAGTTTGTAGCACAGTTCTTATTTTAGCCTGCTAGTTCCGTTGACTATGGTGGGCGGAATGTTAAAATCATACACCTGCGAAAAATGTTGTGTGACTCGTACTAACATAATGAGTTTGTCTATGCTCATAAATGGTGACGCAATCTTTTCGTGCGATTCAATGGCGGACCTTTGGCCTAGTCTCGAGTAGATGGCGTTACTTTTCGATATAAACAAATTTAACACATATCAGTGAAATAATAACGATAAATGTCAAATGGCGTTCTAAAAGTTTTAATCTTTTGTCGAAAGATGGCAGTAAATTTACTGTGGCTACATAATTTACCATGACAATAACTCTCTATACACTCTATTCTCTTTACTATTAGTACTTTAGTACACCGTTGACTTTGGCGGGCGGAATGTTAAACTCATACACCTGTAAACAATGTAGTCCCATACTTACTTGATGAGTTTGTCCATACTCATGAACCAATTGGCAGCGCTCTGGTACGTGAAATCACCGCCCATGGTCACCAAGATGTTGTCGTGTTCGTAGTATTTGCCTTGGTGTTCGATTTGAGTTATGAAGTCGTTGACCTGTAAAAGACATAGGGTCATTGCGTCAGTTCGCCGTCCAGTACCTGAGAATCATAATATGTATAATATACATCCGTACCCGTTTCTTTGCGTTGTACGCTTTGCTGTCAGGGTTACCATGACAATAACTCTCTATACACTCTATTCTCTTTACTATTAGTACTTTAGTACACCGTTGACTTTGGCGGGCGGAATGTTAAACTCATACACCTGTAAGCAATGTAGTCTCATACCCGTTTCTCTGCGTTGTACGCCTTGCTGTCAGGGTCGTCGACGATCGGCTCCTCATTGCAGAGGAAGTCGAAGCAGAAACCGTCCGGGGCGTTGTACAGGTTGAACAGAGTGTGTGTCATTATATCTGACATCTTGCCTGGGAATGGACCAGCAAAAATAAACTTTAAGTAATCAGAGGTTTTGAATATATTAAGAAGGTATTTTAAGTCGAAAAACGATCGACATGATCTTAATACAGCATGTACCGTAAAATGGGGTGAGTTGGGTGAAATTTGACTTTCAAACCTCGATAAAATTTTATTTTTACAAGTGAAAACTGAATGGTGTATATGTCGCAGTAAGATAGATAAAGCCGTTATATAGTTATAACCCTAGGGATATAATTATATGACGTAACATAGTTATATGAAAGCGATTCATTGCTATCTTACTAGGTATATAACTATAATACGGCTTTAGTTTAGTGATATAGTTATATTACTGGATTAAGTTTAGTGATATAGTTATATTACTGGATTAAGTTTAGTGATATAGTTATATTACTGGATTAAGTTTAGTGAAATAATTGTAGGTAGGAGTGCAGCGGTGCGGCGGAGGTATAGTTATATCCCTAGGGATATAGTTATATGCCGTATAATACTTTTTAGCAATATTACGTAAAAGTATAGGTCGATTCACGAAAGCTGGCGCGAGATTTCTACTGAGTGACAGCTATTTTCATTGAAATTCTGTCAAATCTCGCGCCAGCTTTCGTGAATCGATCGCAATGCCTCATAAACCCTTAAAAATAGCAGCATGAAAATATATATAATAGTTATCTTACTAGGGATGTGATTATAATACGGCATATAACTATATCCCTAGGGATATAACTAAACCTCCGCCGCACTGCCGCACTCCTAATACCTACAATTACTATCTTACTAGGAATATGATTATAATACGTAGTTACGTACTATACGGCATATAACTATATCCCTAGGGATATAACTATACCTCCGCCGCACCACTGCACTCCTACTTACAATTATTTCACTAAACTTAATCCAGTAATATAACTATATCACTAAACTAAAGCCGTATTATAGTTATATACCTAGTAAGATAGTAATGAATCGCTTTCGTATAACTATGTTACGTCATATAACTATATCCCTAGGGTTATAACTATATAACGCCTATATCTATCTTACTGCGACATATATACGAGTAATAAGTGGTTCGGACGTTAGTATTTTATTTTGGGTAGTTCCATTTCATATCTTTGACGATATAGAGGAAAACCCACCTCACCCCGTAGTGCCTCGTAGTTGGGGTGAGAGGGTTTTTCATACAAAGGTGATTTTGGAAGATTGTCGATTTTTTTTATTATGCGTATTACTATAGCCCCATTTTAAATTGAAATACATTATTTTTGTAGCAGTAGCCTTAAAATCCCTTCTCACCCCCCTCTTAAACCTTCTCTCCCCATTCATAACCCAACTCTCCCCGCGAAACCTACTCACCCCGTTTTACGGTAACTGAACGAAAAGCAACTCAAATCCGTTAACGTTTAGGTCATACAAAGCAACTTTTACTATGGCACCAACCCCAAAAACGCAGAAAAAAATTCGACTTTCCCATAGGAAATTTCAACATCAGACCAGCAAAATGTATGAAACATCCAATTCTTTTTCTGCGTTTTCGGGGTTGGTCCCATAGTAAAAGTTCCTCAGTATGACCTAAACATTAACGGGTTTGAGTAATTGTTTTTCCTCCTCTTCCTCCTTCCTTTCCTTCCTTCCTTCCTTCCGTTCCTTTTCCTTCCTTCCTTTTCTTTCCTTTTGGGAATTCTCGGCTCCGTTCGGCTCAGCATTACTCCAAGCAATTATTAGGGTGGCGTCACGTGGCGTTAGGGTGGCGTAAGCAATTATTACTCCACGCAATTATCACAACTTGACGTCCCTTTGCGTGCTACCACATATAAGATATTGACTTGAATTTTGACAACCCTAAATAGCCGATAAGGATAGCACCATATATAAGAAAGGGACAGCTTGATTCATCCCTGAATCGCTGTCAAACTTCGGTTCTGTAGAAAGTTTCTTGTTCTGTTCACATGTTATTGCAAACATTTTCATCCACTTGATGGATGGACGCAAAAAAGGAGATGGGGGGACGATTCTAGGCAAAAGTGTGTGGGGGGAGAGTTCACGCTAGGACGTTCCGTCCGACCTTTATTTTCTATAGTTGGTGATCGATGATCATTATACTCATTATAATTGTTCTAAATGGTGTCATTTACCTAAAACATCGCTCCCTCTCCACATGAACTCCATTCTTTCTTCCTCCAACATGGCTTCTCTCTCTTTGTGGTTGACTCTACCTGCAAAAGTCAAATGACTGGTTGGCTGGTTGGTATATAGAAGTTTTTCTTTATTTTCTTTAGAATGCCATATTACTTTGAATAGAATAGAATAGAATAGAAAAGAATAGAATAGAAAAGAATAGAATAGATGATGTATGGCGTGTCCGCCCTGTGGCGCCGAAAGCTCCGGCCCGGACACGGCCCAGTCTAACGTGAGTCATCCTGTATCCTAATTCCTGTGGTCATACCTATGAATAGTCCATCATAGCCCATTTGAGCCAGCAGCGAGGCATGCTCCCTCGTATGTCCATATGTGTCGATCTGCCAGGCGGCCTTCGGCTTGCCGCAGGGACCGAGGGTGTCATTCATCTTTCTGCAAAAAAGTCAATAATTAAACCAGGGGCAGGCGTAGACATGACACACCTTCGAGATGTGAATCCAGAACCTAAATTCAAGGTACCTGATTCTCCAGGTGAACTGGTCAAGTATCATCGACGTGGCCGCATCTCCCTGGACCCAGCCTCCTCCAGCAAACTACACAATCCTCCACCTTATAAACCTTCGAAATGTGACTCCAGAAACTAGTCGCCAAGGTCCACACCTAAGTCCCCAGGTGAACTGTTGTGGCCTCATCCCCTTGGACCCAGCCTCCGCCAGCGGACTCCACACGATCTTCCAGCATAAACCTTCGAAATGTGACTCCAAAACCCAGGTCCATACCTGAGTCCCCAGGTGAACTGATCCAGTATCATCAGAAAATCCGTCGTGGCCTCATCCCCCTGGACCCAGCCTCCGCCAGCGAACTCCACGCGGCCTTCCTGGACTAGGCCTCGGAAGGTAGCCCTGGTTGCTGGCCGCTGCTCTTTCCACCATCGCCAGAAGTAGCTCACCTCAGAAAACGTGAATCTGAAAATACGTGTCATTATCGCAGTCTTAGATCAATACAATGTGACACCTACTTAATACCTAGTGACTTAGAGTGTCTAATTTTCTTCGTTACATTTGGATAGCATGGATAAATTTTCGTCAAGTTTCGGAGGCCAAGATGCTCTTTGGATTGCTGAGCCATATTAGTTAGTTAGTTTAGTTAGTTAAATTCTTACTTTCTGCGTTTGTCGTGGAGCAACTCCGAGAGGACAGAGTGGAAGATGAGCTGGACGTTGGCTGTGCTGATTGTTGGTTTAGCTGTAAATAGAAATACGTACAACTTTCTTATACAGGGTGGCCAAAAAATAAGTGCACGAGGAGCTTCTTCAACCGAGCACGCGTTGGCGGAACGACGCACGCACGCGAAGAGTGACCAGTTTTAATATACAGGGTGGCCAAAAAATAACTGCATTTACGTTGCCAGGGAAGTTCTGCGATTATACTGAGCAAATTTTAGTTTTTACTATGGGACCAACCCAGAAATCGCGAATACAAAAATTTCCCTCCCATAGAAAATAAACCAACCAAAATATATGAAACAGCCATTTTTTTTTATTTAAGCGAGGAAGATTTTGATGGAAGTTTTGAAACATAATTAACAGGACTTACATCCGTAGTAGTACTGGTCGTATGTCTTCACCCAGCCGGCGTCCATGTGTGAGTGCGCAATGAGATGGACGTTCAGCGCTCCCTCTCTGGTCGGGGGGCATTGCTATCGACATGACATATAAGATTAAATATTTGAAAGCCTGAGTTTTTCTCGGAAAACATATAAAAATTTTAAAATGCGTTTTTTCCCAGAGGTAAGACCTAGCTAGATCGATTTATGGCCCCCGATAACCCCCATAAAGCAAATTTCATCGAAATCGTTGAAGCCGTTTCCGAGAGAGATATGCATATAAAAAAAGAAACATACAAGAATTGCTCGTTTTAAGGTTAAAGATAGATAAATAGATATCAAAGATAATAGAGTGCATAGAGGTACAATGACAATTTACCATAATAAAATTATGTAGCCATTTTATTCTGCCATCATTCAACAAAAGATTATTAAAACTGTTAGAACGCCATTTGACTTCGATCCTTATTCTTTCACTGATATGTGTTAACTTGTTAAATATTGTATTTATATCATAGTCTAATAAAACATGGTCTTCTCTTCCCAGAGTGACACAAGCCTACGTCACAATAACATGGCCGCTATATATAGCGCTATCGCATATTATCATAGAGCGCTGTCGCATGATGACGTAGGCTTGTGTCACTCAGGTGACCTAGAAAAGACGGGAAGAGAGTACCAGGCGGAGTATATTGTTATACCATGATTTATATTAACGCCACGCGCCATCTACTCAAAAGTAGGCTGAAGGTTATGGCGCCATCGCTCGAAAAGATTGCATACCTTTGGCCTACTGTCGAGTAGATGGCGTTGTAAGGGGTTGGTCTGTGCCATGAGCATAAAATTATCCTCCTTCTTGCTTCGTTCTCCTCAGTGCTGAGGGTCGTGACCTCCTAATGGAGCACATGATTCCGATCAGATTTCCAGTCTATCCGATCCCTTGCGACTTCTAAGGCACCATGGACCTTCATGGTTAGCGATTTGCTAACCTGGTCGGACCATCGCGTTGGACAGCGGCCCCTTCTCTTTCCTTCCACCCATAGTCTAATAAAACATGGTTTTCTCTTCCCAGAGTGACACAAGCCTATGTCACAATAACATGGCCGCTTTATATAGCGCTATCGCATATTATCATATAGCGCTGTCGCATGATGACGTAGGCTTGTGTCAGTCAGGTGACCTAGAAAAGACGGGAAGAGAGTACCAGGCGGAGTATATTGTTATACCATGATTTATATTAACGCCACGCGCCATCTACTCGAAAGTAGGCTGAAGGTTATGGCGCCATCGCTCGAAAAGATTGCATACCTTTGGCCTACTGTCGAGTAGATGGCGTTGTAAGGGGTTGGTCTGTGCCATGAGCATAAAATTATCCTCCTTCTTGCTTCGTTCTCCTCAGTGCTGACGAGGGTCGTGACCTCCTAATGGAGCACATGATTCCGATCAGATTTCCAGTCTATCCGATCCCTTGCGACTTCTAAGGCACCATGGACCTTCATGGTTAGCGATTTGCTAACGGTCGGACCATCGTTGGACAGCGGCCCCTTCTCTTTCCTTCCACCCATAGTCTAATAAAACATGGTCTTCTCTTCCCAGAGTGAGACAAGCCTACGTCACAATAACATATTATCATATAGCCCTGTCGCATGATGACGTAGTAGGCTTGTGTCAGTCAGGTGACCTAGAAAAGACGGGAAGAGAGTACCAGGCGGAGTATATTATTATACCATGCTTCCACCGAACCTGTGACCATTAGCTTTTCCAGGTTGTCTCGAGTCTTCCTGGTTATGTGTCCGAAGAACTCAAGTACTCTCCGGAGACATGTGGTTGAGAATCTGGTGGTTACTCCGAGCTCTTTGAGTAGGTATAGAGGCGTTGGACCGGTGTTCAGTTCAGTGAAGCGCTGATGGCCTAGTGGTGAGAGCGTGCGACTTGCAATCTGGAGGTCGCGGGTTCAAACCCCGGCTCGTACCAATGAGTTTTTAACTTATGTACGAAATATCTTTTTACCAGTCGCTTATCGGTGAAGGAAAACATCGTGAGGAAACCGGACTAATCCCAATAAGGCCTAGTTTACCCTCTGGGTTGAAAGGTCAGATGACAGTCGCTAAAAACTAGTGCCTACGTCAAATCATGGGATTAGTTGTCAAGCGGACCCCAGGCTCTCATGAGCCGTGGCGAAATGCCGGGATAACGCGAGGAAGAAGAAGATAGGTCCGGTGTTCAGTCCAAGATATGCCTAGCATTTTCAGCCAGCAACACATTTCAAAGCCTAAAATTATAATAATTATAAACAAAACATCTTAGTTATATAACTTACCTTATAACCACATTCGATCTTCCTCGCTAAAGTCGTTAGCACGTGTTTATCCAACCAAATAAAAGTCAATATTAACACAAGTTTGTTCATTGTACAAATATTTAATTATTATTTTAACTTCTTTTATATTTTCAGTTAGGTATAGTTATTTTTGTTCATAAACCATATATTATAAACACTGGTATACATATTTAAATATAGACGGTCAAACAACTTTGTCAGTAGAAAAAGGCGCGAAATTCAATTTTTCTATGGGGCAACCGTTTTTCCGTTTACAAATTTACCGTTTTTCTACTGAAGAAACAGCTTGACTGACTATAGTTACTTTGTTACTGGCTCCACAGCCAAAATAACAATGAGGCCTTTTTTCATTCAACTCTCATTGTTTTTTAAAACTCATTGAAGCCTTTATAGCAACAATCTTACCGACTTATGTATGCAGTCTGTAACATGCAGGTTATCCGATCTTTGTTTATTGTAAGGCAGAGTGCATAATGTAATAATTTTGAATGTCCTAAGGTCATAATTTTTTTTTCACCTCAGCAGCTCGAACAAGGGTAGCAAAATGCGATTTTGCTCACTGAGTGAGACAAAATGACATTCAAGTGACCTTTATAGTCAAATGTCATTTCAACATGCGGGGTCTAATACAAGTTCGATATACTTGGGTTCTATTATCTCTGTCCCTCTAGGTATGTTCTCACTGCTTAGGGTGAACATTTTTGTGTACTACACGAGATCAAAGTTATTTACATCTCGTGCGCTTTTGAATCCCTTACTACGCTCAAGATTCTAAATTAGATTTACTCGCTACGCTCGTGAATCTATTATAGAATCTTTCGCTTGCACGGGACTCAAAATAAGCACTCGAAGAAATATCAAACTTTGATCTCTTGTTGTACAAATAACTATTTAAGGGTAAGTACTTTCATAAGAATATTCATTGGACTCTGTGTGGAAAGAGAAGAGTCGTGGAATGTATGGCAGGCGTGGCTCACTCCGCGATTTCGTCGTTTTGCTACAGCCTAGGTAGCTAAAAGTACATCCGTTCCACCCCAATTTTGGGGAAAGGCAAAAGCCGCGCGTGGCGCTGTCGCCACCTAGCGGTCATATCTGTGCTGATCGTGACAGACGCGTTTTGTTAGAGAGTGAGTCTTCTGTACTATTATTTATTCTGTGGTATGGGGCCGAATACATTCCACGACTCTTCTCTTTCCGCACAGACTTATGGATATGAATACGTTCCAAATCAAGGTGGTTGTAAAGACTTTACAAGACTACATAGGTACCTATTTAGTACACTAAACCACAAAATAAATAATAGTACTAGGTACAGAAGACTCACTCTGTAACAAAACGCGTCTGTCACGATCAGCACAGATATGGCCGCTAGGTGGTGACAGCGCCACGCGCGGCTTATGGCAAATCCCAAAATTGGGGTCGAACGGATGTACTTTTAGAGCTACCTGTAGCAAAGCGACGAAATCGCAGAGTGAGCCACGCCTGCCTAAACTCCATTCATAATCAGTCCATGCAATTCTGCAGTTCGCCGTACATATTACACAACGAAGGCAGCAAAAATATCTGACACGATCTTATTTGTAGAACCAATAGCCATAGTTTGGGGCTAGGTCTATCTGCATAGACTAGGAATCCTCTAGACCGAGTTTAGAGCAATTATTTCATGGAATCGATGATGCCAAAAAATGCGGGGGTGCGCGGGACGAGGTGAGCGAAGTCCCGTGCCGTGATTAGTCCGTTCAAAGACACGGACGTCACACAGAGCCACATTCGACTCGAACATGGAGTAAAATTACCGTATGCGTGGCAGAGGGGGTAGCGCGACTATGCTCAGTTTGGAGGTTGTTTTGTTTGTGGCCTATCTGTGTAAAATTGTCCTCAAATATTTTTTTAAATTAAATATACAGATGCTAGTCAAACACACCTTACTATACGGCAGTGCAGCAGCTGCAGCGAATTCTGTGTAGTGCCTCGTAACAATATGACGCGGAAATATAAACATTCAACAACACATTGTAAGGCCTTAACTCTCCGTTTCTTATTAGTAACCACAGACATATGTAACTTCGTATAAGATGAATAAACTCTAAGAAAAAAAAACAACGGGTTGCACTCCGGGAGTGCCGATAAAAGTGAAAACTCAATGACTAGTCCAAAATGTCTGCAGCACTATGTATTGACCCATCTTCCTTTCTATTGAAAAACTTTAGTTCCGAAATTGCTGGCCAGTGAGCTTAAATTTGTAGCGTTAATTGTTTAAAATTCGAATAGAAATTGTAAAGTTACCTTGCAGACCTCGCATCTAAATATTTTGAGTCATGATATTTTGAGTTTTATTCACCAGTACTAGAGTTCCCTTTTATTAGCGAGTTCATCAAGATGTAGGTTTATTGAATTATATTGAGTGATATAAAGTTAGAATGTAACTATGAGATCCTCGCATTTCAGCCCGTACAAGAGTAGAACATTGAGCTTTATTGCTTAATATAAAAGTCCAGTTTTAAATAATTGACCTGATTAGGTAATATACGTTATGACTAAAGTTCTTTGGTGAATAACATTGTCCGTGACACATGACGTCAGCGTTACGTTACGCGTTACGCTGAATCGAGTTTATCATTTTTTCCCCCACCTCAAAAAGTGCTCAGCGCCGCTAAAGAAGTTTTCACTTAAAAAAACGTGCCTCGGAAATTGAGTAAAAGTCATTCTCGGATAGATGGCACACACACCTTTGGCCTATGCTCGGCTAGATGGCGTGACGACACCGTTACATATTTTTTCGGGATTTCGGGGTTGGTGCCATAATAAAAGTAGTTCAGTTTAACGAGTATAATCGAGCCCTGAATTGAAAGCCCCATGGTCATACACACCCTGTATATCACAGTCATTCAAAACAAAATATTCTTTGTTCAAAACACAATAAGTACATTACGAAACAAGTGGGAAAAGTAGGAAATTCGCAACGAGTGGCGATAAATTAAAACACGACCGAAGGTAGCGTATTAATCGACACGAGTTGCGAATTACCTATTGGCAGGGGTGCGAAACTCCTGACTTCGGTCAAACTCGGCTCCGCTCGGCTCAGCATTGCTCCGAGCAATTATTAGGGTTGGCACCACTTGACTTCCTTTTGCGTGCACGACCACAGATAAGATAATCACTTGATTTTTGACAACCCTAAATAGTCAAAAGGGATAGTGCCATATATTAGAAAGGGACAGCATGATTCGACCCTGAACCGCTGTCAAAGTTCGTTTTTGTAGGAAGTTTCCTTTCTGTACGGTAGTACTATTCATTATTCTGTGCTATTAGCATAATAGCGCTTTCGCTGCTACTCCTACTGAAAGATACAATAAGACTATCCCTTTCGGTCCTTTCCCCCCCCCACCTCTCATGCCAGATCTATACTTGGTCAAGCAAATCTTGTCAGTAGAAAAAGGCGGCAAATTTGAAAAATATAGGCGCGAAGGGTAATCGTCCCATAGAAAATTTGAATTTCGCGCCTTTTTTACTGACAAGATTTGCTTGGCCAGCTATAGTTACCTAATATCCTAGATTCACGGGAAACACCCATTAAAACCGAAATAGTGTTGCGTTACTAAAATATAAAAATAATAATTTGATTGTTGATTCGACGATCATTGTCCCGATAGTCGTTTCAGTGAACGGTTTAATAGCGAAGAGTCTCGACCAACACCTCGAGAGACTCTCGCTAGGTGGTTGGATCAAGGGACAGATGCAGAAGGCAGTGATCTTGGACACGGCGCGGATAGTACGTCGGTTCCTCTCTCTGCAGCCCTGACCACCGGTAGCTTGGGCCTTGCCCCGCTGCTGGCGGCACCCTAGGTTAGGTTTTTTTATAATGTGTTTATATGTATTTTGATTGTTTTGTAAGTGTTTTTATATTTTACTTTTATATTCATATTATAAAAATACCTAACCTAAGACGAAAAATAAATAAAGTGAATAATTTAAAAAAATTGTAATATGCAAATTGGAAGATGTAATGTAAGTTACAAAAATAACATTTTCAATATTTAATCATCCTTTAATTTCAAACAATTAAATCGAAAACTCAGCGTTTCATATTAGTATTATTATTTTTTGGTTTCTGAATGTACGTTTGTGCTATGTCACTTGTGTCAGTGCTGTCAGTATAAATGGCAATGTCAAAACTAAGATCAAAATAAACAAAAGTTCTAGGATTTTGTAAGGTTTAAACTAGGTTTATATTTATTTTAAGCCTCATGAACTTTATATATTATCTCCTATCTACCTTTGTAGGATGAAGGTAAGTTCACGATATTTTTGAGATTGTTCTCCGGTACTTTAGGTTAGGACGAATAATGCTAGATAACCTTTGATTGTTACGTTGTTTGATAATGATAAGTATTGCAAATACCTAATATACGAGATAATAGTCAGTGGAATAGCTAGGCGTGGGCAAAGTGGGCTTTCGCCCACGGCCACGCACTTAATTAGGCCTCGCGAAAGCCAACCCATTTTATTGTCTTGGGAATACACATTGAAAGAATAAGGCCTCGCAGATGCGCATGCGACTTCGCCCAAGGCTATAGTTCGTTTTTATTAGCATTAGAAATAAGGTAAACAATCTTGATGCATCTTTTATTTGAAAAACACATTTTAAAAATAAGTTACGGCAAATATGTAACAATTATGACTACAATACGATCATTTATATTCTTCTACTTTCATAAGTAATAGTTATTGATTTTTAAAAAGCGTTTTTCAATTAAAAGACACGTCAAGATCGCATACCTTCTTTGAAGTTCTTTCTAATGCTAAAAAAAACGAACTATAGATTAGTTCATGCTACGCCACTGACAATAGTCATCTAGTTATTTGCTAACACTAATGTGTAGTAAATACCTTGAAAGTTCACGTGCAAATCAAATTAAATTCTTGTAAGTGTTCATGGTTTTTATACTTAATACAATAGTAATAGTATCTTATTTCATGCGTTTTTGTTATTTTTACACTTTCATTGTTATTACATCAATTTATTTGCATTTGAATGCCGCGTATGCGGAAAAGGCGTCCCCCAGTTTTTCCCATTCCTTCCTATTCTGTGCTGTTCTCCACCAGTTCAAAATTTTGTAGCTCATCTCTCCATCTTGTATTCAGTTTTTTCTGTTTTCTCGATGTGTCTATTGGTAACCATTTTGTGACATGTTTGGTCCACTTAATACAATAGTAATTTATATTATGTTATTCGGTTATTTCATCAACTCTGATAAATCATCAATATCCGGGTCTACACTGGCCATTGTGGGCGAGGAAATAGCCTAATAATAGCCTAATAAATATTTTCAGACATTCCTTCTGCTGAAACAGTGTAAACTACAGCTTACGAGACACTTCAGTGAAGCAATGTCGAAGCACCGGATAGCCGTATGTCAGATGACATCGGTGGCTGACAAAGCTGCCAACTTGGAGAGTGTCAGCCAGCTGATCAGCAATGCAGCTAAGGAAAATGTCAAAGTAAGCTGTAAGGTATATTCGGGTAATTACGAATGTCGAAAGCCGTTCGATAATCGAAAACGGGCTCTTATTTATTATGATGGGATTTTGGGTCATTATCATCTGATTTTCGGGATTATCCGACATACGAAATTACTCGAATACACCTTAGTTTCTAAAGCTTTGGTCAATGTCCTTCATTTATTAACCTCCTAAGTCCCTGCGTACAATTTTTTGTACATATTCCAAAATCTATTTTGAACTTTTATTGTGTGAGTAAGGGTTCCAATTTCAAAAACAAAACAATTGTTTCTGGGTCTCAGGAGGGCTATGAGGGCTGAGCGGTCAAATCCAATAAGTCTAGATATTTTTACCCGACTGTGTCAAAAGGAGGGTAATGGTTCTCGAGTAGAGATGAAACGGATAGTTGTTTGGCCGGATACTCGGCCAGCGGAACTATACCTACATTTTGGTTTTTCAGGTGCGCATTCTGCAGGTTTGACCTGTTTCCTAGTGAACATTCGCGCGGACTCATTTGTAGGTTCGAAATGAGTGCGGGTGCAATTCAGTCGGATGGTTAAATTGTTTTAAAATAATAAACAAGTACGATTAGTTATGCCTGTGTCTGTTTCTTAAATCCAATTTGTTTACTCCAAAATCAAGCAATGTTACTATCCGGTATCCGGCCGGATAGTAGGTCACTATCCGGTATCCGGCTGGATAGTAAAATAATGGCCGGATAGGCCGGATACCGGATAGTAACCGGATATCCGGTGCATCTCTATTCTCGAGTGTATGTATCTAATATATGTTCATTTCTTTGGCACACTACAACTCAAACGGATGGACGGCTTTTTGACATATGGGGAGGTCGTTGACCCCCAATATGCTTAAGGTGCAGGACGGCAATTTAAGCTACGGGATAATGTAAACTAAACGAAATATCTTCCATGTTTTACATTATTAACTCAAGTTGTGTAACTCGAGTTGTGTCACAACACATCTTTTTCGCTATCTGGACATATATGGCACTCTAATAAACACCCACACATACTCATACACATTATTAATATAAGTAATTTAACGTAACACATAACATAGCATAGCCAAAATAATTATTTCCCTTATAAGTACTCCAGATTATTACATTACATTGAATTGTTAACTTAACAACTGTTGTTACTTTAGTAACTTTAGTCTAATTTTATATTTTAATGTATTACTTTCTGTACCTACATAAATAACGAATATTGTATTGGTTTGTATACCGTTAACTTGCTGCTGGAAGAGCGGGGTCTCCTGTCACAAGTATTAATATACTTACTAGGAGGTCCCAACCCTTTCTCAATTTGTAACACAATGATTGCGACCAATAAACGATTTTTTTTTAATAATGTAAATTTGGAGGATATTTTGATTACTTTAAATTAGTTTATACCTATACCCCGCAGTTTAAATTGCCCCCTGCCGCCTTAAACAGTTTGTTTAAATTAATATCAAATTTCAGATGATATTTTTCCCTGAAGCGTGCGACTACATTTGTGACAACAAGAAGGACACGGTGAAGTCTGCAGAACCTATTGTAGGTGGCAGCACTGTCAACAGCTACAGACAGCTAGCTGTCAAACACAATGTCTGGTTGTCTATGGGTGGGCTGCATGAACAGGTGAGCCTTATGCCCTTTACAGACCTTGCTTCAAATATGAAAAAAAAAAGTTTATTGTATAAAATTAGACATACAGTAAATCACGTCCCTGTGATCTATAGTTCGTTTTTTAGGGTTCCGTACCCAAAGGGTAAAACGGGACCCTATTACTAAGACTTCGCTGTCCGTCCGTCCGTCCGCCCGTCTGTCACCAGGCTGTATCTCACGAACCGTGATAGCTAGACAGTTGAAATTTTCACAGATGATGTATTTCTGTTGCCGCTATAACAACAAATACCTACTAAAAACTACAGAATAAAATAAAGATTTAAATGGGGCTCCCATACAACAAACGTGATTTTTGACCAAAGTTAAGCAACGTCGGGAGGGGTCAGTACTTGGATGGGTGACCGTTTTCTTTTTTGCTTTTTTTTGTTTTTTTTTTTGCATTATGGTACGGAACCCTTCGTGCGCGAGTCCGACTCGCACTTGCCCGGTTTTTTAGCATTAAAAAGAACTTGCAAGAAGGTAAGCGATCTTGACATGTCTTTTAATTGAAAAACACTTTAAAAATCAAAAACTATTACTTATGAAAGCAGAAGAATATAAACGATCGTATCAGATTCATAATTGTTACATATTTGCCGTAACTTATTTTTAAAATGTATTTTTCAATTAAGCCTCTATAAGGCAGAGGTAATATATTTCCCACCTGGTTTTGAACTTTATTTCATAGTGATAGGATTCAATTTTGCATAATTCCTGACACCCTTATGCCTTATAAAGGGTTAGACGCATCAAGATTGTTTACTATATTTCTAATGCTAAAAAAAACGAACTATACACTATGGCTATGAACTTGTGATGGTACTTAGTGACTTTTGCTTGTCACCCGGCGATTGAATTAATTGATTTCTCCATGTTTCAGAATAAAGAAGACCCAACTAAAATATTCAATACACACATTATAATTAACAACACAGGTGATATAGTGCAGCAGTACAGAAAACTGCATCTCTTCGATGTAGAGATCCCGGAGAGGAATGTTCGGCTCAAGGAGAGTGACTTTTGCAGTCCCGGGGGGCATATTGTGGCGCCTGTGGAGTCACCTGTCGGGAGAATAGGTATTTTTTATTTATTTATTGATAATGGGAAACAAACAGCGAAAAATATCACATATAGATTCGAATTTAAACTGTTGTGAGACATACTAACATTGAATAATTTTACGGTTTAGACTCACTTGTTGTCATAGTGAGTTCGTGCCGTGTATCGCTACAAGTGTTAGGTGACCCAAGCCCAAACACACCACTATGCCGGCCTACAATAACAGCGGAAGACCTCCCCCAACCTGTTTTCCCGGCGCGCGCGCAGCGTGCGACGCGGCGAGGCGCGAGCCGCAGTACGCGATACACGGCCGTCGTGAACGCTGCTCGCACTGTTATTGCTTGAGATAGGAGACCTAGGCTCTCCGAAACATGTCGCGCGAGTGACTAACAACAAGTGAGTCTAAACTGTAAAATTATTCAAAATATAGATTCATCATAGATTGCTCACTTCATAAAGTTTTGGTATCAAAAAGACTATTATTTTCATTGTTGACATCTAGCATCGAGTAGCGGAATTCAGGGCTCGGAACCGGTATTTTTTTTAAACCCCGAAATAGCCGAATATTTTGAATTATTTCATGCTCTTTACGTAGGACTAAATCATGTATTTAGGTAACAACTTTGTAAATTAAATAATAAACCAAAGAACGGAAAAGAACGTAATAATACCGGTATTTTTGTATGGACCAAATACCGGTTTCCGAGCCCCGGCGGAATTATCAGTACTGCTATTATGTAGCAGTAGTAGTACGGAAAGTATTATGTTGTTGAGCATTAGACATTCCGGTCGGTGCTACATCTATCTGATCAAATCGACCAATTTGATCAGTCCCGTCTGGGTACCACTTTATTCTGTGGTGCAGTGATGTAATAACTTGTTTGGCAGGCATGTCTATTTGCTACGACATGAGATTCCCGGAACTGAGTACGGCGCTGACTGTACTTCGAGCCCAGCTGCTGACGTTCCCCTCGGCCTTCACGCAGGCCACCGGCGAAGCTCATTGGCACACTATATTGAGGTATATCTTATCTTCTACTATTGTAGACACCAAAGGATCGTTCCGATGAGGCCATAAATCTTTAGGCCGGCCCCGCCTCTTTTACTACCTGCTTGTAGGGATGCATGTCACAACCTTCGCAGATTATCGATGGTGGGGTGGTATTTATAACAAAAATTGGTTATGTTAGTTTTGAACTAATTGTATTAAAAATATGCTAATAATTTATAACTTTGTAATTAATACCATAAAAAGAAGTAATATAACAAATATCAATGAATAAAATCTTAAACAATAAACTTAATTTACATAGTTTTCGTCGTCGGAGCTGTCGGTATCACTGTCATCTTGTAAATTTATTACCAGACGGTTCTAAAATATTAATGAAGCCCTCGGTGCTATAATAAATGCAGATGTATAATATAGCGACCCGCTTTGCATGGGTTAACAGATATACACCTAAACCTTCCTCAAGAATCACTCTATTGATAGGTGAAAACACTGAAAACCGCATGAACATCCGTCCAGTAGTTTTTGAGTTTATCGAGAACATACAAACACACAAATAGACAGACGTGGCGGGGACTTCGTTTCATAAGATGTAGTGGAGACAGTGACATCTCTGAACTAGGGCCCGCGACCCAGCAAATTCAGCTCGCGAAGTGCAAAATTTCATACAAATTAAGTGCATAAATATTGATTTAATTTTTCAGAGCGCGTGCAATTGAAAACCAATGCTACGTAATAGCCGCAGCGCAAGTGGGTGCACATAATACCAAGCGGCGGAGCTACGGGCACGCGCTATGCGTGGATCCGTGGGGTCGGGTACTGGCTGACTGTGGGGAGGAGACGGGGTTCCGAGTGGCCGAGATAGACCTAGCGCAGTTAGATGATGTGCGGAGAAATATGCCTGTGTTCAGCCATAGAAGGTAATATGATACAATTCTAATCTACGTAAAATTTACAAGTCTAGTCTACTAAGTATCAGTAGTAGGTTCGAGGGGACGGATAATAATGGATTGTGGTGAGGAGACGGGGTTCCGAGTGGCCGAGATAGACCTGGAGCAGTTAGATGATGTGCGGAGAAATATGCCTGTGTTCAGCCATAGAAGGTAATATGATACAATTCTTATCTACGCAAAATATTACAAGTCTAGTCAGGGTCTAGGTTCGAGGGGACGGGTAATAATGGATTGTGGAGAAGAGGGTTCCGAGTGGCCGAGATAGACGTGGCCCAGTTAGATGATGTGCGTAGTAATATGCCTGTGTTCAGCCATAGAAGGTAATTTCTTCTTCTTCCTCGCGTTATCCCGGTATTTCGCCATGGCTCGTGAGAGCCTGGGGTCCGCTCGACAACTAATCCCATGATTTGACGTAGGCACTAGTTTTTACGAAAGCGACTGCCATCTGACCTTCCAACCCAGAGGGTAAACTAGGCCTTATTGGGATTAGTCCGGTTTCCTCACGATGTTTTCCTTCACCGAAAAGCGACTGGTAAATATCAAATGATATTTCGTACATAAGTTCCGAAAAACTCATTGGTACGAGCCGGGGTTTGACTTTGAACCCGCGACCTCCGGATTGCAAGTCGCACGCTCTCACCGCTAGGCCACCCACGCTTTCAGCCATAGAAGGTAATATGATACAATTCTAATCTACGTAAAATATTACAAGTCTAGTCAGGTTCTAGGTTCGAGGGGGTAGATACTAATGGATTGTGGTGGAAACGGCGTTCCGAGTGGCCGAGATAGACCTGACGCAGTTAGATGAAGTGCGCAAAAATATTATGCTACAAGTCTAGTCTACTAAGTACTAAGTATTAAGGTGACAGTCCATTTCCAACGACAGCTGCATTACTATTCATTTTACTATGGAAATTGACAATAACAGCGACGCGTTCAGTACTAGTAGTGCAGCTGCAGTCAGAAATAGAATGTTACCATTAGTCGTAAGATGGATGGGATGGAAAATGAGACATTATCTATGAAAAGGGACCTTATTGCCGGTGGCGCTTACGCCATTATTAACGATGCTCCGATATAAATACAATGCCGCGCGGCGCTGTGCGGCGTAAGCGCCATCGACAATAAGGTCCCTTTTCATAGATAATGCCCCAATAATGGATTGTGGAGGGGAAACAGGGTTCCGAGAGTGATAGACCTGGCAGTAGGGTTGCCAGATCGAATGGCGTTATTATCGGAAAAACATCAATATTTCGGGATTTTGGGACTTAAGTCGGGAAACAAAAAACATTCAAATTAAAGTAATTGTATTAATAACAACGATATTTTACATTACCCCACTACATCACTACACACTACGTCTGCACTGCCCATTGTTGAAATTATTATTTTATAACCTGAAGCTGTTATTCGGGACAATATTCACTTTGTCGGGAATCGGGAACACACACATGCTAAAAATTGGGGGAAATGGGCGTGTATGGAGTATTGCAGCCACCTGTGGGATGGCTCAGCTAAATACCAACTCGCCGCTTTGGACTCAGTGGAGCGCAGAGCCAGGAGGATGATTGGCGACAAGAAGCTAACGGCTAAGCTTCAGACTTTGGCCCATCGGCGGAAAGTCGCCAGCCTGTCGGTATTCTACAGGTTGCACTTCGGGGAGTGTGCCCAAGAGCTACACGAGCTCATTCCACCGTCCCCATTCTACCATCGGACTTTTAGACGCACGGCCGGTTTCCATCCTTACTTGGTAGATATTCCGCCAATTCGCACTAAGCGCTTTGCTTCTACTTTCCTTATGCGCACTGCCAAGGAATGGAATTCCTTGCCGGCGTCTATATTTCCGTGCTCTTATAACCCGGCAACCTTCAAATCAAGAGTAAACAGGCACCTTCTGGGCGAGCTCGCTCCATCGTAGGCCACGTCTACGCCTCGGCTAGTCTGTGGCCATGAGTAAACCCATGCATAATAAAAAAAAAAAAAAATCCCGCCAAATCCCGACCATCTGGCAACCCTATCTGGCAGCGATAAAAGCTTATATCCATAAGCTTAATCAATTGAGGGCCACTTGCACCATTTACTAACCCGGGGTTAACCAGTCAAACCTGGAGTGTCACCATGGTTACCAGTACAATTTGACACTAGCTTAACGGTTTAACCAGTTAACTCCGGGTTAGTGGGATGGTGCAAGTGGGCCTGAGTCGCTTAAATTCAAACTCGGGTAAATCCATCTGTCAGATTACGCGATTTTGGTATTAAGGAAAGGTAATAGGGTAGATATTTGCTGAGAGGGTCGAATGGATTTACCCGAGTTTGAAGTTAAGCGACACAATTAAGCCCGATTTAGACGATGCGAGAACTCGCATGCGAGTTTCATACCATTGCGGGTTTTGATTGGTTGGTTGAATTGGACGTAATCCACAGACTGCAATGTAACTAAAATCGCATGCGAGTTCGCGCGCCGTCTAAATCAGCCCTTATTATTTTTAGAAAAGACGTATACTCCTTGTACGCTCTGAGCCTCCGCACGGGGGGCTCCGAGCCGGCGCGCGCGGGCGCCCCGGCGCCGCAGCCCCCGGGGCCCGCGCGGCAGTTCGGCCACGTGCGGGTCCCGGAGACCTGCGTGTTCTACACCAGCGACCTGACTTACGCCTTTGTGAATCTGCGGTCAGTCAACTATAGTTACCTGCCCGCCTGCCGCTTGTAGTTCCTATAGTTGCCTATGAAGCCGACGGTCCGGGCTCGAATCCTGGCAAGGGCATTTATTTGTATTATGATACAGATATTTGTTCCTGAGTCATGGTTGTTTTCTATGTATATGAATATTGAATATTTATATATTATATACTTACATCGCTGTCTGAGTACCCACAACACAAGCCTTCTTGAGCTTACCGTGGGGCTTAGTCAATTTGTGTAAAAATGTCGTATAATATTTATTTATTTATTTATAGTTCATTTTTATTAGCATTAGAAATAACTTGAAAGAAGGTAAGCGATCTTAGGGTTACCAGATGACAGGAATTTTCCTGACATGTCAAGGATTTTGGCCTTTTGTCAGGAATGGGGACGGAACACGAAAATGTCAGGATTTTTTTGAATTGATAGACACTTTTTATAAAGTGCTTTTTTATTTGCTTAAATTAATCCAAAAACATTGTAATAAAAGTAATTAATGAGATCCACTCAACTTATCAATGACTTCGTAATTATTAATTAACAAAATTACTCAAGCATACATAATACATAGATGTTTTAGAAATCGAAATCATGTCTAATATTTATGGTTATTCAAACTGTGTTTGTCTTAGATGCGTGACGCCGGGACATGTGCTGGTGGCGCCACGGCGTTGTGCGGAGCGGAACGGAGACCTCACCGAGGAAGAGGCTCGCGATTTCTACGCCACCATACGGCTCGTGCAAAAGGTAAATCTATATCATCATCATCATCATCTCAGCCATAAAACGTCCACTGCTGAACATAGGCCTCCCCCTTGGACCTCCTGCATGATGGGGGGTGAATGCCATAATCGCCACGCTTGGCAGGCGGGTTGGCGATCGCAGTCGAGTACACCTAGGGTCGGTTGCACCAAACTGTTCGTATCGTTAAAGAGTTCGCTAAATTTTTATGTATGGAAAGTTTCATAGTGGCGCGCCGGGGCGCGCCGGCTGACGATGATCAGTCTGTCAAATGTGGTTGGTGCACCTGGCCCCGAATTTGAGGGACGCTGCTGCCCGTCCATCGGTGGCCTTGGACGTGGTTTAAGGACATACCCGGGTCCTATCTATATAAATAAATAAATATTACAAGCTTTTATTTACTTTCACCGTTGTCTGTCTGTAATCAAATCTTGCAAGTTAAATTTGATCCACTTCCCGGTTTCCGATTGAGCTGAAATTTTGCATAAATACGTAAGTCGGGTGACAATGCAATATTATGGTGTCATGGAGCTGATCTGATGATGGAGACCGGAGGTGGCCATAGGAACTCTGTGATGAAACAACGCAACCTAATTGTGTTAGGGGTTTTTAGAATTGTCTCGATGAGTATTAGTTGTTTGTCGTAAGAAAAGTACAGTCAGCGATAAAAGCTTATACCAAAAATGAATTTTTTGCCAAAAACTTTTTTTGCAGTTAATGGAGAAAGTCCACAACACAGAGTCGTGTACGGTGACCATACAGGACGGACCCGACGCGGGACAAACTGTCAAGGTATTTTCATTGTCATATTTCAAGTGTTGGAGACCCTTTATATCTCTAAGGCCGACTTGCACCATCCCACTAACCCGAGAGTAACCCGTTGACCCAGTGTCAAATTGTATTGATAGCCATGGTAACTTCAGGTTTAACCGGTTAACCCCGGGTTAGAGGAATGGCGCAAGAGGACCTTTTCAAGTCTTGGAGACATCTCTAAGGATAATTCGATGATCGTTTGTTTATTATAGGGTAATTCGCTAGTAACTGGCCTTAAATTAAATATGAATTGTATTTACCTATAAACAGAATTCATTTTAGTACCTACCTAAGTATAAGGTTTCAATAACTGGCCACTTTATTTTGTTTGGGTTTGGGGTGCCATGACAAATACGAACGTTTCCGAGATAATACTACTGGTCTAAGAGCTAGCCACGGATACAGGTATGCAATTTATAGAGCAACGAAATCCCTCTCTCCTCCTCCTCCTCTCCTCTTTAGTATGCCTCTCCTATCTTCCTGCAGGCGCACAAGTGATTGTGTATTTTCATCACCTGGCACTACTTTTCCCCCAAATAAAACGCCTGGCATTGTTATATTTGAATTAAATACATAATTAGCTATTATATCACACCAAACACAGAGCTATATAAATTGCACACCTTCAATTGATTTTACAACCCCTTTGTTGCTCATCCACTCCCGCACCCACCACTGAACAGCTGCCAGGCGCCCGAATTCATTAATAATGATAGTATGGCACACTAACTAGAGGGATTTCGTTGCTCTATAAATTGCATACCTATTTCCGTAGCTAGCTCTCCGGCTATATGGAAAACAATTATGCACTACATTACATACATTGTTTACATAGTTTCTTACCTATAATTTTTTTCAGCACCTTCACTGTCATATAATGCCGCGGAAGAAAGGAGATTTCATACAAAACGATCTCATATATCTGGAGCTCGCCAAACACGATCAGTAAGTACTTTCAAGTCAAGTCGTCAAAAGTCAAGTGTCAAGTCGTAGTAAAAACCGGGCAAGTGCGAGTCGGACTCGCGCACGAAGGGTTCCGTACCATACTGCAAAAAAAGGCAAAAAAAACGGTCACTCATCCAAGTACCGACCCCGCCCGACGTTGCTTAACTTCGGTCAAAAATCACGTTTGTTGTATGGGAGCCCCACTTAAATCTTTATTTTATTCTCTTTTTACTATTTGTTGTTATAGCGGCAACAGAAATATATCATCTGTGAAAATTTCAACTGTCTGTCTATCACGGTTCGTGAGATACAGCCTGGTGACAGACGGACGGACAGCAGTCTTAGTAATAGGGTCCCGTTGTACCCTTTGGGTACGGAACCCTAAATAGTAAAAGTAAGTAAGTCTATCTCGCCGCGAGATACTCGTACTGTCGTGCCATAGCAAATCATGTGCTAACCCGGCTGTGATATTGGGGAAATATTCTCTGTTCTCGAGTGAAGTCTCGGTAGCTCGGTTGGCAGAGCGACGGGCTAGTGATCCAAAGTCACGAGTTTCACCCGAGACAGTGAATTTTTCCACTTTATAATTATTTTTAAGCTTTCCTATATATGCCGTGCCACGGGCAATGGTACCCATTCGTATTGGAGCGTAGGTAATAATGGCGTAAGGGCTGCCCGCCATAAGGTACCTTTTTCCGAGGAACGTCACATATTTTTCACTAAAGTTTTCTTCGCAGGTTCTCATCGAGCCATCCGGCGAAGCCACCGCGGAGTTTACAAGAAATGGAGGCCGAAGCGGCCTCGCTGAGGGAATCACTACTCACTTTGGACACTAATTGATAATTATACAAACTTTTCACTTGCCTTGTTAACCTTTTAGGCGCCAATGACCGATATATCCGCACCGCAGGTCCAACGCCAAATACCGATTAATCGGTCACAAAGGAGCTACCGCGAAAACATAAATTCGCAAATTGCGGGGATCTTTCTCTTATTACTCCAATGAAGGCGTAATTAGAGTGACAGAAAAATGCCCGCAATTGACGATTTTCGATTTTCACGGTAGCCGTCCAGACCACCGAGCAACATAAACCTACGTGCATAATATGCATAAAGTTCAATTTCAGTTTTGACACTTGGGTGACGTGGCGTCCGAGTGACAGCTTTTGTGTTTGACACGGCGTCGAAAAGGTTAAGGGGCCCACAGATTACCAGTTTTGGGACCATTTGTCGGACGATATCAGCCTGTCAGTTGTTCGGAGCTGTCAAATTTTGCGTCAAAATAGCTACATTTGACGTCGACGATGCTAAATTAGGCAGACTGTTTCGTACAAAATGTGACCCGTTAATCGAGTCTCACGAGGGTTTTATAATAAGAATGTCAAAAACCTTTGACATTTCATAGATGTTGTATGAACATCTATGAAATGTCAAATGCCCATGGGACTCGAAGAAAACTGCACAAACCTACAGTAGACAGACACTTGATAGGGTACTTGTTAATTAATTTAATTTACAGTACATTATGGTCCTATTTTCCCGCACTAGTGTGTAAAACAGCACTTTTCGTGCGTATGTCAAAAGTTTAAAGGGCCATATGTACTGTAATACGGTGTACGATACACGTGCGAATAGGTAATTCGCAACTCGTGTCGATTCAAAACACTCCCTTCGGTTTAATTTACCTTATCGCCACTCGTTTCGAATATCCTCTTTTTCGCACTTGTATCGTAAATAACTATTTTAGGATAATAGTGTGTAAGTGTAAATAATGTATTAATTAATAGTTACTTCCATCATGTTTTATTTTATTCATTAGTTAAATATTATTCCTGTATTTTTTTGGAGTTATTTGGTAATCAATAAATTATTATTTTATACATATCTATACATATTATAAAACCAAGTCCCCAGCCGCGTCTGTCTGTCTGTATGGCCGCGATAAACTCAAAAACTACTAAACGGATTCTCATGCAAATTTCACCTAACAATCAAGGAAGTGATTCTGGAGGAAGGTTTAGGCAGGCGTGGCTCACTCCGCGATTTCGTCGCTTTGCTACAGGTAGCTAAAAGTACATCCGTTCCACACCAATTTTGGTGGCTAGCATTAGCCGCGCGTGGCGCTGTCGCCACCTAGCGGCCATATCTGTCGATCGTAACAGACGCGTTTTGTTAGAGAGTGAGTCTTCTGTACCTAGTGCTATTATTTATTCTGTGGTTTTCATTTGTTAAGGTTTACCCGTGCGAAGGCGGGATGGGTCGCTAGTATGAAATACAGTGGCGTGAGTGTCTGAGGTTTTGTGAGATGATGGATGATAGGCTTTCCAGCACTTGCATTTGAGTTTTAATGTTTAAGTACGTAATTAGTTTATTATGCGGTGTATTGGCATACGCTGTGATGCCGTGTAAATGTATTTAAATAATAAATAAATAAAATAATAAAATCATATTAACTAAACCGGGTTAAACTATTTACACCCAGAGCCGATTAGGAAAGTCAATTAGGTATTTAACATCACAAGCGATTTCTTGTGAATTCGATATATTGACTAAGGTCGCCTCCATAAACTCGCGAACTAAATTGACATGAGTTTGACAAATAAAATGATACCAGGAATAGCAAAGAAAAAATAGTCACGGGTATATGTCGATAAAATGATATCGATAAGTAAAATATTGCACTTACTACCCATGTCATAATTATAAAGGGGTCACAAACGATTTCGATTAATATGAATGTGACGAGAAAAGTGGTTAATTCGATTGTAAAATTGTGTCGTTACCAATCAAATCAGGAGGTGCGGATGAGAAACTGACAAATTTCAGTGTCATGTTAGTGTGCAACAACTTGCCGTTCTTTATTTCAAGAGCTCGGTTGTCGCCATAAATCTAAAATTGGTGATTTAATTTTATACATGTGGCCGGTAGATGAGATTGATCCATAATTATTTATACTTGGTCAAGCAGATCTTGTCAGTAAAAAAGGCGGCAAATTTGAAAAATGAAGGCGCGATGGGATATCGTCTCAAAGTAAATTTGAATTTCGCGCCTTTGTCTACTGACAAGATTTGCTTGATCTTGACCTAATTGTCAACTTAAACGTCCAGTTTAGGGACTGGTCTTCACAATCGAAGCCATAGGGATACCGAGGCGATTTAATTTTTGCGTCCACACCACTCGAATTAAATGAGAAATTAATCACATTATACCAGTGGTTCTTAACCTTTTCAGTCCGGTCACCCCTATGACTAACTAGGGAACCTGGTTTTACCCCTCCTCCCAATGGTAATAAAAAATAAAACGTGTACGTTTGTTGTATTATTATATTAGGTTAGTTTATTACCCCCGTAAAATACCAGTTTTACCCCCACGGGGGTTACATAATTTCCTAATTACACTAATAATTGGCCACGTGATCGTCTAGTCTAGTAGTTAGGACCCCTCTGAAGTGAACCGAGATACCCTAGATTCTTTAATGAGTAACAACTATATTTTGGACTCCAATTTTACTTTACTCTACCTAGATTGTAAAAAGATGATTATGGTACTGAAGATATGTTTTATTATGATATTAAAGAATAATCTGAAGAGTATTTTAATAGAGTCTCAGACACAGTATATTCAACAAATCTCAAGGCAAGGTACTATTGTTATTGATAAATATTCGAATGGTATGAATATAATATGAATTTAAAAATGTTTTTGGTAAAATCCTGCTACGCCTATTAAGCTCCCGGGGTACTATAGAGGCAGCACTCCTGAGGTAAGCTCATTTACTCCCTAGCATTTTAAGGATAATTATATTTGTACTTAGTCCGTGGTAAACTAATGTAGTTGTCTTCAGTTCTGCCATAGAACGTCGCGAATTTAAGAGCTAGAAAGAAAAAGAAAAAACCCAGCCGCTGGCAACATTATGTCAGTTTTTTAGTTTCGCGCCAACGCGGAACGTCTCGCGAAACCGGTTTCGGTGTGATAAATTGTTTTTTCAGTGAAATTTCAGGAATACAGACCAAAATTATTATGTCTAAAATGATAAGTGGAAGTTTAAATTACTATAAAAAGAAGAGTTGATATGAAGATCTACGAAATTTGGAGTAATTTACATATGACGCTATGACATGTTTCCGTCATCCAAACAATGTTTTTGTTACATACAAATACTATTACTGGCATAGTATGTTATATTATGCCCTGTTTTCCGGTGGAAAACAACATTTTTGTAACCATATACGAATGATAATAACAATGAATAAAAAAGTTATCATAACCTAATCATAACCTCTCAGGCCTCAGTAAAACTGCGTTGCAGTAACTTCAGTGTCGAAGATTGTTTATTCACGATCACGACTTTACTCTGATCGTCTTTTCACTCTTTTCCGTTGGAAAAGGGTGCTTTTCCGTTGGAAAAGTATGCACATTTTGAAACTTACAAAGCATCATCTTTAATACCAATGGAAGACAAGATACAGAAATAAAATATACTCAGTCACTCGTTGAGTGAAGACATAAAGTATAAATCTGTACATATACTATTACAACATAATATGTTATATTATGTTTTCCTCCCGGTGGGAGAGAAGTGCATAACATTTACAAGGTATGTAAATAAAGGACCATTAGGTACTTACCTTTAATTTTTTCAAGGAACTGATTCTCATTCATTCTGACCCGTTGGGCTAAGATGACTTAAGTACATTTCAACAGATGTTTCAGTCCAAGATGAATCGACTTGTACCAATTCCCATTTCCATTTTTTGTTGGAACTCTAAACGGTTGGGTTACCGATACATATATTTGGATGAGCCTGGTATACAAAATTTATTATATCTGTCCTTGCCCTAAATTAGGGTGCCAGAAAATGTTAGTTTTGGTCATAAAATTATCTGAAGTGAGCTTCAGACTCAAAATTTGTTTTTTCATTAATTAAACAGTATATTAAAAGTGGTTTTTTACAAAACTGGATTTTGGACCAAAAGAACCCACAGAAGAGGAATAACAAATGAAAAACGAAAAAGATGAAGTCCCCAACTTAAACTTGTTGGATATACCTACAATCAAAGTTTAATGTTATGCTGGAAATACCAAGTACAAACAATATAACATAGACTGGACACTGACATAAAAGAGTCCCTTTTGAATAAAACTATTAAATTTATCATGGTAGACATTACCGTCCCTGCTGTCACTGTCTGATAATGAGCTCAATTTTTTATATGCTCAGATACAGATAATATCTATCATAAACAAATCTGTTATATGCATCCACATTACACACATACCTAAAACTGTGAGACAGGTGTTCGACAGAAGTGGAGAGTCTGTGTAAAATACAAAGTATTGAGTGCTGAATGGTAATTGATTCATGCATTAAAATGATTAAAGGATCAGTCTATTTTGGTAAGTAAGTAAATACTCAGTATTAAGATACCATCATGTGGATGTCAGCAAAATTCTCAAAACATTTAAGTACTTTAATGAACAGATACTGATACTAGTGTCATGGTTCTTATAAGTTTCTTATACATATACATGTATAAGTCAGAGTATTATGACTCAAGCTGTCATAGTAAGTACAATACAACATAGTACTTAATACTTTTAAGTGGATTGGAATATGATGATTCATGCTATAATACCTACTATATGGGCATATTGCAATCAGAAGGCGTCATAAATAAGACATTTATTAAAATATCTATTTATTTAAGTGACTTTGATCACACAAATTGAAAACCCAAGATGGATTATTGGGAAATATAAGGTTTTTCAACTTTAAGGTTTAATTTATGTGTATAATTTTAATATTACACAATTACTATTACATGAGTAGATACACCAAGAAAAATTTTAAGCAGGATAATTAAAGATAGATAATCATAATAATATTCTCGGGCCTAACTAGAGTTTATTATAACATATATAGAAATGTATACTCATATGATGGACCTTGCACTTAAGAAACAACTACCAAAAAAGGTTTGCCTAGGCCTTAATAATTATAATTATCTTTATGAACTGTATTAAGTACATATAACAGTCCTTTTAGGGTTTATAGATCTTCTTATTCAAGTTTGATTCTTCAATGAGATAAGTGTCTAAAATCTATAGGTATTACAGAATACACTGTGCAATGTAGGTTTGCATCTACCTATATGTATAGCAGACTATGTTCCAGCAGTGAATTATATACCGTTTTTTGAATTATGTGCCATACCATTAAGAAGGAGAGTTAGCAAAGAAGGAAGTTAGCAAAAAGATCCAATTTTCCCTTGGAGATATTGACATTAATCCATTAAATAGCAATAAGAAAATAACAAATATCCAACTAACTTCACATATTTTAATGTGAGTCCTATATAATAAATATGACTATATACCATTCATAAAATATTTATTACAATTGCTCAGAGAAAGAATAATATACTTAAATAACAATCACATGAAGATGTACCAATACATCACAAATAAGAATGACATCTTTGAAGATGACAATGATAAATCTTTATTTTGGGTCTTTGTCGTCTATTTACCTGGCTTCTTAGACTAGGTGTTAAATAAGATGGCTCTAAGAGATACATTTAAATTACTTAATTTAGTTATTAGTGTGTTTATTTAATACCAACAATAAAATTTAGAATACATATTATATATAATTTATGTGTATTAAAATATTAGAAAAATCAGGTTCTGAAGATGTTTAATGTCTTACCATCTCTTTTCTTATGATAACAGCTTTTTTATAACATCCCTAACTATTCAAGGATAACCAGTAATTTGAGATACAAATATCAAAGTATTTACAATCTGAGCCCTATGTATATATAGATTGAATGGCCCTGAAAATAAAAAGCAGGAAACGCATAACATAATACTTAGAGATGTCCCATCTGTATCTTAAACAAGGTGATTCACTCTTCATCATGCTATAAAAGAAGCTGGAAAACCAGGGTGTAACCACCACAGGATTGGGATTTATAGATATATATAGTCATTTTAGATTGATAACAATTTTGAGATATTGATCTCCACTCTCGTAACTATTAAGAGACTTAAGATATAGATGCTGAATGACTTGCTGGTAGGTGGATTATTATGGAATAAGAAGGTATCATTCAAGAAATCATTATACAAGGAAAGTTAAGACCTAGGCATATTATACTTTTCTCTATATCCAAGAATCTTACCTTTATGAGAAGATGAAATATTTATTTATATATTTAACTAAGGCATCAGATTTTAATAAGGCTGAGTGAATGTATTTCCCAATTTACCACATCGATTTTAAACCTTATGTCAAAGTGATAAGGTACAATTTTCAATAAGATATGCCTGTTAAAGGGTTAATTATGACAAACTTATATTTTATTTCATTCTTGTTAACATACATACCTGTAATTACTTCATAGTCGGCCATAGACTTGGTCTATTCTTTATTCTGTTGCCGCACACGCACGCTACTAGACGTACTTCGTTTTACCTCTCAGTCATTAAATCCGTATGGATTAATGCTACGACTAACGATTTATCGCGTTAGATATCGCATAATATCGCAATGAAAAAGTGTTAGTGATTCCATGATTCTCTCCAACATATCCATGATTAGCCGCATTCACAATATTTGTGACGAATGGAGCAACGTATAGTACTTGATAATTATTTAATTTAATTGTAGACAAACACAAAATTAAATTGGGATCGGTTTGAAAGTACAAGGAGAGTTTTGACTTAACATATATACTTACATTTACATATAATACAATGTTGTTAATTCACCATTTCATAATTAAGTCTTGTCAACAGTTAGTGACCTGACAGTTATAATTGGTACTAACTTATTGAATAAAATTAAATCTGTATAATTATGGTAATTATAATAAAGCGTGTGAGAGAGACAAAGGATAGTATGATTGACTTCAACAACAAGAGTGCAGATGAATGATAAATAGTAATTATTGTTTTTCAAGGCGCGCCTTGGTCCAAATGACAAAAACAAATTATAGTATTTAAATACATAACTTACGATTTACCTACCTACAGTAACTGTACAACTAAATATTATTACTAAAAGGTAAAAATATTTTATTACTAAATAAAATGTAAATAGGTACAGAAATTTACAAACTTTAAATAATTTTTGTGTGTGTAATTTGATTATTCCAGAACTAGAATAAATTAGGTACAAACTAATTTGGTTATAGTATGAGCACGCAAATTATTTAGGCAACTCATGATACTTAGTAATGTCATGTAATTACTCACGCTTTGCCTTGTCTTACAGACATTAAGTCTGTAATAGCGAGGTACCTTTCTAGAGCTTAAAGAGAACAATGAATCTCAGCTAGGTCATTGAAAGGTACTCGTATATTATATCAAAGCTTTCCCTTACATATTATGCCTGAATAATAACCAATTTTATAATGATAATTAGACGTTTGATTAGTAGGTAGTTACAGATATTTCAAAGCAGGCTCTCATGAGCCATGCTTGATGATGATGGGATATTTCCAAAGATCCAGAGTTCTCGAAAACTATCATTAGGTCTGTTATTAATTCCATAATGCAATTCCATAATTTGGTTAATAATAAGTTTACACTTGTTTCTTAACTGTGTTTTTCAATATTTATATATTATGAATATGGGACACAAGTATGTTCCTGAGAGGCTAAACGTTATATCATTACAAGTTATTTATTGATGTTAAATTCTCTAAACATCTACATTAGTTTACCACGGACTAAGTACAAATATAATTACAGGATTAAACGAACTTACCTGAAGTGAAGTTCTATCCTGATTATATGAAGTACTTAGTCCGTGGTAGGAGCTTCCCTCCCTCCCAAGTTAACATTCATCCCATGCTAACTTCTTCCCTTGTTAGCCTCTCGATTTAGCTCTAAACTTACTGACATAATGTTGCCAGCGGCTGGGTTTTTTCTTTTTCTTTCTAGCTCTTAAATTCGCGACGTTCTATGGCAGAACTGAAGACAACTACATTAGTTTACCACGGACTAAGTACTTCATATAATCAGGATAGAACTTCACTTCAGGTAAGTTCGTTTAATCCTGTAATTATATTTAACTATCATCTTCTAAACGACGTGTGATTTACTCACACATACTGCCTCCATATTTCGATGCAGGTTTGGGAGCTCTTAGTCCGATAACAATATCAATCGGATCACCTACCCTACCTCTAGCCAGACGGGCTTTGACCAGCACTCCGGAACCTATGCGCACCTAGATGACGATGGAAAGAAGTGCCAAAGTATCCATCAGTCATCAAAATTACTTATCTTTTTTATATTCAAAAGCTAGGGATACTAATCCCTTAGTCCCATTCCCCAGAACTGATAATCTAGATAAAATTCCTAGTTCTCTAGATGTATAAACAAAGTACCGAGTTTATTTGCTAATTATTATGTTTATTAAAACTGAAATATCAAGATGAGCATTATTTCACTCAACTTTTCCCATTGAACTACTCTTGTCTTGCCAAAGGGGTCCCTAAAACAGAACTAATCTTCGATCCTTCCATCTCAGACCAGCCTGTACTCCTAAACCCAGCTTGATATTTAAGTATTGATCATGAAAACCTGATTGAACCACTCAGTACCTCGTCCCCATACCAGAAAACCAGAAATATAAAATAGAAATGTTATAAAACCGTTAATGATCCCCATATAAATTAGAAAATAGGAAGATTTAGACAGTAGAACCTTCACCTTTTAAACACACATATTTTAGGATAAAGAAACCATATTTTTAAACCCTTAAAGATAAATATATTATTATTATATCAACCATATCAATTTTATAAACTAGAACTAAAAGAACCCTAAAAAAAACAACAAATGAGTGTGTGATTCTACCCTAACTCTAACCACTGTCCCTAATCTAGTATAACCAAAGCACAGTTCATTCTTACCATTGACCTGGTACTTTGGAATATACGCAAGTGTAGTCCCTACGAGAAGCTGTAATCATTCAGCGAGCGATACTGAGAATTTCAACCTATAGGCTCGAGTTATTGCCCCCCCCCCGAGGCATTTGGTACAAAGACCGGGTGGCAACTCGGGTAGGACGACCCTATTGTGTCTAAGAATGGTATAAATAAATATATTTAATATACGAGGTCCCCGAATACTGTAGGTTTCAAATGGGCCCGGATTACTCCAGATGATTCACACGTGAAATCTCCCATTTTACTAGCTACAGCTGGACATCGGTAGACCAAGGAGGGAGAGATATTTGGCTTTCTATGTAGGTAAAAAGATAAGCCCCAAGACAACCCTCATCTTGGTAAATAGGAAAAACCTCCTTCCATCCGTCGTTTGTCACCGTTAGGATAACAGATGAAAGGCTAGACAAACTGTCTGTCTAGACACTGATTTGGTTTCGAAATATATAAAAATAGTCTAGGAGTTTTCGGGTACAATTTTGAAACAATTATCCTTAATTATTCAATAATAATGCCATATAATAGACATTATATTTAACCTTTTGGCCGCCGGACCTAGTCCGCAAAGACGCTCACTCACACGCCAGAGTAAATTTTAAGTAAACAACTAATAAAAAGTTTAGGGATTGCAAATTGTGATATCGATATTTACAATTTATGGTAAAAATCTTCTCAATTTGGCTTTGTTCTTAACCAACTTTAATTTATTTCGAGAATGCCAAAAATTAACATATTTTTTACACACGACAATGTTAAAAATAAAGGTCTTTATCATTAAAAACAACCACTAAACAATATCGATTTATGACGTAATATCACCGCACTAGGCTCTACGAGAAGTCTTGTATACATGACAACGGCGCGCATGGACTGCCCACAGTGCAGACCGACAAGGACCGTTTCCGCGCGGATTAAGTAATAATAGTCTCTAGGTCAACAGCGTAAGCGCTTGTCGGTACGTAAACTTTATAAGCGTTAGGTTAGAGCCGCGCATCGTGTGTCGATAATATAAATGTACCGGAACTGCATTGGGGAAAATGACACGTGGGTTGAATTGTCAATGAGTGAAGAACAATAATATTGGAAAAGGGTGGGGATCAGAAATGTTCGGGAACGCATGTTTCACATTCGACATGTTCCTTAGAAGAGCTTGTCAGTTCCCGTATTACACCCCTACCATAATAATTTTTCGTCAATTTCAAATACATAACATTCTCATAGTTAGGCGACACTGACTAGTCCGAGCGTCTGCCTGTAGGTACCATTCTTGTGCGAAGCGGTCACTGCAGGGTATCACTCCCCACTACACTATCATCTTAAAATGAATCATTTGTTCTGCAAATAGACCACAAGGACAGATTTACTTATCTGACTCTACTATGGACAGCTGAACAAGTTCCCTGAACTCCAGCTATAGTTATGCCTGTCTCTCTCTCGTTTAACGTATTCTAGTTACTAGTTATCACCAATTGGCATTTAACAGGTGTTCAAATGCTTAAATAAAACCAGATTGGCCACTTGATGTTTATTTTGAATATTCTCTAGAGATGCGCCGGATATTCGGTTACTATCCGGTATCCGGCCTATCAGGCCAGTATTTTAATATCCGGCCGGATACCGGATAGTGCCCTATTATCCGGCCGGATACCGGACAGTACCATTGCTTGATTTCGGAGTAAAAAAATTGGATTTAAGAAACAGTCATGGTCATAATCGTACTTGTTTATTATTTTAAAACAATTTAGAGATTCCACTGACTTGCACGCGCACTCATTTCGAACCTAGAAATGTGTCCGCGCGAACGTTCACTTAGAAACAGGTTAAAACTGCAAAATGCGCACCTGAAAAACCGAAATGTAGGTGCAGCTCCGCTGTCCTAATATTCGGCGACCGGATACCGGATATTCGGCCGATGGTCCGGTATCCGGCCAAACAACTATCCGTTGCATCTCTAATATTCTCATATCGAGTTAACATTCCCATGCATACTACGCCTATGCTCACTCTTGGTTACAATATGGAATCATACTGTGGGGAAATAGTCCAAGCGTGAACAATCTCTTCTTACTACAAAAACACTGTGTTAGGATCCTTGTAAATATTCATCAACTGGAAAGCTGCAAACCTCACTTCATAAAGTTAAGAATCCTGACCTTAATCTCCATGTACATATTGGAAGTGTGTCTATTCGTAAAGAATAATGGAAACCTCTTTCCTCAATACTCGCGAGCGGCCCACCTACGACCAAAGACTAGACTAGCCACACAAAACTCTACTTTACAGATGATCCATAAAGGCCCTTTTGGCATGGCCATAAAAATATATAATAACATCCCAAACGAAATCAAAGAAATAAATAATTATAGTAACTTTAAAAATACATTAAAAACTTACCTAGTAAAAAAAGCGTACTATACATTAAATGATTTTTTTAACGAAAATATGGATGAATAACCGAGAAGATATAAGTTTGGAAAAAAGGTTACAAGAGAGACCATTGTAAATCATACATTAGCCCTTAGGAATTGGCCTATGATGCATGTTATCTCATAAGTTAGTGTTAAGTATATTGCTATACCCTTACAGGGTTCATGTGGAACTGTACTAGTAGTTTTTAAGAACTGTATACTAATATGAGTGCAATAAACAATTCTGATTCTGATTCTGATCCCTAGCTGTCTTGTATACAAGACAACGGCGACGAGGAACATGAAAAACGTTGAAAACTGGAGCAATTTTTTTGATTGCCTTATTATAAAAGAATGGATTTATTTATCTGCTTTGAATGAAATTATTTTAAAAATCAAAGACCTAAAACATTAACACGAGTGTAAAAAATGCTACAATTGATGTTTTTTCACATTTACCGAGCGGTTGAATTTGTGTCTTGTATACAAGACAGCGGCGCCAGTGTATCGTTCTATCGTTGTCTTGTATACATGCCAACGGCGGTCAAAGGGTTAAAACAAATAACTAAACTGAATCTAATTGATTTCTATGTCAAGAAGGCCCAAAATGATAGTGAAATACTCAGTACAGATGCATTAAATTCCAACGTTACGAAGTATTGACCCCGCACTGTCCGAACAATAACACATCTTCTAACTCTAGTCTTCCGAAAACATTCGTCCTCGAAAGCCAACGACAGATAACCAGAGTACTCACTAGACTCTAAACCTTCGTTACAAAACTCCTATTAAAAATTAATAGCAAAGTGAAAATACTCCGCTCGAATAATACCCAAGCTTAAACATTATGAAAACAAAACATTGCTTCCACAATGCCAAACAAAGATACGAATTCCAAATATTAACTCTATGAGGCAAAGACATAGTCTTTTCCTCGATAAAGCCAAACACTTAGAAAAATGAACAGAGTTCCTTCACTCACCAGTAATTTTGACGCACTTTATGAAAACCAAAGTCAGGTGTCGGTCCGGATGCTGAAGATAAACTAAACTTGTGACCGCTCCTCTCAGCCCTTTTATATGATTCGTTGCTAACTCAGACACGCTAGTTCAGACAAAACATCTGTGCTGCACCTGCCTACTTGAGACATCTCTTCCAAGAATCATGTCCGAAGTACGAGCGCACCTGCGCGCCACCCCTAGTTGAGACAGAACACCTGCCTACCTCAGACATCTCTTCCAAGAATCATGTCCGAGTTACGAGCGCACCTGCGCCTCCACCCTTAGTAGAAGAGCCGGCCGCAAATTTTCTAACCGACTTGATACCACGATGAAATGCACAATGGTTTCCCATAAAAGTGATGCTAAGTCCGAATTCGATAGTCTGCCACGGCGGAACTTGCCGAAAGTACGAAAAAGAAGGCCACTTCCGGTGCGAAAAAAGGGGGCTGATTTAACCCATCTGATACCGAAATAATAGTTATGGCAGCAGTTAGAAATTTACATGTAGACACATAAAAGCGAAGTCTGCCAGTATTTTTTTTGCCGGAAGTGCTTGGCAGACGCTCTCAAAGGTGGCCAGCGGGACCCCTAATTTAACCCATCTGATACCACCATGAAACCAATTCCAGTCGGTAGGTATGAACCCTCATGTCAGGAATATATAAGTCTGCCAAGGCTTTTCCTGCCGAAACACCTTGGCAGACGAGATTATGTAAGCAAGGTCGGCATCGGTTACCCTACACTAACCCATCTGATACCACCATGAAACCAATTCCAGTCGGTAGGTACGAACCCCCATTTTAGGAATATATAAGTCTGCCAAGGTTTTTCCTGCCGAAACACCTTGGCAGACGAGATTATAAACAAGATGACCATCGGTTACCGTACACTAACCCATCTGATACCGCCATGAAACCAATTCCAGTCGGTAGGTATGAACCCTCATTTCAGGAATATATAAGTCTGCCAAGGCTTTTCCTGCCGTAACACCATGGCAGACGAGATTATGTAAGCAAGGTCGGCATCGGTTACCCTACACTAACCCATCTGATACCACCATGAAACCAATTCCAGTTGGTAGGTATGAACCCCCATTTTAGAAATATATAAGTCTGCCAAGGTTTTTCCTGCCGAAACACCTTGGCAGACGAGATTATAAGCAAGATGACCATCGGTTACCGTACAGTAACCCATCTGATACCACCATGAAACCAATTCTAGTCGGTAGGTATGAACCCTCATTTCAGGAATTTATAAGTCTGCCAAGGCCTTTCCTGCCGAAACACCTTGACAGACGAGATTATGTAAGCAGCATCCACATACGAGGGATCCGTATTTTGGGATTATACAGATTACGGACATTATTAATAGCTGTAGGCTTATTTATTACTTTATGCTTATACATATTTGTATATTATTATGTTATTAATAAAATATATTTATAATTTATTAAACCTAAACTTAATACATTGGGAATTCATTACCTGCTTACGGCAGTAGTAGGGATAAGTGGGTCAGTTCTGGCTCACTGAGCCAGGCCAACAGTCCCTCCCCCTTTTTTCCCTTGTTGAGGCCCTGCAACCTTGCCTTGAACCCAAACTAATGTCATTGTAGCTCGAATCTAACCTAAACTATTTTTATTGCTTTTAGAATATTTCAATTATCTACTTTTGCAAAGTTAAAGGTTGAAATCTCTATTTCGCAAAATGGAATTTTAATGTGACTTTAATGTATGTGCAGTCTACTTAGTAATTGGGTTTAAAGATATAAAAACACACATTTTATTTCCTATCCTAAGTATCCTATCCTAAGTTTATTCAAATAATATTCTGAACATATATAGTAATTAGACTGGTCATATTTTTCATAAAATCGATTTCGACTGGCAAAGCATATAACTTTTTGGCAACCGGATTTTTTAACCTAATTAGACCCCGCTGAATCCGAATTTGCCGGTTGCTCAATCGAAATCTTGACCGGAAGTGAGATATTTGACATTAAAGGTCCCTTTTTTTCGTTTTTCGTAAATAACTCTTAAACGGTGGCACATAGCAAAAAATGTTCTATTACATAAGTATTCTGCATAAAATTGCCTACAAGAAAGATTCAGTACAATTTTTCGCTAGGATCTATATTCAAAGAGATTTTAACGCGGGAAAGGTCATTGGGCGTTTTTGACCCGCTTTATGAATTTTCGCGTACAGAGACCAAACTAGTTTTAAAAAAGAGAATTTAATCTCACTTTTCTAAATATGTAATTATTTTTTATGTATCACCCGGCAGAAAAAAGTTATTCAACAGTACAAGATAGCGTAATTAATGTTTTTACTTTCAGCATTGTGCAAAAGTGTGGTCCGTGCAGCATGATAAACGTTTTATAGCACATTGGCAAATGAAATGTTGTCAATTGCGGCTGTTGCCGGGGTGGTCTCCTCTGCAGTTTTTGCAGGTGGCCCTTCGAATTCTGGTCTACAGGTCGCGTGCATTGGCTGGCCCAGTGTGGTTCGGCGCAGCGAGCGCAAGCGAGCTGTCTGTGACATCCTTGTGATGAGTGCCGGAAGCCCTAGCAGCGGTGACATTGCGCGGGCCCCTTCTTTCCGCGCCATGCCTCCACCTTGACACTCCTCATGTGGAGAAGCTCCGACATCCCGTAGATGCCCATGTGCAGCCCGGGTGCGTATCGATGGCTATAAACATTTTTATTATAATATCAGTTGCAATAACGCTTATTTAGTATAATTAATAAATGATATTACAACACTTAATATGTTTTCATATGATATAAATTATCATTTTATATAAAGATTAATTGATCTAATAACATTTAGCATAACATTCTTCAAGTATAATGCATATTTTCTATACTGAATTTATGATATAAAGTTATTTCATCTAAAGTAGAATTGCTGATATAATGTATTAGATATATAATTCCACATTCGTTATTACAAACTAGAAAAAACGACTATTTCTACATATAACGAACTGCTATTTATAACTAGGTAGGTAATAAGGTTAAGAACTGCGACCCCTACACAAAACCAACCGCTACCAGAATACTAGGTTAGGTTAGGTTAAGAACTGCGACCCCTACACTAAACGAACCGCTACCAGAAAAGTAGGTTAGGTTAGGTTAGATTTGCGTCCATTACACAAAACAAACCACGACCTAATCTGCGTTAAACATTTACATATGTCGTCATAAAAATACCTTTACTATATTATTATACCGAATAATGCTTATATACTTGTATAATAAATGAGCATTATATCACATGATTGTTATAATAAATGAGTGTTATATCAAAAGATAATTATACAAAATGATATGAAACATTTTAATAATATACCAAATGTATATTATACAAAATGAGTTATTATATTTTCTGAAATTATATTAAATGTTGTTATATCTACAGAAAATATATTAATTATTTTTATATCGATCATTACACACCCGTGCAGCCCCAGCCCCCTCTTGCGTCTATCCGTTTGGCGTATTTGGGGTGGCCCAGCTTCTCCAGGAGTTTCTTGATATCTTCAATCGGTGTGAAGGAGGGGAGACCCCTGCGGTACTCCGCCTCGGAGCGGGGCTCGAAGAGTATCCCAGCCCCCAGCGGTGTGGTGAATGGTGACTCCCCCTTTATTTCGGGCCTGCTGCCTTTTTAGACGAATTAACAACTTATTTTGATCAAGCAGAATAAAAATATTGTTTTTTTATAACTGGATTTTATTTTTGTTCCTCTTGATATTAAACAATATAACAACAGCAACGCAATATAACAGCAGCTATTCAAAGTATTTTTGATATAATTCCAATAGTTCTGACTTAATTCATTGCAAAAATGCCAAAAAATAAAAATGATAAGAAACCATTTTTATTTTTTTCTCAATTCTCCCATGGCTTGCAAGAATGCGACTCATACCACTGTGTAGCAGATACATTTACCTACATACCTAGCCCTATTTCGTTTGTGTACGCTGTGGGTCATATGTCCGAACAAAATGCCCAATGACCTTTAATTATAATCACTTCTAAGGTCCCGTTTTTTAGGTTTTCGTAAATAACTCATAAACGGTGGCCAATATCAAAAAATCTTGTTAGACGTTAATAATCTACACAAAATTTTTAACAAAAAAGATTCAGTATACTTTTCGCAGGGATCAATATTTAAAAAGATAATAAAGAGGGAAAGTTAATTATATTAAATTCTAAGGTTCCTTGTTTTTATTTTTTCGTTAATAATTTGAAAAGTATGACTCATAGCAAAACAAAAATCTTATACATAAATAATAAACGTAAAATTTCCTACAAGAAACATGCAGAACACTTTTCGCTAGGATCAATATTTAAAAAGACAAAGCAGCGGGTAAGTTAATTATAATCAATTTTAAAGTCCCTTTTTAGTTTTTTGTAAATAACTTGTAAACGGTGTCCCATAGCGAAATAGGTTTTTAAGAGTAAATTATCTACATAAAATTTCCTCCAAAAAACATCTAGAACACTTTTCTCTAGGATCAATATTTCAAGCGATATTAAAGGAAGAAAGTTAATTACAATCAGTTCATAGGTCACAATTTTTTAGTTTTTCGTAAATAACTCGTAAATGGTGGCCCCTTGCAAAACAATATTCTACATAAATATTAAACATAAAAGTGTCCACAAAAAAGGTTCTGTACACTTTTTCGCTACGATCAATATTTAAAGAGGTATTAAAGGGGGTAAGTTAATTATAATCAATTTCCAGGTCCCTATTTTTAGGATTTCGCAAATGACTCGTAAAATAAGGCTCATAGCAAAATAAGTTCTTAATGTTTTTGTAAATAAATAATCGATATAAAATTTTCTACGAAAGACTTATGGAACACTTTTCTCTTTTTAGGGTTCCGTACCTCAAAATGAATAAAAACCGGCCAAGCGCCAGTCGGACTCGCGTTGCAAGGGTTCCGTACATTACCCAATTTTTAACAGTGTATTTTATATATGTTAAACGCGAGTGAATTGCCTTTAAAAAACCTGTAGGGATCGGTTCAAAAACTAAGTAATGTCCGACTCGCGCTTGACTGCATAATTCAAATAGGTTTTCCTGTCATCTATAGATTCTATTCTGTATATCTTTTCAAAATTTTAGACCCAGTAGTATCGGAGATAAAGCCCCCTTCCCCAAAATAAAACATTAAAATACAAAAAAATACCACCCCCCCCCTTTATCTCCGAAACTACTGGGTCTAAATTTTGAAAATAAAATTAAAATAAAATAGTTCTTTACCTATTGTAAGAGTAAAAACACCAGACACCACTTTATAACAACATTTATTAGGGAATCACAAATATGAGAGTATAGATCTGAAAATAATATGCCAAGACGCTCTCGCGTAAAAACCAATCTAAGATGGACGACCACCTCTAGTGATGTGACCTTGCCGGTTACCGTAGTGATGTCAAACACCGATGAAATGACGACCCCACCGTTTAGCTCGGCCATCTTCTGACCCGACCTACGTCCCGTCAGGTCACCGTTATCAAGGCCGCCACTGAAGACTGCCGCAGCCAACGCAGTCGCAGCAAGCTGGGCCTTCACCAGGTGGCGGTAGCCTCCACCAGTTCATTACTGGTTGGCTCCTCCGTTGAGTTGGCTCCTCAACTGGTGGGAGGCTAATGTGGGACACGTCTCATGCATGTGCATAGGTGCCCTCCGATACAGCACATGTAAACAGTACAAACTCTTATTCACGAAACTATAACATACATGTGAAAAGCCTCAGTTCCTTAATATAACTAAGGTGTTATAATTCACCCTAGCGCCATCGATAGGCTTTGCATTAGCATACCACAATGTTGTTCAAAATAATCATGATAAGGTTTCGACGATATATTAATGCGCAAATGGCACAGTTAGACCCTTTGATCACAGGTCCGGCTTGATAGCCATAAAATTATACCGTAATAACCATCACAGTCAAAAGGTCTACTTCTGTAAATACATGAGAAAGATGCAGTTATGATTGGACAGAACTCATGAGCACTCTTTAGCAACATTGTTAATAAATTACATAATCACCCTTAATGGCGACGTAATCAAGTAGGTACTTCATGTCACCGCTTTCTAGCATCGTGACTAATGGCATATAACCACAGATTTGATTATTGGACAAAAAGAAAACATTACCGTGTTAAAATACCACATGCAGGCTAGAATATCACTGCCCTTGTAGGGGCAACGACCGTAGAAGTCAGCCCTTCACGATAAGGCTGTCACGGAGCCCATTGCACGCACTCATTCTACTGGGCATCTTGAACAGGCACTACCTCAACGTCTACTGGATCCGGAACTGCGCCAGCGATCTCTAGAAGGTATTAGTGCAAGCAACCCTTTCAAGGTAACCTTGAGATCATCAGTCTTAAGGTCATTTAAATATCCTTTTGTAAACAAAGTCTCAAGCCAACCTCTCAAGGTCAACAACAAATAGTACGATATAGATAAAACAGTTATCGGTAGTAGAAATAATGGTCCTCTTAAGGATAATCTCATATCACATACAATGGACCGCCTCTTAAGGCCTACACTGCAGATACCAGGAACAAACTAGCATCTTAAGAATAATACTATGTTATAAGCAATGGACCGCCTCTTAAGGCCTACACTGCAGAAACCAAAAACAACTAGCCTCTTAAGGATAGTATTGTCATCAGCAATGGACCGCCTCTTAAGGCCTACACTGCAGAAACCAAAAACAACTAGCCTCTTAAGGATAGTTAATACTATGACATAATTGTCATCAGCAATGGACCGCCTCTTAAGGCCTACACTGCAGAAACCAAAAACAACTAGCCTCTTAAGGATAGTTAATACTATGACATAATTGTCATCAGCAATGGACCGCCTCTTAAGGCCTACACTGCAGAAACCAAAAACAACTAGCCTCTTAAGGATAGTTAATACTATGACATAATTGTCATCAGCAATGGACCGCCTCTTAAGGCCTACACTGCAGAAACCAAAAACAACTAGCCTCTTAAGGATAGTTAATACTATGACATAATTGTCATCAGCAATGGACCGCCTCTTAAGGCCTACACTGCAGAAACCAAAAACAACTAGCCTCTTAAGGATAGTATTGTCATCAGCAATGGACCGCCTCTTAAGGCCTACACTGCAGAAACCAAAAACAACTAGCCTCTTAAGGATAGTTAATACTATGACATAATTGTCATCAGCAATGGACCGCCTCTTAAGGCCTACACTGCAGAAACCAAAAACAACTAGCCTCTTAAGGATAGTTAATACTATGACATAATTGTCATCAGCAATGGACCGCCTCTTAAGGCCTACACTGCAGAAACCAAAAACAACTAGCCTCTTAAGGTTAGTATTATGTCATCAGCAATGGACCGCCTCTTAAGGCCTACACTGCAGAAACCAATAACAGATAGTGACAAGCAACAGACCGCTCCTTCAAGCCTTTGTTGCGATTACCGGCGCCAGGAACTAGCCTCTTAAGGATAGCATCCCTTGCCAAGACAAAAGTAACAGCCTTTCTTAAAGAGCACACAATAATTAAAGCTCTATAACAGACATTGAAGCAACCGGTAGAATTATGAACCAGCCTTTAGAGTAAAATGGTTAACAGTGAGGTGGCATAAAATAACATATCGCAAGCATTACCATGGTTACTACAATATTTAATCAAGCACAATGTGTTTATTTTCTAGGTTTTGTCGGCAAACCCGTTAACAAAACACATTAGTATGACAACAGTAACCCAGTTCTAAATCTGGAATAAAACAAAATCACAACTCGGTTCCTAATCCGAGAGTATGAAATATAAATAATAACTCAGTTCTTAATCCGAGTGTTCAATAAAAGTATAACTCAGTCTTAGTCTGAAAATATAGCCAGTTCTTAATCTGAAAACGGTACCTGAAATAACAGCATTTGCCTTCATTAATCGGCAAACCCGTTAACAAAACACATTAGTATGACAACAGTAACACAGTTCTAAATCTGAAATAAAACAAAGTCACAACTCGGTTCCTAATCCGAGAGTAAGTAATATAAATAAAATAATAACTCAGTTCTCAATCCGATTCAATCCGAGTGTCTAATAAAATTATATCTCAGTTCTTAATCTGAGAATATACTTGTCGTCAGTTCTTAATCTGAAAACGGTACCTGAAATAACAGCATTTGGCGTGAACATGGAAAATATAAAATAATAAGCAGTTGCTACTATGCAACCAATGTAAATGATCATGTGCAACTTGGCGTGCCTCTTCCGTGCCCCTAAATAAAGGCAACACTCTTACTATACCACGGTTGAACTACAGTAGAGCCTGAACAGAAGTTCACGTTATCGAGGTTCCTCTGTTACCCAGGTTCGTCTTACCGAGGTTTCACAAATTTGTATTTTCAACCATCATGAAAGTGTATATTGATAATGATCAATCAGCCGAATCAATGGCACATATGCTTAAACCATAAAGCTTTCAATCCCAAGACACAAGGTTGATTTTCTTCAGCTGTATATGTGCATTTTATGTGTAGGTAACTCATCACATCATCTTATACCTGCACAAAACTAAATAATTTTGTTAAATGCCATGCAAGCACACATTTAAAAGTAAATGAGTTCATAACATAATAAACCACAATTTATGCAGTTTGCAAAACAATGAAATAGATACTTAGTGAACCCACAAAATTTGTGAAACATTATTATTATTATTATTTTTAACTTCTGATTTATGAAACCCAGAAGCAATAAAAGTGTACTGTTTTATAATGCAAACAGTACCATAACACACTACAAGTTCAGACGAAAACCGTTAATAACTTCAAACAGTAGCTCATGAAATGATATCCTTCGGTCAATGTTCATTAGTAGTGAATGGGTTAAAATAGTTACTTAGAAAGCTTTAACCTTTAACCAAACTATTTACCTTCGTTTAATATTCATCCATTTAACACTCAACTGACGGGTACGTTTAGAGTCCAGTAGCACTTGCATGTAAAAGACAAGTATATTATGTAGACCGTCAAAGTCCATATTGACTCCTGGAAGTATTTACCTCGCTTACCATTAGCAACAACCTGCTTTATCAGTGTCATATTCAGCTCAGTAAATAAATATTTAGTTCAATATGTCCATCTCTTTCATAAGATTTAAACCTTGAAAACTCCTGTAATCATACTTCACCGGTGCAAATATTATAAAGTTATGATCAAAACTTCACCAGCAATCAAGTTTTGTTATAAGGAAATGCATCTGAAAAATACTGCTAGAACACAAATGATTATCTTTGTCAATAACTCAAACGCTTGACAATGTAATGCCAATAAAATTTTCATTAGTTTGGTAAGTCTGTTTAAATATATGTCTTTGGTACATTTTATAACATGACATTTTGTGAAAAATATTTGCAATGCAAACATAAACCAACATCCCTATGAACAAAACAATCACAACACAACATACTATAAGTTGTATGGAATGGTTGGATAAACATTTTATTCATAATTAATAAAATAATATGTACAGACAGACAGAAATTATCCTTGTTACTTTCCTTGCCATTTTTACTGAGATACTGCCTTTTACTATAGCAGTATGTCTCCAACTTAATATGAATTGCAAGGATGTATGAGGTTATATGAGATATGGAACATCTTTTTTAAAATATTCAGCCCGAGGAGGCTCCGGAAACATGGAGTGACTAAACCTGTCACAGACAATACTAACCAGCTACAAATAGATGCCAATAATTCCTTTTGCTTATTCACAAAGCGCATTTTACCAACCTTGTCCATGTAACACATACTAACCATTAGTATCCATGTAAAACATGAACAATCATTTTATTTCTAAATAAATACCTCATTTTCCATGACATCAGAGATTAGTCACTTATCAACATTTTCTGCATATAATGAATTACTTGAACATAATATAACTGGCATCCATAACCAACTAACTTTGAAATATTATCCATGTCGATTTGGGTTCATTATAGAGATCTGAGCTGATAGGCGCTCTAATGCCTTCAACGGTATGGTAATTCACTTCAAGAATCATTGCTGTCAAATTTCTGGAAATTACACAACTCAAAAACATACTAACAAAGCATTATTTCAGTTGCAATAAGCATGTTTTACACACACACATATGTGAAACAACAATTCACTTTCCTTACCGGTTTGTGTCTTTGAAAACTTGGAATCTATTTTAATTTGACTGTAAAGGGAAAGTATTAAGTAGCACTCATTGTTAACTGTGAAAGCATAATATCACCATACACATAGTATCAATCAAGGCTAAATTTATATTACCAAACTAGTTTTGTATGACTTTTACTTGAATGGGTTTCTCACCGCACACAACCATTAGAAAATGATCATAGCATTGTGTTAATATGTCATGTGTATATAATCACATTATGTTATGTATCTGAAAGCACATGAATCACAAAAATAACACAACATATAAGAGAAGCAGTGAATATTTACCACTATGGCCGGGGCCATTCCGGGGAACGTTCCAGGGAACATTCTTATCTGTTGGATCAATGACTTCTTACCTGAGTTAACTTTAATTCTTACTTTGTAATCCCAAGGATTTCTTTTATTCATACCATACTGTCAGCCTATGTCTTGTAAGCTTCTGCTGTGAATATTGTAATACATATTCATCATCATCATGGAATCAGCTTTATTACACTGTCCATATGTATTTTTTTTTTAGCCAGACATGTTCATTTATGATGGACAGTAAACTGAAATAGATATCTGAAAGTAAACACAACAAAAGGCAAAGGTACAGTACGTCGGCAGCCGACAGTGGTTTAGTAGGTTAGTTAGGTTATCCTTGTAGGTCTTGGACGGTAAGACCTTGTATATTTTAATCCCTAACTGATGAGTGGTGTTGATGCGTTTACTCATTACAATCAGTTTCATTATTTTATATAACGATAACGTTCAATAACAATGAAACAAGAAAGGACTACGCCCGGTTAATTTTGTATTGCCAATTTACGACAAAATATATCGTAGTAGGCGAAAAGGTCACATCGCACTTCTGAAGCTGTAAGAGTAAAAACACCAGACACCACTTTATAACAACATTTATTAGGGAATCACAAATATGAGAGTATAGATCTGAAAATAATATGCCAAGACGCTCTCGCGTAAAAACCAATCTAAGATGGACGACCACCTCTAGTGATGTGACCTTGCCGGTTACCGTAGTGATGTCAAACACCGATGAAATGACGACCCCACCGTTTACTATATAGACGTAAACCTAAAAGTAGGAACCTGGAAATTGATTATAATTAACTTACCCCCTTTAATACCTCTTTAAATATTGATCGTAGCGAAAAAGTGTACAGAACCTTTTTTGTGGACAATTTTATGTTTAATATTTATGTGAATATTGTTTTGCAACGGGCCACCGTTTACGAGTTATTTACGAAAAACTAAAAAAAATGACCTGTGAACTGATTGTAATTAACTTTCTTCCTTTAATATCGCTTGAAATATTGATCCTAGAGAAAAGTGTTCTAGATGTTTTTTGGAGGAAATTTTATGTAGATAATTTATTCTTCAAAACCTATTTCGCTATGGGACACCGTTTACGAGTTATTTACAAAAAACTAAAAAGGGACTTTAAAATTGAGTATAATTAACTTACCCGCTGCTTTGTCTTTTTAAATATTGATCCTAGCGAAAAGTGTACTGCATGTTTCTTGTAGGAAATTTTACGTTTATTATTTATGTATAAGATTTTTTACTTTTCAAATTATTAACGAAAAAATAAAAACAAGGAACCTTAGAATTTAGTATAATTAATTTTCCCTCTTTATTATCTTTTAAAATATTGATCCCTGCAAAAAGTGTACTGAATCTTTTTTGTTCAAAATTTTGTGTAGATTATTAACGTCTAACAACATTTTTTGATATTGGCCACCGTTTATGAGTTATTTACGAAAACCTAAAAAACGGGACCTTAGAAGTGATTATAATTAAATTTCCCGCGTTAAAATCTCTTTTAATATTGATCCTAGCGAAAAATTGTACTGAATCTTTCTTGTAGGCAATTTTATGCATATTACTTATGTAATAGAACATTTTTTGCTATACACCACCGTTTAAGAGTTATTTACGAAAAACGAAAAAAACGGACCTTTAATGTCAAATATCTCACTTCCGGTCAAGATTTCGATCGAGCAACCGGATCTGATTCAGCGGGGGTCTAATTAGGTTAAAAAACCCGGTTTCCAAAAAGTAATATGATTTGCCAGTCGCATCAAGAAGGAGAGCGATTTTGAATTTTTTTGTCTAGTATAAATATCATTACTTATTCTGTGTACAGTGGAGAAAACGAATGAAATCATGCAATTTGATTTTGCTATTTTTAAATAAAGAGTAACTAAACAGTATTTTCCACAGTTGTTGGTAATGATACCATCTCTTACAATTTCTCTTCATGAACATTTTATGATACCTAACCTTCCAGTTTTCGCCCGAATTAATCAAAAAATTCACCAACTCCATTTACACCAAATAGAAAACGGGTCCGTGTCCGAATTCGCGATCTCGAGTCCGGGTCCGCGTCCGGGTCCAGGTTCAGGTAGAAGTCGAATTCAAAATCTTGCTTGTTTTGCCAGTGGGGTAACTTGCTTAACAATCAATTAGAAAAAGACAAGTCGTCGAGGAGTTCCGTTCTGATCACCATCAGCAATACCACTTCATCAAATGCCACTGTTCTTAATGTAAATCCTTGTTTGCCTGATGAAAATACAAGAGTCACTATACAATGCCATTAAGATTTGTAGAGTTCCCTCGATTCCTTATGGATCCCATCATCAGAACTTGAGCTTCACAAAAATATGACTTAAAAATCTAACGTGCTTAACAAACATAACGAAGAGGACAAATCCCCAAACATGAGCTATGCGTCGTTGAAGAGTTCCATTCTGATCATCATCAGCAGTTTCACTTCATCAAATGTCACAATTCTGAATGTAAATGCTTGGTTTGTTTAAAATCCACCAGTATCACTATATGTTAGGGTGGTTCAAAAAACATTGTTTTTTCCTAAGGGGCACCCCCTTATTTTGTTACACTTATTATGTTGATAAATTGAGATTATAGTTGAGATAAATTAAGAAACTTGGTGTATAAGTTTCTTAATTTATCTCAACTATACTTCGTTTTTTTTTAGCATTAGAAATTAGGTAAACAATCTTGATGTGTCTTTTAATTGAAAAACACATTTTAAAAATAAGTTACGGCAAATATGTAACAATTATTAATCTAGTACGATCATTTATATTCGTCTGCTTTCATAAGTAATAGTTTTTGAATTTTGAAAAGCGTTTTTCAATTAAAAGACATGCTAAGATCGCTTACCTTCTTGCAAGTTCTTTCTAATGCTAAAAAAACGAACTATACAATAGTGATGGGTAGGACATCAATTTTAAATGAGTTTGTATGAGTACCTCATTTTCTAAAATGAGGTGTTACAATGTCTTACTTCAAATGAGGTGAGGTACTAGCATATTTTTAGCGTCGACTATTCTATTAATCCAACGGGCCAACGGTGCAAAAATATTTAATAAATATACATATTTATGTATTCATCACTTCCTTTGTAAATTAATAAATAATAATAATTAAGGAGTGCAATTCTGGAGGTAGAAGGTAAGAATAGAACTTATAGGAGAAAGATCCCACATAGTAACTTAATTTGCTGCTTTTATGAAACTTGTTCTAATTTAGCTCTTTTTTATTGTTAGATTGTTTTGTCCTCCTCCTTGCTACTTGATATAGTTTTAAGTATAATAATCACTACCCGCTCCGGCTTCGCACGGGTTAACAAATTATACATACACCTAAACCTTCATGAAGAATCACTCTATTGATAGGTGAAAACCGCATGAAAATCCGTCCAGTAGTTTTTGAGTTTATCGCGAACATACAAACAAACACACATACGGACAGACGCGGCGGGGGACTTTGTTTCATAATATGTAGTGATATATTTAATAACCATAAAACTACCACATTTTTAACAAACTAAGGAGAACAAATTCAATATTTTCACAAGTCATTATTATATAGAAATGACTAACTTACCACTTCAGATAATTTAACAGTAATATCATCAATATGATATTAAACAATGCACCATTCGCTCCGGACGCCGCCGGCTACATTTACATTTCATTTTTTCATGCAAAAGGCACCAAGGAAGATCCGCGGGTAAATTTAATGGCGAAAACGATGTCCATATTTTGTTATTTTGGTATAATTATAAGAATTATCACTAGGTATTAGGTATTAGAGAACTAAAATTAGCTACAACGACGTACGAACGAACAAAATAAATAAAAATATGTCACAATCATAATTTGTCAGTCCGAAGTCGTTTACAGATAATGTTAATAAAAAGTATTGCAAATTCAAATCGTTATAATTTACATCTACATGTTTATTTTACCTATGCAAATTATACTTACTTTTTATTTAATAAACTTGAAACTTATTGAAATGATCATATATTGTGTACGCTACAGTATTATATTTCAATAATATTTTAGTCACTAAAGGATTACTGTTTATAAGCAAGCTTCGTAAATGCCTGTCTGGTATACAGAGTGCGTACCGCGATCCATGTTCGTCATGTTGTCTCCCTGTCACACTTACGTAGGAATTTACAAGTGCAACAGAGAAGCAACTTTTCTTCATTTGAGACATTTTGAGTTTTGTATGTCGGCGAGCAGGCGAGCACCTAGCGCCTCGTGCCATCCAGGGACTCTTTTGCAAGTTGTGAGGAGCGTTGAGTTTTTGAGGTTCGCGAGTGAATTTGTAAGGATAAGAGTTTTTTTGAAATTTGAAGTGTGTGAATGATTTGTGTGGCAAGAGGTGTTTGTGATGCGCGCGAGTAAATGAGTAAAATGAATAGAGGAGTGAAGTAAGACATTTTTGAGTTGAGTGGTACAAATGAGGTGCCTCGCGAGTGAGCGACTCAACACTACTATACAAGGTGGTGCTTAACCACGTTGAAATTTTGTATGTTGTTTGAAACCCAACAAAAAGAGTAATTATGATTCAGAATTTTATTTAAAATATCTGGTTTCACACTATTTGCACATGTGATGTATAAGTTTTGAAGTAGAAAAACATTTTCTTACAAAATAATATCTTTTAAATCACACTTTCAAATAATGTGAAAACTACTACTTACATAAAAATAAAAAAATAGTAACTTATTTATTTTTTTGATTTCATACAATTTGAAAAATTTCAATGTGTTTGAGCACCCCCTTGTAGTTAAGATTGCAAGATGCTTGGCGTATTTTGTCAACATAATAAGTGTAACAAAATGAGGGGGTGCCGCTTCTTCTAGCTAGAGATTGAATTTTTCCCATACAAACGTGAACCACCCTTACAAGATTTGAAGAGTGCCCTCGATTCCTCATAAATCTCACCATCAGAACTGGGTTTTGACAAAGACGGAACCAATCTGTATGTATATACTTACAAGTTACAACTCAACTAAAAAAATAATTTTCAAAATCGATCCCAAAATGACGGAGATATCAAACATTAAAAAACCGAATTAATACCTCCTTTTTAGGGTTCCGTAGCCAAATGGCAAAAAACGGAACCCTTATAGATTTGTCATGTCTGTCTGTCTGTCCGTCCGTATGTCACAGCCACTTTTTTCCGAAACTATAAGAACTGTTGAAACTTGGTAAGTAGATGTATTCTGTGAACCGCATTAAGATTTCAACACAAAAATAGAAAAAAAAACAATAAATTTTGGGGGTCCCCCATACTTAGAACTGAAACTTAAAATGTCTTTTTCATTAAACCCATACGTGTGGGGTATCTATGGATAGGTCTTCAAAAATGATACAATACAATACAATACTTTTTATTGCACGCCTCACATACACTTAGTTTACAATAAATGGACAATAACATAAAAAAACCGGGCAAGTGCGAGTAGGGCATGCAGTACCGGTCCCGGTACCAAGAATTTCATTTCCCGGTTCTGGGCATGGCCGGAACCGGGATTCCCGGTTCTTCCCGGTTCTCAAGGCATCTTTTGATTACTTTTAAGAAATTGTTTCTGTTAGCGTACAATCTTTATGAATGACTTATTTTCATATAAATAATTGCATAAGAATTAATAAATGACTTATTTTATTATAAACAAACAATTGGCGTTCCAACCTATTTTACGAAATTAACCGGCACACATTGGCTCCGCCTGGGCCGAGCCACACGGCCGTAGTAGTCGATGCACTCAGCACTATATGACGGCACGGCCTGCCTGCACGAATGCCTACTTTACTAGGTTAATTTATCGGGTTATTTGGGTCCCCCGTTTCATAGCACCATTATTAAATGTTATATAATGTCCCGAGCTAAAGTACTAATACGTTACTACTATTGAAATGGGAATAAATAGTCATATGATGAGAACCGGGAAGTACCGGTACCGGGTCTTCAGTACCGGTTCTTTTGATACCATAAAATTCCCGGGAATTCCCGGGAATATGAGAACCGGGAATTCCCGGGAGCATGCCCTAAGTGCGAGTCGGACTTGCGCACGAAGGATTCCGTACCATAATGCAAAAAAAAACAAAAAAAAAGCAAAAAAGAAACGGTCACCCATCCAAGTACTGACCCCTCCCGACGTTGCTTAACTTTGGTCAAAAATCACGTTTGTTGTATGGGAGCCCCATTTAAATCTTTATTTTATTCTGTTTTTACTATTTGTTGTTATAGCGGCAACAGAAATACATCATCTGTGAAAATTTCAACTCTCTAGCTATCTCGGTTCGTGAGATACAGCCTGGTGACAGACGGACGGACGGACGGACGGACAGCGAAGTCTTAGTAATAGGGTCCCTTTTTACCCTTTGGGTACGGAACCCTAAAAAGACAATAGAGGTAACAACAGGCGGTCTTATCGCTTATGATATTGAGGTTTCTAATATCATTTATTTCTAAACTGAATAGTTTGCGCGAGAGACACTTCCAAAGTGGTAAAATGTGTGCACCCTCCCCTCCCCCTTTAACTTCTAAAATAAATTTAACTTCGCACTGAATGATGACATCGTACGGGGCTTAAAGCCCCCGTAACGCAGTGAACGTGTTAAAGTCACATTAAAATTCCATTTTTCGAAATAGAGATTTCAACATTTAACTTTGCAAAAGTAGATAATTGAAATATTCTAAAAGCAATAAAAATAAATTAGGTTAGATTCGAGCTACAATGACATTAGTTTGGGTTCAAGGCAAGGTTGCAGGGCCTCAACAAGGGAAAAAAGGGGGAGGGACTGTTGGCCTGGCTCAGTGAGCCAGAACTGACCCACTTATCCCTACTACTGCCGTAAGCAGGTAATGAATTCCCAATGTATTAAGTTTAGGTTTAATAAATTATAAATATATTTTCGGAGGATGCCCGTGAAGCTTAAGGGCCTAGTCTATAAGAGCATAATAAGACCGGTTCTGACCTATGGGAGTGAAACATGGGCTATGACGCAGAGCCATGTCCGATCTGTCCAAGTCGCCGAAATGAAGATGCTCCGGTGGATGTGTGGGGTAACGAGGCTCGATAAGATACGCAACGAGTACGTTCGCGGTAGCCTCGGAGTACGTGATATCGCCGATAAGCTACAAGAGAGCCGACTGAGATGGTTTGGGCACGTAAAAAGAAGACCTCCTGATTACATCGGGAATGTTGCTATGGATCTGAACATTGTCGGCTCCAGAGGAAGAGGAAGACCGAAGATGAGATGGGCGGACACCATAGCAAAAGACATGAGGGCCTGCGACGTTTCAGTAGACGACACGTCCGATCGCGCGAAGTGGAGAGAAAAGACCAGAAAAGCAGACCCCACAATCAGATGGGAATAATAATGCTGAGGAGAGAGAGAGAGAGAAATTATAAATATATTTTATTAATAACATAATAATATACAAATATGTATAAGCATAAAGTAATAAATAAGCCTACAGCTATTAATAATGTCCGTAATCTGTATAATCCCAAAATACGGATCCCTCGTATGTGGATGCTGCTTACATAATCTCGTCTGTCAAGGTGTTTCGGCAGGAAAGGCCTTGGCAGACTTATAAATTCCTGAAATGAGGGTTCATACCTACCGACTAGAATTGGTTTCATGGTGGTATCAGATGGGTTACTGTACGGTAACCGATGGTCATCTTGCTTATAATCTCGTCTGCCAAGGTGTTTCGGCAGGAAAAACCTTGGCAGACTTATATATTTCTAAAATGGGGGTTCATACCTACCAACTGGAATTGGTTTCATGGTGGTATCAGATGGGTTAGTGTAGGGTAACCGATGCCGACCTTGCTTACATAATCTCGTCTGCCATGGTGTTACGGCAGGAAAAGCCTTGGCAGACTTATATATTCCTGAAATGAGGGTTCATACCTACCGACTGGAATTGGTTTCATGGCGGTATCAGATGGGTTAGTGTACGGTAACCGATGGTCATCTTGTTTATAATCTCGTCTGCCAAGGTGTTTCGGCAGGAAAAACCTTGGCAGACTTATATATTCCTAAAATGGGGGTTCGTACCTACCGACTGGAATTGGTTTCATGGTGGTATCAGATGGGTTAGTGTAGGGTAACCGATGCCGACCTTGCTTACATAATCTCGTCTGCCAAGGTGTTTCGGCAGGAAAAGCCTTGGCAGACTTATATATTCCTGACATGAGGGTTCATACCTACCGACTGGAATTGGTTTCATGGTGGTATCAGATGGGTTAAATTAGGGGTCCCGCTGGCCACCTTTGAGAGCGTCTGCCAAGCACTTCCGGCAAAAAAAATACTGGCAGACTTCGCTTTTATGTGTCTACATGTAAATTTCTAACTGCTGCCATAACTATTATTTCGGTATCAGATGGGTTAAATCAGCCCCCTTTTTTCGCACCGGAAGTGGCCTTCTTTTTCGTACTTTCGGCAAGTTCCGCCGTGGCAGACTATCGAATTCGGACTTAGCATCACTTTTATGGGAAACCATTGTGCATTTCATCGTGGTATCAAGTCGGTTAGAAAATTTGCGGCCGGCTCTTCTACTACCTTAGTTCAGTCACATTCACCTTGAAAATGATACCTATCTTCAACGAATTATCTACAAAAATCAACCTTACATCTTTTACTTAAGAATTATTTTGGCTCGACGAAGTAGCTCAGACACGCTCTGTAATTGAGACATTTGATACCTCAGAACCAAAGGTCGTAACGACATATTATCTGTGTAGCCCTTGTGCCTCACACGTAAGATTTATTTTTAATTGATGTCACATCCTAGAGCCATCTATGGATTTCTTACGCAACTACTTGAAAGTTAGGTGTCTCGTTGATAACGCTCCGTCGGTCAATACATAACTTGTTATGAACTTAATTCCCTC